>NC_072819.1:1298888-1623611 GCF_027744805.1 Dunckerocampus dactyliophorus
ATTAAAATTGGGGGGCAACAGGTCAGTGGCACAGCAGGAGCAAAGGAGCCCCGCAAGGCAGCTCCCCTCCCCAATCACGCCCGACCGTAGGCCACCCCCCAAAGTCCTATATATATGTGAGGTGGTGCAGTGGCACAGGAAGGACGGGGGCCCCACACCCCAACGCCGCCCAAACCGAGCAGGGGGGGGACCAAGGACACATGACCGACCGGCCGCCCACCACAGCCCAGGCTCGGGCGTGCCACAGGCCGCAGGACACACCACAGGCCCTACCCGGCCCGCCAGGATGCCCAGTCCGGCCCACCCAACCCCCCAGAGGCGATACCCCCAGGGCCCCCCAACACCGGAGCCCCACCGGAGGTAGCGTCCACAGCGCCACCCCCAAACCGCCAAACACCACGGACAAGCCACACGCCCCCAAGGCAGATCCGACCGCCACCAGGACAGCGGGAACCGCGCCCACGCGCCCCCCGCATACCACCACGGCCGGCAAGGGAGCAACACCACGACGACCACAAGAGCACCGGACCCCACATAGAGCGGAGCACGGCCGCACCCACGAAGCACGCAGGCCAGAGGCGCCAGGGAGGGACAGAGAAGCAAGCACCGCGCGACCGGGCCCGCGAGAGGAGCGGCCCCCCGCCCGGCGTCCAAGCAGATGCCCCCGCCCGCCCCGCCCCCCGCCACGCCGCAGACCGGCCACCGCCCCACCCCCCGCCCATCCACCAACACGCCAAGGGGGAAACCCCGGAGGGAGGGAGACAACCGCCGGCCCGGAAGTAAGGACCAGCCTGACACCAGCAGGCAGCAGGGACCGCCCGCCAGCCCCCCGCCAGCCCGACCCCCAAGCCCCCGGCCAAAGCCACCCCCCGACCGCCCCACCCCGGAGCAAGCATCCCCCCGCCGATCCCGGGAAGCACCACGCAGATGGACACCACGCCGCCCGCCCCCACGCGCAACCCGCCCACGGTCCCCACACGCCCCAACCACCGAGCCACAGCGGCCCCGTCCCTGAGGGGAGAAAGCAAGGGATCCCCCCACCCCAGCACCACGCACCCCCCACCCCGAGCCCAAACCGCACATCCGCGACCCCCACCTCCGCGCCCCCCGTCACCCGGGGGACAGAGTTGTTTGTTTGGTTATTCAATTCAGCTGAATGATCCAGTACAGGGTAAACACACTAGTTTGTTATGCGCAATATTGTATGATAACCAAGACAGGGTACACAAACCAGGGCAGAAATGTTAATGGAAAACCGAATCATCTGAAAGTGGGGACCTTCAAAAACCAAGGTTTGAGTGTTGGACACTGAACCAAAAAACAGACCAATTTTTATGGGTAAATGATCAAGACACTTACAAGAAAATGCATCAGTATAATCCACATATATTTTTTAAATTACTATTTCATTCTCTCACACTCTCTACTCCAGTTCACTTGGTTTGTCAAAAATGTATTAATTAATAAATAATTGTGTTTTGTGATTGAACAGGGCCTATTATTAGTCAAAATGATACATATTTAAGCAAATGTTATGTATTTTTTTTCCTAAATTAATCTTTGTCAAACATATAAATTGGGAAATGAACTAAAATATATACTAAATATACTAAAATATTTTTCTTTATTTTATAGATGGAAATGATAAATATGATAATATGAATCAGGTAGTTGAAAAGTTCAACAATTACTTTGTAAATATTGGACCGGATTTGGAAACAAAGATCCCAAATTACCCACCAGTAGAAGAAAGAAATGAGATCATAGACAATAATCCCAATTCCATGTTCCTCACTAACGTCACACAAAAGGAAATCATAGATATTGTCAACAAATTCAAAGCGAAAACATCAACCGATTGCAACGGAATAGAAATGGAAACGATAAAAAGGGTTATAAATGAGATTGTACAACCGCTAACGTACCTTAGCAACCTATCATTCCAGACAGGTAAATTCCCAAATAAAATGAAAATAGCTAAAGTAGTTCCAATCTATAAAAATGGAAACAAACATCAATTCACAAATTACCGACCAGTGTCCTTACTGCCACAATTTTCCAAAATCATTGAAAAACTATTTAATAACAGGTTGGACAATTTTATTAAAAAAAATGAGTTACTCACGGAGAGTCAATACGGATACAGAAGCAACATTTCAACTTCCATGGCACTGATAGAACTTACAGAGGAAATCACCAATGCTATAGATCATAGAAAGTGCACGGCTGCAGTATTTATGGATTTAACAAAAGCCTTTGACACAATTAATCATGATATTCTAATCACTAAACTAGAAAGGTATGGAATTAGAGGGTTAGTCTTGAACTGGGTTAAAAGCTACTTAGCTGACAGGAGGCAATATATGAAGCTAGGAGAACATACGTCCGAGGAGTTAAACATATCATGCGGCGTTCCCCAGGGGTCAATTCTAGGACCAAAACTATTCAATCTATATATAAACGACATCTGTAAAGTCCCAAGAGACCTAAAGCTAGTATTATTTGCAGACGATACAATCGCATTATGTTCTGGAGACAGCACACCAGAGCTAGTACAACAAATCACAGATGAACTAACTCTACTAAAAAGATGGTTTGATAAAAACAGACTATCACTGAACCTCAGTAAAACTAAAGTAATGCTATTTGGTAAGTGTAAAAAAGAAACGTACCAGCAAATACAAATTGATGGGGTAGACATTGACAGGGCGAACGAAAATAAATTTCTCGGGGTTATAATAGATGAGAAGATGAACTGGAAATCTCACATTAAAAATGTAAAACATAAAGTGGCAAGAAACACCTCAATACTGAATAAAGCTAAATTTGTCCTTGATCAAAAAGCACTACATACGCTCTACTGTTCACTGATATTACCATATCTAACTTATTGTGCCGAGTTATGGGGCAATAACTATAAAAGTGCACTTCAGCCACTAACTGTGCTACAAAAAAGGTCAGTCAGGATCATCCATAATGCTGCCTACAGAGAACACACAAATTCCTTATTTATAAAATCACAATTATTAAAATTTGCGGATCTAGTAAACCTTCAGACGGCTAAAATTATGCATAAAGCAAACAATAACCTTCTACCGAAAAATGTAAAACAATTCTTATCAACAAGAAAGGAGAAATATGATCTGAGAGGAAAATTTAACCTAAAACACCTATATGCACGGACAACACTGAAAACTTTCAGCATTTCTGTATGTGGAATCAAGTTGTGGAACGGATTGAGTAAGGAACTCAAACAATGCACAACAATGAGCGATTTTAATAAAAAGTACAAGCAGTTGATGTTCACAAAATACAAAGAAGAAGAGACCTGAACCACTGTGTACATACAATACAACATCTAACCATTACTATACTGACTATTAACTCTTCATTGTGGTGACTACATGGTCTGTACTCATTCATTATCAATCAAACACTTCTTCAATCATTCTATCAGTTATCATTATGCCTGTAGCTTCCTTGTAGTAAGTGAAAACCTAGTTATGATCGCACTACATTGTCATGTAGCCTTACAAAGCATACCTGGAAGAAAAAGAGGTGAGTGAATGTATTGCAATTGATGTGAAGCTGATGAGGGGTAGGATTAAATAAGCTTTGCTTCTTCCTACTCCTTTTTGGACATGCAAAACTGTGAACTGTATTGTGTGATGTGCAACTGTTTGACTTGTATGCATGTTCAAGATGAATTAAAACCATGAACCATGAACCAAAATACAACTACGAGGCATTCAGAAGAAGCTTTCAAAGACATTGTGGTGATACTGTATGTAGCATTATTCAGTGGTCATTGGGTGTCAGTAATGTTACTGTGACGTTCATCATAATCATCATAATAATGGATTAGATTTTATATACAAATTGTCAAGGTACCCAAAGCGCTTCACAGTGAAGTTGAACTCATTATTCATTATTCGTCTACATCTGTAGCTACAGCTGCCCTGGGTTACACACAGGGAAACATGGCTGCCAATTTGTGCCTACGGCCTCTTTGACCAGCAGCAAACATTCATTCACATTAAAACACCAGTGTGGGTGGATGAAGTGTCTTTCCCAGGGACAAAACAACAGTGACTGGGTGGAGCGAGTGAGGATCGCACCAACCTTCCGGTTTCTGGACGACCTGCTCTACCTCCTGAGCCACTGTCGCCTAAGCACCAGACTCACAAGCACCAGATATGATCGCCGCAACCACAGGCTTTTATTGCAGGTTTATCTCAAAATAGACACAACAACCTTCCTAATAAAAACAAGGGCTACTGTTGTTGCCATAACCCACTCCAAGCTGAAACTCACTCTGAATCCCGAAGGTCATTTCCTGTCCAGCTGCCATGCCACTCCCCTAACACCAGAACACATTTACAGCAACATACAATAGCACAAGCCTTATTTATGTCTGAAGTGGCTTATTTACTCTTAATATGACTCCTATATTTGTTAATACGAGTGCAAAGGTGACTGACTATAGGGTATTATTTCATGTCTAGACCGCTCTAATAATGTTAAAAAACATATTTAGAAGGTTGTAAACAGGTTTTCTCTGCTCTAATACGAAAATATTCCAATTATAAAGAAGGAATCCTATTTTGCGGAAATTCCCTTATGACAGTCGTGTCTGGAACCAGTTAACTGCAATAAACAAGGGATTACTGTATTGTTTTTAAGGCATTTCTCAGCTTTTTTTTCAGCATTTTTTATGGCTTCTGCCTTCTATTTGCCTTCAGTCAGGTCTTTAAAAACAAACAGCATGCCACCAAAACAAAAGCAAAGGGTGCATGCTCATTCTACAGTGTGACCACAAATACCCCACCCCCATCCCTTCATCCTCCATCAATGCATCTGGCAGCGCATCCAAGCATGAATGGGCAGATTTTCTGGTAGCCCAAGCCTGAGATGGGCTCCTGCGTCTCAGCGAGCCCGTTTCACCGGGCCTCCCACCGAGCCCACCAACTTCCACCTCTGCACGGAGGCATAGAATGGCAGCCGCAGGCCCCACAGTCACTGGAGGAGGAGGAGGGGGTGTATGGTGGAGGCAAGGGGGGTGGGTAATGAGAGGTGAGGGGCGATGAAGGGACAGGGATGAGGGGACGTACAAGGGAGGTAAACAGAAGTCGAAAGACAGGGGGGAAGAAATAGGAGCAAGTGATTGCTCGCGGCTCATTTCTCCACACATGATCCCATCTGCACGGCACCCAGGGTGGGACGCCACCACTGCTCCGACTGAAATGACTTAGAGAGCCAAAGACACCCCAGCACCGCAGGAAGCCAAATACAATACCAGGAATCCCGGGATTGTGCTGAAAGCACCTGTAAAGACCTTGTTTTTTTTCCCCTTGAGCTGACCATCATGTGTGTTTGAAAGATGCCTTTTATTTAAAGGCCCATCGAGTCTAATCATACACGAACACTACAGCGTCTGACACGATAGTAGTGTTTGTGTGAAGACTATCATAGTGGTTGCATGATGGTAGTGTTTGTGTGAGACACCATTTTCAAACATTCTCCTCCTTATAGCTCAATGTTTTTTAGGTACAGTGGTGTGAAAAAGTGTTTGCCCACTTTCTGATTTCTTATTTTTTTGCATGTTCGTCACACTTTAATTGTAAAGATTAGTCAATGACAACACAACTGAGATCAAAATGCAATTTTTCAATGAAGCTTTTCATTATTAAGGGAGAAAAAACAATCCAAAGCTACATGGCCCTGTGTGAAAAAGTGATGCCCCCCCTAAAGCTAATAAGTGGTTGGCCCCCCTTAGCAGCAACAACTGCAATCAAGCGTTTGTGATAACTTGCAATGAGTCTCTTCCAGCGCTGGGGAGGAATTTTGCACAATTGTTGTCATTCAGCCACATTGGAGGCTTTTCCTTTTTAAGGTCATGCCACAGCATCTCAATAGGATTCAGGTCAGGACTTGGACTAGACCACTCCAAAGTCTTCATCCATTCAGAGGTGGACTTGCTGGTGTGTTTTGGATCATTGTCCTGCTGCAGAACCCAAGTTGCTTTCAGCTTGAGGTCACCAACAGATGGCCCGACATTCTCCTTCAGCACAATTCATGCTTCCATTTATCACAGCAAGTCTTCCAGGTCCTGAAGACCATCACACTACCACCACCATATTTTACTGTTGATATGATGTTCTTTTTCTGAAATGCTTTTATCCTAGATGTAATGGGACACACACCTTCCAAAAACTTCAACTTTTGTCTCGTCAGACCACAGAGTATTTTCCCAAAGGTCTTGGGGATCATCAAGATGTTTTCTGGCAAAATGGAGATGAGCCTTTATGTTGTTTTTGTTCAGCAGTGGTTTTGGTCTTGGAACTCTGCCATTGCCCAGTGTCTTTCTTATGGTGGAGTCATGAACACTGACCTTAATTGAGGCAAGTGAGGCTACTCATTACTGAGTCCTACTGAAAACATTTTTTGTTCTGGTTTGGAAAGTTTTTTGTTATTTTTTGAGCGATGGTCTTAAACTTTTGATCAGCTGACAAACAGCCTATTTCAGTTTAATTGTTGTTTTCAATAAATTACTTTTTCAAAGTGCTTTTTGTCTCACTCCCCTTTCTTGTTTTTGCATATTGTAGCTCTACTTAAAACCTCATTAAGATCCAAATGTGCAAAATGCAAATTCTAGTAATTTGTATTTTGTATGTATTTTGTATGTTGTATGTATAATTTTTCAACTGGTGTTAAGATTTTGATCAGGAGTGTATTCAGGAGTGTATTCAGACAAGTTCTTTCATTTAAAACACATGTCAGCTAAAAAAAATCATCTAATGCACCAAAATGTTGAATATAATATAAGAAACTGAACATCTTGTTTCGTCCTTCAAGAATAGGCCTTCCTTTCGTGTCTCATAGTTGTAAAATAATCCAGCTCGCTGTTATATCGCTGTAATTGGTTGATATCAACAGCGCTTATTTATAAATCGAATATTTTAGTACTTAGGCAATACAACCATCTAAATGCATTTTTTATTAGTTTTTATATCAGTGCTTTATAGACATGAAATAACATCCCTGTAGTCACCTTTACACTCCTATTATCCAACATAGTAGACGTAATGAGAAAAGCCATTTAAGACATAAGTAAGACATAAACTCGCATATTAGCATTGGGAGAGCTGCTTTTTTTACTTAATAGCTGAAGTAATTAAAAGTAAAAGGGATTATTGTACATCATTTTGCATTAGTCATTTGCAAAGTTCGTGATTTGCTTCAAATCAATCCAAAATGAAATGAAAATTGTCACTATAACTACTATCAGACTGCATTTGCATGTGCATCTGTTAAATGACACAAGGTTTTACAGTCGACCCTCGACACTTGCAGTTCGAATTTGACAGCTTCACTCAATCACGGGTTTTCAAAAACATAATAATAAATCATGCTTGTGATTGAATACGGCCTATTCGTAGTCCAAAATATTGATATTGAAGCAAATTGTACATATTTTTGGCCTAATTTAACCATTTTCAAGCGTGCAAACTACTAAATGAACTAAAATACATTTTAGCATTCAGAAAACACATTGGAAGATGCTTTGGGTGATATGGAGTATTATACGGTGACTGGGTGTCAGTAACGTACTGTAATGTTCGGTATACACACAAGCGCCGGACCTGATTGCCGGTACAACAGGGTTTTATTGCAGATTGGCTCACAATAATGCCTCATAAAGACACCCGCTCTGTTGCACCCGCAACCTACACCAAGATCAAACTCAACTCTGAACCGACAACGTCACTTTCTGTCCCCACTCAGCTCCCCTAGGGAACACATTTATAGCAACATACACAAGCATGAGTCTTATTTATATCATATTTTGTCTTATTATGTCTACTATATTGGTTAAGATGAGTGTAATGGTGATGTTATTGCATGTCTGGAGGGCTCTAATAATGTTACAAACAGTATTGAGAAAGTTGTAAGCAGGTTTTCTATGCTCTGACTTATAAATAAACTTATAAATCCTACCTCACGGAAATTCACTTTTTAATTAACAATTAACCGTGATAAACGAAGGATTACTGTATATTATGCAAGCTTTTATCTTGTTCCAGAAGGAAAGAAGGTGGTTGGGCGGATGCTTTTATTTTGAAAGTCGCCTGAGGATGTGTTATTGTTTACTTTATAATGTTATTGACACCGACTGCTGGGTGCAGTTTGTTTGCTGCTTTTGCCCAGCAGGAGTGTGCATGAGCACATGCGCATGCACAACATGGCCGTGCTATACATACAGTATTTGCGATATAAGAATAATGGATAACATTTTTCTTCACGGCCACGCCTCCTACCCGTTAGGAAGGATCCCCGCCGAGAGCATCTTGCGGTATTGTAATATTTACTGTTGGGACCTCGGGCTACATGACACGCTCCACTGTTGCCATCAAACGAGAGGCTCTCTGAAGGAGGGAGCACATCTGTTGCCACCCCTCCCTCCTTCATCCTCTCCTGGAGGTAGCAACATAAGAAAGCAAGAGAAAATACCGCCCGACCACCATTTCTCCTTAAAATCAGGCCGCAGCGTAGGATTCGAATGGATCATCCCATTGACCAATAATTCATTGTGATGGAGCAGACGTGTTTTGTGCATGGCAAGCACTGCCCGTGCACGAGCACCTGCATGCTAAGCAGCCCCGCTGACCAATCACGCTGGAGCTCTGCCAGTCAGGTGACCCTCCGTTTATCCTCTGATAAATGGCAGGTCAAGCCGGGTGGCACTCACCGCCACATCCCTCAGCTCCACATCACATGCACACCAAACCGCTCCCTCTCCTCAGCCTCCCCTCCCCTCCCGCCTCCCGGCATTTGCCCCTCATGCATCCATTATTCTCCACGCTCGCTGCACCGTCAGCACAGTCATGATTGCTGACTTCCAGTGCCTGCCGCCACTTTGAACACAATTAACTTGGTAATTGCATTTGTTTTGGGAGCATGAGAGTGATTATCAAAGCCACCTATGATCCTCCGAGCGTGCACGCCCGCTGCTACGCCTGTCTGTTGATGGGCGCAACAGCCGAGACCACCAGAGGTTCCGGCGTACGGGCTGGACCAGCTTGAAAGCAAAGCCGGCTAACACACCTTATGGCCAGACAGCTTCTTATTTCTCGTTGTTTGTGTTTTAGACGTGCGTCTTTGTATTCATTTCAGAGACAACACAGATGCTGCTGAAAAGAGGATGAAACACCTCCACGTTCTGCAAGAGCGTGCTCTTCATTTGACTGTCTCAATCAACAGGGGGCAGCGTATAGCCATTAAGTTGGGGTGTCAAGTGGGGGGGTGAGTCATTGTTGATGTACTACATCGCTGATGCGGATGTCAGACAACTTCATATAAAAACAATCCAAACTAGCCCTTGAGCGGGTGGGTTCCAGCATCCATCCATCTTCTATGCTCCTTTTCCTCACTAGGGTCACGGGTACGCTGGAGCCTATCCCAGCTGACTTCGACTGAGAGGCGGTGTACACCCTGGAGTGGTCGCCAGCCAATCACAGGGCCCATATAGACACACATGCCTTCACACTCACATAACTATGGACGATTCGTTGCAAATTAACCTAACATGCATGTTTTTGAAATGTGGGAGAAAACCGGGGTAGCCAGAGAAAAGCCACGCACACGCGGGTAGAACATGCAAACTCTGGGCCAAGATGAGCCAAATACAGTGGTTTCCGGATGAAAACGGGAGAGTTGACAGGTTTGGATAGGATATTAAATTGTACTTCTGTTTGAAAAAAATAAGGCGACTTGGTTGAAATGAGCATCATTTGCTTCAAATAACACAATGAAATAGGTTATCACCTGATAAAAGTTTAAGACCACAGGCTATAAAAGCCAAAATCTGCTCAAAATGGTAATTTTCTGACAGGCATTCCCACTGTCATGTCCTCCTGATGGTGAAGCTAAGAAGCTTTCTCTTTTTCAACGTGGTGGGATTGTGGAGCTGCATAAGCAAGGCCTCTCGCAGCGTGCCATGGCTGCTGAGGTTGGGAGCAGGAAATCAGTCATTCTACATTTTTGGAAAAATCCTGAGCATTATGGAACAAAAAAGTCAAGTGGTAGACCCAAAAAAATCACACCTGCGCTGAGCCGGAGGATCCCATTGGCTGTCCATCAAGACACAGGGCGGTCTTCCACCCACATGAAGACCTTACTGGTGCCGACTGCAGCAATAACCATTAGACGCCATCTGCGGGAAAAGGCTTTAAAAGACAAAAACGAAAGACCTCGTTTCCTTCAACGCCACAAAAGTGCCCGTTAAGTGCCCGTTAAGCCAGGGAGCATCAAACATGGGACATTGAAAGGTGGAACAAAGTTTTATTCTCTGATGAGAAAAAACGTAACCTTGACGGTCCAGATGGCTTCCAACGTTACTGGCATGACAAGGAGATCCCACCTGAGATGTTTTCTACCCGCACAGTGGAGGGGGGTCCATCATGATCCAGGGTGCTTTTTCATTCAGTGGAACACTGGAGCTTCAGGTGGTGCAGGGTTGTCAAAAGGCGGATTCTTGCTTTGCAGCTGGTGTGTATTAGAAGCAAAACAGAAAGCGCTTCCGATGTTAACGCGTGTGATGGCGAGTGACACAAAAGGTAACAATCATCATTGGATTTCCAAACTTCCTGTACTTGGTCAATACTAGCTGTGTCGCACAAATTGTGTGTCCATTTTGCAAACAGGACATCAATTCAATTTACAGGATTCAACCTCTCAGGTTTTTGTGTCCTTGTTTTTCCACTCTTCAGGATGAAATCATCAATCAAGAAAAGACCAAAGGATATCCAAGATATCCAAGTTGGAACGTGTCATATGGAACATTCACGACAGCCATTTGCTTTCATTGGTAGTTTCTCCTGAAAGTTTGCCCGCTGAGCCGTGAAGGCAGGCGCGTGTGATGCCTATGCATTATTAGACTCCACACAAAATACTCTGTTCTGACTGCATTTTGTGGATCCTTCTTACAACATGGACTTTGAATAAAAGACCTGTATTTCAAGTCTTTTTTTTAATTGAAATGCAAACTACATCAACGGCCGGGCGCCGGAATTGGCAATACTCTCCTGGCGGCATGATAAAAGCTTTTTTGCTGTTTCTGTGGCTATCGACTTGGTCATGTGTGTAATTGCCTAAAGCATTTCCGAAGCCTCTGATGCGCCCGTGTAAATATTAAAGAGAGCGCTCAGCTTAATAAAATGCTGTTCAAACAATATGGGGCCCAAGTTATCTCCGCCTGTCCGTTTCCAGCGGCTGCCCGGGAGTCGAGAGGTTCTCCTGTGTGGGCGCTGGGGTCACTATCAAGATGAGACCCGCTCCTTCATAAGCGAGGCTGAAAGCAGAGGGGTAGTGAGGCGACGGGCAATTAAATGAATCCACAAAAGAGTGAATAGAGCTGAGCTAAGAAAAAAGAAGTGAAAGTAAAACGAGGTGTGAGAGGAGGTAGTGATGTGATGGATCAGACGGACGCTACAGTGGTATTGATTCTGTCCAAGGCCACGGTAGAGACGAGGGCCGCCATGTGCTGCTACACTGCTTTCACCTTGACCATGGGCTAATCCCTGACCTCCCACCCTGTGACACCCCCCCCATGCTCCTGACCTGCAGTCATCACGCTGCCTTTCTAAATGGGAATCGACTCTCACGCGGGGTGGAAACGCGGGTTAAAGTGTGTCAATAATATTTCACAAGAACAATTTCTCCCTCTCCTCTGGCGCGGCATTTTGACATTTGATCTCCACGTGAACGCCGTAGCGTGTCCTGCAGGGGAGCCACTAGGTTGCTAACTGCCTTTGGCTATCGATCCCTCGGTTAAATTGTGTGCACAGAGAGCGAGCAGGCAGAGGGAGCGTTGAGAGTCAGTGGCCGGCCGAAGTGCACTCGATGCTCACGCTAGCCACCATCTGATGGTAATTGCTTTCGATCTCTCTTGGCAGACAGACGGTTCCTCTCCTTAATGGCTGACACCAAATATTTGGTGTGTGTGGGCCGGAGAGAAAAAATGTATCACAGTTTGTTGTCGGGTAGTTGAGGGAGTGTGAGGAGAGAACTGGGGAAGGAAAGCCATTGTAAAAACATGATCATCTCTAACAGGGCACTTGGCTCCGTCCTCACACTGCACTTAATCACTGTGTGGCGCTGAATGTTGTTTAGGGAGGCAAAGGAGGGTTTGCCATGCGTCCCTTGCGTCCCCCAGGTGATTACGCTGAATGGATTACAGCAGGGAAACGGCTGTCCTTCTTTCAAACTGCCAGGTGGCGTTCATTTTTCTCCTGGCTTCATTGTTGGGCTCTATGTATAAGACAGATTTAGATGGCCCAATAAAGTCCCATCTTCAGACACGACAGCTTCGTGCAACACCTTGAGGTCTGAATGGGCATGCACTAGATCACCTGCCTCGTTGTTCACTTTAAGACAAAAGGTGGAGTTTGCAATGATGCGCAGAAATCCTCAAAAGCTTTTAACCTGCTGGACAAAGTCCAATCAATCTTGCACTCGTTTGCGCCTCACCTTTTTCAGTTTCTCATTTGTTGCCATGAACCCAGTTTATTATCAGCTATTTGCATGAGTCCTGTCCCAATGAAGCATCAGTGTATCCCTCACAGTCTCACACCTGCCGATGTTAATCCTGTTTACAGTGGCACTGAAACACAACATAGTGGGTCATCCTTCTCAAACAGTCAATAGGCTTAACTCTACCACCAAATTTACATCCGACTTGCTGCGCAGGATTAGGTAAACCACTTATGCTGCTCTTTAAACACATCACTGCTAAGTTTAAATATTTAGTTGAAATGTTTTAGTGTTTTCACCAGCCTTACTATTGAATGGAAATTGAGGTTCTTGAACTTGAGTTTTGTTTTTAAGCAGAAGTTGTGTGACGTTGCCAGGATTAATGTGCCCAACAAACTGGTGTGCGGGATTGAGTGCCCAAACAAAAAAATCACATGTTAGTCACTCAGATTCTGTGAAGAATGGATAATGGTTCATTTAGAGTTCAGACACTATAAATAGATTCCAGCCAGGGAATCCTGGGGAGCTCACACTTTTTCAGCCTGCGAGCTACTTTTAAAATGACCAAGTCCCAAAGATGTACCTCCTACTATGATCAAAAGTTTTAAAAACTGCATTTTGTGTTCAGCTGTGTTGTCACTTACTAATATTTTAATTTGTTTGATGATCTGAAACATTTAAGTGTGACAAACATGCAAAAAAATTAGAAATCAGGAAGGGGGCAAACACTTTTTCATTCCACTGTGTGTTGTATGTTTTATAGTAAGAGATAGATCATGTCGACTTGTAACTTGCATGTTGGAAAAGTGCATACACCCCTGATATACACTGCATGTGCTGTGTACATAAATACTCACATTTATGAATATAGTAAATATATATGTTTTCCGTATTATTATTAAGGTAAAAAAAAATTCAAAGCTACATGGCCCTGTGTGAAAAAGTGATTGCCCCCTAAGGGCCCTGTCACACCTTGACGATTTAGGCAGCGCATGCCTGACATGATCATTTTGATGGCATACGTTGAACTGCCGACAGTTTTTTTTTTCAATTTTGGGCGTATACATAGCGTATTCATAACAAGTTCGACGTATACATGACATATTAGTAACTTATATAGAACGTTTGTCTAACTTATAGACTCAAGGTATGTCTCAAGGTATGTTGACGTATTACGACTTGTGCGTAACTTACAAATAACGTGTGTGAACGGGCGTCAACAATTGCATAACTTATTGCCCGCAGATGCGGGACGTATGAATCATACGTTGACATACGTCGAAAAGTTTTATGCATGCACAAAATTTGCACAAAAAGCCGGTGTTCTTACGCGTGCTGTTAACATATACAAAACTTACCCGTAACTTATTTGAGGTACGCCAGCGTATTGGCCACATTTTTCATACGTTGGCGTAAGCTGTCTGAATCGTCAAATCGGCTAAATCGTGTGACAGGGCCCTGAAGCTAATAAGTGGTTGGCCCCCCTTAGCAGCAACAACTGCAATCAAGCGTTTGTGATAACTTGCAATGAGTCTCTTCCAGCGCTGGGGAGGAATTTTGCACAATTGTTGTCATTCAGCCACATTGGAGGCTTTTCCTTTTTAAGGTCATGCCACAGCATCTCAATAGGATTCAGGTCAGGACTTGGACTAGACCACTCCAAAGTCTTCAGCCATTCAGAGGTGGACTTGCTGGTGTGTTTTGGATCATTGTCCTGCTGCAGAACCCAAGTTGCTTTCAGCTTGAGGTCACCAACATTCTCCTTCAGCACAATTCATGCTTCCATTTATCACAGCAAGTCTTCCAGGTCCTGAAGCAGCAAAACAGCCCCAGACACACACCTTCCAAAAAGTTCAACTTTTGTCTTGTCAGACCACAGACTTTTTCCCACCACTGTATGTCACACAGAAAAGTTAACATAAAATAGGAACAACATGGCTCAAAAATTTAATTAATTTAATTAAAATTCACAGTCAGCATATAAAATGCTGCTGACACAAGTTGTACTTTTCTTTGTTGGGACCATTTTAGCCTTTTCCAAATACTTCCACACTTTGGATGATTTTTTGGTAGCCATTATGAGCCAATAAGTTTGTCAGTGTTGACGGTCGTCCTAGCACTCACCTGAGCTTCTTTGGATTGTGCAACTGCAGTGGGTGATTTTCTTCATGCGTAGTATACAGTAGGTCTTCTGCTTGGAGTTAAACAAAAATGGCATTTTAAATTATTAGACCATTTGGCTGCTTTTATATCAAAATAGGCTGTTTACAACAAAAACAAAGACTTTGTTTGTAAAAATGTATGCCCAGAAGCATCTGTGGGCACTCATCATGTCATCAGAATGGTACAATCTACAAATTGTGAAATAGTCAACTATTCTAAGACACGCCTGGTATTATGAAATATTTTCCTTTATTGTCCAGATGTTTCCTAATGAATGAATTAAGGGATTATTCTCTTAAATGCTGATCCCTTACGGCAGTCCTCTAACCGGCTACATCTTCATGTGTTTGACTGAGATGGAGCTGACATTAAAAACCATTCCTGGAAGTTTTCCAGTGTCGTTGTGCTCCTGCTTTTTGTTCATGTTGGGAGTATTGTTTATGATGGAGAGGCCGCTGGGACTGTTTATCACACTGATCCTCTTATGCTGCCTCCATTCCTTTGTTTAAGGCAACAATTAAAACTGTTAAGCCATTGACAATTGCCTTTGTTGTTTTAATCTTGATAAATGGTTTAAGAGCCTTGATTAAAAAAAAAAAAGAAAAATACAAATATTTGAAACCACTCGTGTTTTTATGTGAACAAACAATGCCACTTTATATTACGGCGCTGAGAGAGCATAGCTGACACTGAAAAGCCAGAGTGGCTTGTTGTTGCTTGCTTTTTCCACCGCGACCATAAAGTTTGGTAGGTCCCACTGCCTTTGCAGTCCGCATTCATTGATGATTCACTCATAATGAAGCCATTTTCATTTTTTGGAGGATGCTTGGCGGCGCTCCAGGCTCTCTCAGATGGCGACCAGATGTCGAGATGAATCTCCAAAGACTTCGAACATTTACATTTTTACTGGATTCTTCTCTGGACATGCGAATCTGACATTCACACACAAGGGGAGAGCATTAAATCAGTTTCAAGCTCGTGTGTGTGCTTTTCTTCCTCGGCGAAAAAGCCTTTTGACTTTCAAAATATTGATCGGCATCCATGAGTCCCTTTGAGCGAGAGGGTTTGGTTTTTGGCAAAGCATTTAAACAAGCAATATGGTGGAATGTGCCACTCTCATTAAGCCACTGCGCAAGGCTGCATTTAAAGTGGTGACAAGTTAGTGGCGAGTGTAAACAGATTGACTTTGCTTGCCAGTAGAGCCGAGTGTGTTGAGTAGAGGTCTTGGGAGCAAGAAATGTTCTTGAAATATTTATACGATTTGATTTGGACCCCTCCCCGAGGAGCGTGTGTTGGAAGCTCGCAATATGCGGATTGCCAAAGGCAGACTGACGTGGAGGTCAAGCCTATAGGTTTTTCTTTACATGAAAACAAGTGGTAAAAGGGGATGAGACAGAGCAAAGGGAGGGAATAATATATTCTTCACCCAGGAGCAGGATTGGAGCTTGAGAGGGTTATGGATTTTTTTCTTCTTCTTCACAGTTTTTTTGTTGTTACAGACATCTCCACTCATTTTCCATGGATCAAAAATCCATTTTGGATCATCTCTTCAATATTAAATGTGGCAGGTGCTTGTATACACAACAAACTCAATTTGCCGAGGTGATTTTGAGATCTTTCATGGACGTGTTGATAGTACACAAAGATGCTTTCTTTTATTTTTAATGCGACAGCTGCGGTTCGGGTCACATGCTGTTTGCGGGAAAGTGGACAATGTTTGCTATTGACGCTGCAAGCATGACAAAAACAGCAAAATGGAATTTCCATTCAGTTTGGAATATTGTTTCAAACGGATAATATTTTTGTTTTGTGCAAAAAAAAAAAAAAAATCCATTAGCACACCCGTATGCAGCGTGAAGTAATTACAGGGCAACAATTACCCAGACGAGGCCAGACATAATCGATAGGCCATCAGACAGCTGGGTCAGGGGCCGAATGTCAGGGGTCAAGGGTTGGCTTCTTTCTAACTTCTTGCGTATATGTGCATGCTCGGGTCCTCTGGAGGAAGAGGGTGCTGATTCCAAACTAGCAGGGGGATGGACAGTGAGGTCTAGTCCAGCTGTAGCTCCCTGATCTATTGTTCTTCAGGCGGCAAGTATTGATTTGCACATCGCATGTTAGGATAGCCCGGAGGACGGAGCAAATGCAAACAGCTGGGCTAATACTCAAGGCCCCGCATACCTGGGGAACAACGTGGCAAGCTTTAGGAAAATACACTACATGTTGCAGTCAGCAGGTAGACATAACAACAACCACCGCCCTCTTCTTTTAGCCGCCCGTAGAATATGCTTAACTTCCTGTTGAAATTAGAGCGCTCTGAACCATGAAAGGCATCACAAGTATCGGGCTGTACGACACTTAGTGGCAGTGGAGCTACGCTTCCAGACCTCCGGCGGCAGAACGTCACATGGCTGCTTGCCTGTGACATATTAAAACTGAGGGAAATGGATTAGCATGCTGGTGAATTATGAGTTGGGTCTCAGGGGCTGCCAGGTCTTCATAACCTGCATAATTGTGCGAAATAGCAAACATCACCTAGTTTGCTTGTATTTTATTGACTCAGCAAGCTCTATGCATTTAAAGAAAATGATATTCATAAGTATACTGGGTGAAAAACATTGGGTTCATTTAGACGAGTGATGCGGTCAAAATGTTTCAATTATTCTTTTGTCAACTTGTGGAAAGCTGTGTGTAACTATTCTAGGGTGACCAAAAGTCCAGTATTCTCAGGACATGTCCTGTTTTCACGTCCTGTCCTATCCTGCCCTGTCTAGCCAGGTTTTTTTTTTGTTGTTTTGAAAAGTGATGAAAATATCCTGCTTTTCATCGTTTTTCATTGGGCCATTACATTGACTGGCTTTAGGATTTGCTATAACTAATTAGATTTTTTTATCCTTTTAGTTTTTTGTGTTCAGTAATCATTCTTTTTTTACAGGCTGTTTTTTTTAACACATAAGATACATTATTATGGGCCTGCCTGTTCTATACTGCCAGGACAAACCGTGTGAAGAACCCACACATGTTATATCAGTGTAAAGGTCTTAGTTTTCTAATTATATGATGTAACATTCTGTGTAACCATGACAACATAATTGACCAACAGAGATGAAGGGCCACTTGATTAGAAATCCCCCTTCATCCCATACTGTGCTACCAACCCCAACACATTATGTCACTGAAGTGAAGTCTTGATGAGGGGAAGAGCCCTATATATTATGTAACATTCTGTGTAACCATGGCGATGTCACTGACAAACAAAGTTTAAAACAGCCAGTTGATTAGGAATCCACCCTTCAGGCCATAAGCTACCTTGACACTATGCGCAAATTTTGCCCCTGCAGCGAAACGCAATTTTGCACACCAGTGGAGTGCCATTCATCCATCTATCCATCCATTTTCTCCCACTTATTCTGGTCCGGGTCGCGGGGGCAGCAGTCTCAGTAGAGAAGCCCAGACTTCCCGGTCCCCGGCCACCTCTTCCAGTTCCACCGGGAGGACACCAAGGCGTTCCCAGGCCAGCTGTGAGACACAATCCCTCCAACATGTCCTAGGTCTGCCCCAGGGCCTTCTCCCGGCCCCGGCTCCCGAAACACCTCACTGGGGAGGCGACTAGATGCCCGAGCCACCTCAACTGGCTCCTGTCCATGTGAAAGAGCAGCAGCTCTACTCTGAGCTCCTCCCGGATGACCGACCTCTCACCCTATGTCTTAGGGTGAGTCCAGCCACCCTACGAAGGAAACATTTCAGACGCTTGCATCCGGGATCGGCCGCACGATGGTCTAGTGGTTAGCATGTTGGCCAACACGGTAACAGTCTGGAGATCCGGAAGACCTGGGTTGGATTCTCTCTTGGGCATTTCTGTGTGGAGTTTGCATGTTCTCCCCGTGTGTGTGTGGGTTTTCTGGATACTCCGGTTTCCTCCCACATTCCAAAAACATGCATGTTAGCTTCATTGGAGACTCTAAATGGTCCATAGGTATGAATGTGAGTGTTTGTCTATATGTGCCCTGCCATTGGCTGGCAACCAGCCCAGGGTGTACCCCGCCTCTCGCCCGAAGTCAGCTGGGATAGGCTCCAGCATATGAGCAATGAGGAGAAGCGGTATAGAAAATGGATGGATGGCATCCGGGATCCGGGATCTTGTTCTTTCGGTCACGACCCAAAACTCATGACCATAGGTGAGGATGGGAACATAAATTGACTGGTAATAAGAGCTTTGCATTCCGGCTCAGCTCTCTCTTCACCCGACGGTCCGGTACAGCGACCGCCGATCTGTTTGTCGACCTCACGCTCCAACCTTCCCTCACTCGTGAACAAGACCCTGAGATACTTGAACTCCTCCACCTGGGGTAGGACCTCATTCCCAAATCAGAGGGAGCAATGCATTTTGGAGGATTTGGAGGTGCTGAGTCTCATCCCAGAAGCTTCACACTCAGCTGGGAACCGCCCCAGTAAACACTGAAGGTCACAGCCCGATGGCGTGCCAATGAGTGAAGTTGTCGTAAAGTGGTGTGAAGTATGTGTAAACTGTGCCAGAGCGCAAAGAAAAGTTTGAAATGTTCAAACTTTCTGGCGTGCATAATCTTCATGAACGCACCGCATCCTATGTGCAAACAATGTGGGCGGTGCGTATTAAAGAGTATCCTGGTTTTTGGTAATCAGAGTAAGGTGAATATGTTATCATTTGGAGGAAGGTAAATCTAATGACTCTGCCAATACAATAAATATTAGATTCAAGATTCAAGAGATTCAAGTGTTTTATTGTCATATGCACAGTAAAACCGGTAGTTCTGCTATGAAATGAAATTCTTACTCTGTTCATTCTCCCAAGAAAAGAAAGAAAACACAAGAAAATGAATAAGAACATAAGAAACAATAATAACAATAAAAACAACAAAAATTAAAAATTAAAAGCAACAATAAAATGTTCAGTGCTATGAGTGTGTGCGTGTGTTGCGTGCGGCGTGTGTGAGTGCTTCGTTGAGAAGCCTGATGGCCTGTGGGTAAAAGCTGTTTGCCAGCCTTGTGGTCCTGGACTTCAAACTCCTGTAGCGTCTGCCTGACGGTAGGAGTGTGAATAATGAGTGTTGTGGATGTGTGCTGTCCTTGATGAGGTTGTGTGTTCTTCGTAGGACTCTAGTTTTATAAATGTCTTGCAGTGAGGGGAGGGCTGCCCCAACAATGTTCTGTGAGGTCTTGATCACCCGCTGGAGTGCCTTCCTATCACGTGTTGTACAGTTACCGTACCAAACAGTGATGGAGGCGGTAAGGACACTTTCGATAGTGCATCTGTAGAAGCAACTCAGGATTGTGGTGGGCATGCCAAATTTCCTCAGTCTTCTCAGGAAGTACAGTCTCCTTTGGGACTTCTTCATAATTTGTTGGGTGTTGTGAGACCAGGTGAGGTCCTCGCTGATGTGTGTGCCAAGGAACTTGAAGGTTTTCACCCTCTCCACCTCAGTCTCATCAATAAACAGGGGTCTATGCGGCTCCTTTTCCCTTGTTCTTGGGTCAATGATCATCTCTTTAGTCTTATCTGTATTGAGAAGGAGATTGTTATCACGACACCAAGCTATGAGGTCCGCCACCTCTCTTCTGTATGATGTTTCAACACCACCAGTGATCAGTCCGATGACTGTAGTGTCATCCGCAAATTTAATGATGCTGGTGTTGTTCTGGGAGGCCACGCAATCGTAGGTGAAGAGCGTGTAGAGGAGCGGACTCAGCACACACCCCTGTGGGGTCCCAGTGCTCACAATTCTTGAGCTGGATGTGCGATTGTGGACTCTGACTGACTGGGGCCTGCCTGTTAGAAAGTTAAACACCCAGTTACAGAGGGAGGGTGACAGGCCAAGTGTGAGGAGCTTATCTGTGAGTTTGTGGGGGCTGACTGTATTAAAAGCAGAGCTATAGTCTATAAATAGCATTCTGACGTATGTGTCCTGGTCCTGTAGGTGAGAAAGGGCTGTGTGGATGGCAGTGTTGACTGCATCATCTGTGGACCGGTTCTGGCGATATGCAAACTGTAGAGGGTCCACAGTTGCCGGGATGCTCTTTTTGATGTGGGTCATGACTATTCTTTCAAAGCACTTCATTACAATCGGAGTGAGTGCTATAGGGCGATAGTCATTCAAGCAGGTCACGTTGCTCTTCTTGGGTACGGGCACTATGGTGGTGGACTTAAAGCAGGTCGGTACAGATGCTTGTGCAAGCGACAGGTTAAATATGTCAGCAAGCACATCAGCTAGCTCTGATGAGCAAACCCGAAGTGCACGTCCTGAGATGTTGTCTGGCCCTGCTGCTTTTCGTGGGTTTGTTTTGTTCAGAACCCTGCGCACATCAGCTGATGTCACCATGAGAGGTGAGTCCTGTGTGCTCCCCAAGTCCAGCCACCCTCTCTGCTCATCAGGAGTTTGGGTGTCAAAGCGGGCATAGAACTCGTTCAGCTCATCTGGAAGTGTGGTATGGCTGGACGTGGCTACGCTACTCCGCTGTCGATAGTCTGTGATGTGCTGGAGCCCCGCCCACATGCGCCGGGGGTCTGAGGTGGAATAGTAGCCCTCCAGCTTCTGTCTGTACTGTCTTTTGGCCTCTCGTATGGACCTCCTCAGGTCATATCTGGCCTTTTTGTAGTCATCAGCGGTGCCCATGACAAATGCATTCGAACGAGCACGTAGCTTAGCCCTTACATCACAGTTCATCCACTGTTTTTGGTTAGGGTATTTTCTGTAATACTTGCTGGTGGTAACAGTAATTAATACATTTCATCTCCGGTCCAATTTGACTAACAACTGATATCTTACTGATATAAATACTGACTAAAGCAAAACCCATTATCATTCATTTTGTATTACTCAAGTATTAACTATCACATTTTTTTAAATTAATTTACAAAAAAAAGTCTATTAGTTTTATCTGTAACATATTTTGTATTTACTTATTCATGTTTATTTCAGTTTTTATTTCTGAAGTTATTTGTTTTTATTATTTCATTAACTTTTTACTTATCCTACAGTATATCCTATATTTACATATCGTTTATGCTCCTTTATTTCTTTATTTATCCTTTTATTAGTGAAATAGTAATATCTCCTAATACTGACTGGGAGTGTGGGGACATGTTAAACACGGGACGTGAACAGTAATTGCTGAGACTCGGAGAAGGCAAAGCGGTAAATAAGGTAGGCTTTTTCCATGCTGGACATGTTGAATTGTGCAAGTGTAAACATGTGATGCACTTTAATGGAACGCTGTTAAGCATGCTCAAAACAAACTAAAACCACACTGAAGTTCACCTGGCCTTTAATGACCGCTACATTGCAGCAGCATCACACATCTTCCCCAAGAAAGCTCACGCCACGCAGCCGTGCAGGTGCGCTTTTCCTGAGCAATCCATCTCTCGCAGGACGGCTGACAAGTCGGGCATCCATCTCTGAAACACTTAAAGGTGAACAACTTTATCTTGCGTCACTTTAAGAACATCACCTCTGTGCAATCTCAGAAGATTGACAGCATCAGAAATGAAACATTGTTGAGCCACATGACTGATGGGCTGCTCAGGGAGGAAGGCAGCGAGGGGGGAGGAAGTGCAACGCCTGATGAGATATTAATCAGGTGGCGGCATCGGCAGGGGTGGAGCGGCTCTGCGGCACATGATGGAGATGTGAGGTGTCTTTGGCGAGGCGGAGCTTGGCGGAGCTTGTCGGAGGGAGAATAATGAAGAGGGCCATTAGCATATTGTCACCAGTTGTCTTGTTTATTCCGAGGTGTTTGCCAAGCTGCTTCCCCCAAGGAGAAACGGGCACCCCACAGTAACTTTCGGAGTAAACAGCGATACGCTGTGGCAAACATGGCACACACACACCCTCTGCGCTTGTGAGCAAACATGCAATAAACTTTCTTTTAATGACCTGCAACGGGCTGATGTGCTTTGTCAATATTGGTTGCAAAGAGAAGGGAGATGGGAAAAAAAACAAAACCAAATGCCTTATACATCATTTACCGTAAATTTGCACCTGTGTATAAGCAGCACCCATTAAATTTAGAGGAAAAAACAGATTTGTACATATATAAGCCACACAGGTGTATGAGCAGCACATGCCCACATCATAAAGTGGCATATTGTGGCGAGCACGAGTCCGTGAGGACCAGGCAACTCTTTATTTGACAGGAGCCAATCATGGCATGTGGCATCTTACAGAGAACACTAAACTCATCACACAGCAACTTAACACTTATAAGGCAATCTCATAAATAAACAAACACAAATGAAAAAAAAAAACATTTAAAAATGTTCCCATAACACATTTCGTCTGAGCAAAGCATTTCATTGGAGGACAAGCAGTATATAATATGGATGTGTGGCACTGCAGTGCTACCTCTGTCCACCAGAGGAAGCCAGAGAAGCCCACAGCCCAGAGGGAGGCTGACGTTATTGCAGTGCCCCAATGAATGCGTTTCTCTGATGCAATGCATTATAGATCAACTTTAAAAGAGTTGTTTTTTTTATTTTAAACTTGTATTGGTACATGTTTCTATATTTCTCAGGTACACCTTTTGAGTGTTAAGTTGCTGTGTGATGAGTTTAGTGTTCTTTGTAAGATGCCACCGTGAGTCAGACTGTTACGTTGTTATGCTGTTATATATTATGACCTCCTGTCATTTCCAATGGGCATCAGTGATGTTATGAGATATGAAGTTAGATTACATTACTTTTCACACTGCATGGAGAATGGTTGCTGAGCCAGCAGAGCCGAGCCGACACGCTGTGGCAGAGATTGAGTGAAAAAAAAGTTATCCTGTCATTCTTCGTGGAAGTGGTACGTTTTTGGCTTCTTTGTCCTTCTTCCCCAATCCTTTTGGAACACTTTCTTAAGTTTAGAATAAGTCAATTGGAGAGGCTAGCTAGTTAGCTCGGTGGCTTGCTATGCTCGCGGCGGGCATCTGTTATGTCCCTGCAATGATACCGTAGCCACATGTGTGATAGGGGTTGAAAATAACGTACATCCGCACAGCCACACTATGGCACCTGTTAAACTAGCACAGTAGCTATTGTTCAGTCCGGCCCTTTTACCAGGTGGGAACCACCAGGCTCTTTCATTCTATTAATTGTGAAATAACTATATGAGTCAAAATACAAGTTTAACAATAGGGAGGTCTGGGCTTCCCTGCTTAGGCTGCTGCCCCTGTGACCCGACCTCGGATAAGCGGTAGAAGAAGGATGGATGGATCCAAGCAAGTGCAATGCCAGTGCTGGAGAGAGCGGTCAGCCACATCACCAATGTCTAGTGAAGTCCAAGCAGTCGCAAATGTGAAACTGAGTTCCTCTCCTCGTAAGCCTTCTGTGGAGGCGGTCCCAATGATCAAGAAACTTCCCATGAACTGTTTGTTGGTGTACTGGCCTGACCTGGTTTCAATCAGTCGTGGCTAGGTGGTGGAGCAGCTCAAGCAGGAGACAGGGAGTTTATTCATAATCAAACTGTATGTGTGTGTGTGTGTGTGTGTGTGCGAGATAACTAAAAAATAGGGTGTGCTTTTTACAAGTGAAAGTCCATGTGATTGTGTGTCCTGTGTCTATGGTGAAGAAGCACAAATATGTTGCAATACTTATCCAAAACAGGGTGGAAAACATTCTATTCCTAACACTACTGTAACAGTTTGATTGAGGGTAAGGTGATTAGTCATGCTTGGAGAGTGAGTCGCAAGGATGATGTCAAGAGAAGGCAACTATTGTGTAAAAATGACAAAAGAGTCAAGGTCGCAAGTTTATGTATGCCAAAGAGTGACCTTAAACGCCTTTCCTTACTCATTCTTACTTCTTAAGCAGACGTTACTCAGGCTTTCGATGTGCCGTAAGCTGTGCTCAGTGAAGAAGTTATTCAAACTTAAGCAGACATTTATAAGACGTATTTAGACATTACTCATGATGTACTGTCTACTGTCCCAGGACAAAAATAAATTAATTTTCTGCCGTATGACACCGTATGACGTAAATATTTTGACGGAGGCAGATGGAATCGTCTTACTTAACACCTTTCCCATTTTTAGGCGGTCGTTCTCATGTAAACGTGCCGTGAGAGCAAACTTATTCATATTTCCAACCTTTTCAACCCCTTCACTTCTCACTTACTTGCATCAGAGGTTTCTGCAAAACCAGATGGTGGCATGAACTTTAACATTTCTTGCAGCACTTTGCTCGAACATGTGAGTGCTCCAGGAATCAGCTATCCTAACCATCACGCTGCTCCCAGCCTGTCCTGTCCCTCCATCCGGCTCACAATCAAGTGGCGAGCAGTTCAATAATTCAGATTAGCCCTCATGTTTATTAATGGCCTACATCTGTGCAAACAACATGTCAAGCCGGGAGTTTATTGTAATTGCCTGAGCAAACAAAACCTGAAAGAAGCAATTTCCAGTTACAATGTGCAAGAAGGAGTAATGAGGCCATTGGCATTCCACGGCCGTCACCAACACCGCTTCTTTTCATCACTCCAATATTGTGTGTGATGGATATTTTTAAAAGGAATGAAGGTGCTGGATAACGTGGTGGCATCACTCGTGGCAAGTTAGTGATTAAAGATAATCATCATCTCGTCACCTCCTGCAAGTTCTTATTAGATTTCTATTTGCGTTACTTACTCTGACTTCACCCAGTTTGTATTGCCCAATAAAGTAAAGGTTTCATTGATGAGCCACTGCTTCATAATGTCTATTTGATTGTTGCTGGCGAATGTTACACAAATGTCAGGATGGCTGAGGTGGTAGAGGTGTGGGTTCCATCCTCAGCCCATGTGACCAGGTCGAAGTATCCTTGGACAAGATCCTACTGTTGTTGTTGAGCAGCTTTTGTGTTTCTAAATGGACGTACACCCAAGACCTTGCAGACGTTTGTTCGCTTGTTGGGCTTCTCCTAATTCGGGTCGTCGGTAGGTGAATCAAGTCGAAGCATTTTCAGTACCTCAAAACAAGTGAAAGCCCCTGAAGCATTTATTGAGTTTTGTGAACTTGCCATGTTTTCTTACTACCGTCAAGGCCTGTGAAATAGTGACTTCAGTAAAGTGGCGCGTCGGTTTTTGTTATTAATTTGTTCCAGAAGGTCAGCGGAAAACCCAAACATAGAAAATCGAGGCATTTTTTTTCTTAGGAAATAATGTAAAGTCCAGTTCAATCGGTTCCACACACCCAATAAACAAAATTAACAAAATGTATGCAACATACAGTGGAACCTCGGTTTTTGTATGCCCTAGGATTCGGCTTTTCAGTTTTAATCAGTTTTAAATGAAATAATCATGATTAATCACCATTAACAACGTTTTCAGTGTATATTCCAGCATACTTAAGTGTAGCAAATTGTGCATCTAAATAAATAAATACGAATTGAGTGATAAGAATATCCACTTCACACACACACAACACATACATTCCAAAAAGGCTTTTTTGTGATGTTTGGAGTGTCCCTGAATGCATCTCGCATTCTTGTAATGAGAATGAGGATGAATGGACTAGAGACATCTGAGAGTTGGAGATACATGGAGATACATTATGTGGAGTTGGAATTGTACTGCTGGTGATGTGTCCAGGTCACAGTGAAGTTATAAAAGAGCATCAGACTCTGTGTGACTGTTTGGGGATGCTCCGCTGTGCTGCCATCTGCCGTTATAAGAGTAGTCATATATAAGAGTCATGCTTGCGTTAATTACACACAAAGAAATACGTAATTAAGTAAATAAATAAGTTACAGCTGTTGACTTACTAAAAATGAGACACCCACATTATTTCTTATGGGAAAGATTACATTTTTCAATTTTTGACAAAGCCTTTTTGAACAGATTGACAAAAAAGCAAGCTTTCACTAGGGTCAGAGTTAACTAGCTAACCAGGTAACGCTGCATGAAATTGGCAACTTTGAACATTTAACATTATTTTTACCGTTATTGAAGACTCTTTTTGGCTAAGACGGCGCAGTGGAGAGGGAGGAGGGAAGGGGACGGCTTCTTTGGACTGTGCGATGAGTTCAATCGTGTTTCTCCTCTTTATCAAATTGCTGGCTCTCGCAAGTTCATTTTGTTATTTAGCAGTCACACTCAAAACAAAATGCACAGACAATGAGTCACCAACGGGAAGGGTGCAATGTTCCGCTGAATGATACAGTTCAGGGCAAACGGACAGGCTTGTCACGCGCGATATTGTACGATAACCGAGACAGTGTTGAGTGTCGAAAACTGGGCCTTTGGAAAATCAAGGTTCAAATGCGCAGATATTTCCTGCACCAAAACTCCTGTTTTGCTTAAAGCCAATAAAGAAGTACTCCTGATTAAATTCCAATCTGTATTTGAACTTTTCATTGCCACTGACTGTGCTGTGTTCACTCTGTTGTGTGATGAAGTGTTTCGATTGCAAGTCTGTCTCATGGCGCTGGGATTAGAAAATCCTGCCTATGATTGATAGATTGATTTGTCACTGCTTTGCGGACACCGCGCAGTGTACCTGCCAACGCTTGGAGGCCATTAATCAGTGTAAATAACACTCCCTTTATGCATCAGGATGCATCTTTGTTCCAAACGGGTGTGTGAGTGAGTCGTCAAAGATGTGTCACTCGCACGCTGAGGAGGCGCTGACGCGGTCCAACAAGAAATTGGTATTTTTTGCTGCAATGCAAAGCAACAATTTGATAAATGGCTTTATCAGATGTCCCTGCAAGGTAATATTTCTCTAATTCAGGTTGAAATAGCCTCCCTGTAGAGAGGACAATTCAAAGAAGCTGCAAAGATGACACAATGAGCTTTGTGATGTTCCCTCTTCATCCTGCAGAACATAGTACCAGTTCACCGGACGTTTTCTGGTTAGAGCGACTTCTCTGGGTTTGCTCAAACCTTGTCATTATTCGCTGATTAATTACTGCACCGGTTAATTAAATTGCACATGAATCAAGAAGGCAGTTGGGGAAGACTTTGCCATGTAAGTGATAACATACATTTATTGTCAGAGTCACCATAAATCAAGAGGTCTGTGGTAATAGCTGGCGACGTTTGGATGTTAGCACAATGGGTGTGGGGCCGTTTTTAGGTAGGATATTAAGACGGTGAGAAAGAAGACGTCACTTCACAACACAGATATACTTGTAGAAGCCCTGCAGTTGCAAGTCAACCCGCCCTGAATTTTTTTTTAAAGACTTGGCTCCAGGTGGAGGATGGGAGGTCAGTCCCTGTGGAGATGAGTCGGGTGAGCCGAGGTGGGCTAAGAGGATTGCACCCCGGTGGGGCTTAGAGGGGAGTGCCTGCCCATGACAGCACCCTGGGACGCCCGTGTTAACACCCTCCGCCAGTCCGTAGCTCGTTGTGCAAATGCTTGTCAGTCAGGCTTGGCTGTCTCTTGATGTTCTTCCATTGTGATTCCGGGTGTGCCGGTTGTTCCGTCTAAGATAGGAGCGCAAGGTTGATTCATCCCCGTAGGGTTGTTAAAAGGTGGATCCACTAAGTTTTCAAAGTGACTGAACTGGAGGGGAGGGGGGTTGAGGAGAAGGGTGGCCACTGCTCTCTTGTCAGCTCTTGCTCAGCCCATCACAGACACTGGTTTTGAAGATTTTGCCGTCTGAATTTTGTGATAATCCATAATGGGGACTGTCTGACAGCACTGGCGTCCCCTGAGGACCGAAGATACGCTTGCACCCTGAAGGCGGGGGCCACATTGTCTGCACATCAACCCTTTAAGTGCTCTATTGAGCGCTGATTTTTCCTTTTCATTAACCGTACTTCTCACTTCCTTCACTGGCAGAGTTTTTTACAATCTGTATTCCAAGTACATTAAAGGGGCTGCTCCTAGTCTTAAAATGCGACCCTAAGATAAATTAAACGTGTAAATGTGAGCAGCAATATAAATGCATTGTTGAAACTAATTTAATCTCTTTAACTCTCAAGTGGCCTGTAAAACCAACCAATCACACCACAGAAGATGGAGATGCTGTATATTTGTTGATTTTTTTATTCAGTTTGCAGGTCATTTTTAGCCCCACCATTGGCTGGTGACCAGTCAAGGGTGTTCCCCTTTGTTTCGCCTTTAAAGCCTCAGTCACAACTTGGTTGTACGGGCTCCTACGGCAAAACACGCAAGAAACGCCGTACTGGCCGCAGACCAGCCGCAGAGGTTCTTTGTCATGTCAAACAAACTCTATGGGCTCTTACATTTTTTTCATGTTGCAAGACAAACTTACGCATTTCGTACATTTCTGTGCGTCATCCGTACGGCCAGCATGTGTCTTTTGTACGTTTTTACTGTTGTCAAGTTTGAGCAAAATGTCAATTTGTCTGTACGTCGCACTTGTGGGACTCCGTATGTAAGAATGTCATGCCTTGCCCGTATGGCAAGAGTTCATCATTTGCACTAAAACTCGGGTATATGCTTTATCATATCTGTATTTGTATTTATCGATGTATATTTGTTTTCAGGTTGCACGTTGGGTGAGTGGCGGTCTTACTCCTTCATCGTCACCGCAACTGCGTTCTATGTGAGCACAAAAAGAAGCAGTTCTCCAGTTCCGGAGGTATTTTGACAAAAAATTTAGAAAACTATGTCTTATCTGAGAAACATCAGCATGAGAGCCACTTATACTGTAAGTTGCTTGTTAGCATGAGTCAGATGAGAAGTGGAATGGATGGCCACCTCTCCCATCTCCCACATCATCTGTTAACGCACTTGACCTCCTAATCAGACTGCCGGCAAAACAAGCCACGCAAATAGCTTTTGTGTTGTCATAAAATTATAGGACATGATAAAGTAATAACAGCAGCAAATGAGCATGTTGTTTGGAAGAGGCGCTGTTGCAAATTGAAATGCCGGCGTGCTAGATTTGTTCCTTGCTAAAAGACGGCACAATGAAGGTGATGGAAAATCTAATATGAAGGGAGACAAGTGTTTACATTGCGGCTTTGTGCGTTTTACATCCCAAGTAGTCTGCATCTGTTTTGTTAGCACCCTCAGGGCCACAGAAAGACTGAGCAATAAAAGATGCAACGCCTCGTTGGGTGATGCCAATCGAAATTCCCGATGTTTATCACTTTGGCTTGATTTACTTGATTTTTCTGCACCATGCGTGGCATTTCCTCACAAGACCCTTCAAGATGGTTACAGTTCAGGAGTGAGCAATGAAGGTACTTGAAGACGATTTGATTTTAGATAGAATACACTCATTTCATTCATATATTAAGATATGGCTTCACTTTTTGGCACCCACTGAAACTTTCATTTCAGTTGTTATGGTAGTATATTGGAATCCAGTGCAAATTACAAACTATAAGTGCAAAATTGTAACTATAATTACAAGCCTGTTTCCGGTAAACACTGCCCTTTGTCACCGATTCTGTTCCAAATTTTCATTGACAGAATTTCTGGCCACTGCCAAGGTGTCAAGGGAGTCCAGTTCGGGCGCCTTAGGATGTCGTCTCTGCTATTTGCAGACGATGTGGTCCTGATGGCCTCATGGGGCTGTGACCTTCAGCGTTTATTGGGGCAGTTCGCAGCTGAGTGTGAAACTTCTGGGATGAGACTCAGCACCTCCAAATCCGAGGCCATGGTTGTCAGTGGGAAAAGGGTGGATGGCTCCCTCCAGGTTGGGAATGAGGTCCTGCCCCAGGTGGGGGAGTTCAAGTATCTCGGGGTCTTGTTCACAAGTGAGGGAAGGTTGGAACGTGAGGTCGACAGGCGGATCGGAGCGGTAATGCGGTCGCTGTACCGGACCACTGTATTGAAGAGAGAGCTGAGCCGGAAGGCAAAGCTCTCAGTTTACCCCCCCATCTATGTTCCTACCCTCACCTACGGTCATGAGCTTTGGTCGTGACCGAAAGAATGAGATTGAGGATACAAGCGTGTGAAATGAGTTTCCTCCGTAGGGTGGCTGGACTTACCCTAAGAGACAGGGGGAGGAGCTCAGAGTAGAACCGCTGCTCCTTCACATTGAGAAGAGCCAGTTGAGGTGGCTTGGGCATCTAGTCCGGATGCCTCCCTGGTGAGGTGTTCCAGGCATGCCCAGCCGGGAGAAGGCCTAGGACACGCTGAAGGGATTGTCTCAAAGCTGGCCTGGCCTTCCTAGTGGAACTGGAAGAGGTGTCCAGGTGCCGGGAAGTCTGGAGTTACCTACTGAGACTGCTGCCCCTGCGATCCGGACCCGGATAAGCGGAAGACAATGGAATGGAATGGAACAAACACACTAGTTTTCATTAGGAGTCACCTTCCTGTCTCCTGGCTTGGACCGTCAGCCACATGGTTCGGACTGGTTGAATCCAGATCAAAACAATAAACCAACAAACAGTTAACAGGAAGTTTCCTGATCATTGGGGCTGCCTCCACAAAAGGCTTATTAAGAAGAGGAACTCAGTGTCACTTTAGAGACTTCTGGGAATCCTGGAATCTTGGCTGGGTGACTGACTGTTCTCTCCAGCGCTGGCATTGCAATTGCTTGCATTCACTCCAAATACAATAAATTGTTAAACTGACTTTTTGACTTTTGATAGTTATTTCACAGTTGGTAGAATTAAAGAACCTGGGTGGTTCCCTCCCTGCTAAAAGGGCCGGACCAATCAGTAAGACTATTAAAAAAAAAAAATCGGATCGGAAGCCAAAAAATGTGGATCGGGATATTACATACACCTTATACTGTAGTTCCATAATTTATGAAGTATAGCAGTTCTAATTGCAGCAAAAAAGTAAGTTCCCTGTAATAATAACTTGAAATAAAACACCAAGTCAAACATTGAATTGGTACTGTCAGTTTGAACTTGTAATTTCTGCAGCCACGGTTGTTGCTCCGTCCTTCCGTGCTGCAGCAATTACAGAAATACAATGAGCCCTGGCTGTTTTTGGGGGTGTATAACTAATTCGCAATAAAGTGCTACAGCTGTCAGTGCATTTTCTGCTCGGTTACGCCAATAAATTGGAAGTGAGACAAGGGAGAAAATGTGGGAACCCATTGCATTATGTGCTTTCTGCATCAGACGTTGGAGGCTCCCCTTGCCAAAAATTGTACACCAATTTTGTTTCTTTGCAATGACAAAGTGCGACTCTTTCAAAAGTGGACATTCGCTGATGCCTCTGTAGCCTGATCACGGATTTCACTTTTTAGGGAAACGATTATGAAGGATGAGACGATTTCATTTTCCAATCATTGACGAAAGCAGTGCTGCTGTCCGGTTGCAGTAGTGAGCTGCACATAATCTGATTGGAATCTTGGATGTGATGTTATGAGATGCTTCCTCTTTGTTTCATTTCAGCAGCAAATTACTGTAAAAAGTAATTATAGTTACTAAGCACGTTATTTTTTTTAAGCCGATACTGAGAACTTCCTGCTTCTCAAGACAAATAAACAATAACTTTTTATCTATTATTTTTTAAATTTAGATTTAACTTTAGATTTAAGGTAAGAGCGACTCAAGCAAAGTTGGATTTGACAAACCTGTATCTGTAAATTTGTCTTTACCAAATATCATGACACTACTATTAACAACACATAAAACACATAGCAGCGGCTCTGAAGTACAAACCATGGCTCCAAGAGCTTCACCCTCTCGTCCTCTCTGGCAAACTTTTTTCGCACTTTTCAAACACCGCGGCGATAGGAACAAGACACGGGCCCCAGGCGTTTCAGGACACAGCACATCCCCATCTGCATTAATGATCAGGTAGTGGAGCGTGTTGACTCCTTTCGTTTTTTAGGCACCACCATCCATCAGTCCCTGTCATGGAACCTTAACAATAGTCTCATCATTTCAAAAGCTCACCAAAGATGACACTTTCTCCAACAGCTGAGGAAATTTGGGCTTATCCTGGTCTGGTATGGCAACACCACCAGCCAAGATAGGCAAAAATAATAAATTAATAAATGAAGGCTGTTTTGTGGTTGACTACGGCATATTATTAGTCAAAAAATATTGAAAAACAAGTTTTATGTAGTATTTTGGTCACAAGGCATCAGTTAGACGTTAGATTACATTACCTTTCACACTGCATGGCGACTGGCAGCAGAGCTGAGCCGACATGCCATGGCTCAGATCGAGTGGAAAAAGGGTTCTCCTCTCATTCTGTGTGGAAGTGGTAAGTTTTTGGCTTCTTAATCCTTCTTCACCACTCCGTTTGAAACACTTTTTTTTAGTTTAGAATAAGTAAATTGGAAAGGCTAACAAGTTAGCTCAATAGCTTTCTATGCTAGCGGTGGGCGTCTGTTGGTCCCTGCAGTGATCCCGTAGGCTGCGCAATGTGGTGTAAACAAAGCAGAATAATAGGAGTGTAAAAGTGAGTAATGGGGTGTTATGTCATGTCTAATAATGTTAAACCTCGTAGTTAGAAAATCCTAAACAAGTTTTCTATGCTCTAACCTAACTACGAACATATTCTGTTAATTAATATTGAGTCACACTTTGTGGAAATTCGCTTATCACGGTCAGGTCTGGAACCAATTAACCGCTCTTAAAGGAGGGACAAGTGTATATGTATATAATTTGAGTGTCCCATTGCTGGGCCCAATGTCACGGCTTTTTGGTCATCAAAATCTGATAATCCCATGTTGGATATCAGCGCATTTCACACCAGTATCACATTTGAAATAAGAATTTATTAGATTTTCCGATACTGGAAAAGAGTATTTTTAACTGCGTTATGCCCAACTGTGGACATGAGCGTGGACCAGTCCCTTCCAGATGAAGAGGCATTTAAGCAGTGCCCTCTTTCCACAAACACAGACACAGCGAATGGCACACACATCGCCAATCCACCAGTCTCTGCGGGCGTTCTACTGCCACTCACTCACTGCCGTCTTGGAATTTGCCTTTGTGCACACCCAGAAGCACTGCAATCACCATCCAGAAATGACGCCGGAAGCATCAGAAACCAAGGCTCTAATGAGGGCGATGCGGAGAGTGGCGTTGGGAGGAGTGGGTTGGAGGCAGCAAAGGAGACAGGTCAAAAGAAGGCGGGAAATGAGGAAAAGAAGAGGCGCCCAGCAGCCAAATGGAAGCGGAGTGTGCGTTAGAAGCGCCGTTGTGCTAACAGCTGCCCCTGACATTAGCACAATGGGAGAGCAGCGGAGAGCGCTCCTTGTTAGGGATCATTTAATAACTGAGATCATCTTTTGGCTAGCCGTGGGCTAACGACTAATGTCAATGGCAAATTTCACAGTTGTCTGGAGAAATGAATTCGATTTGCAATAAAAGGCCCCGTGGCTTGATGTGCGTGCTCCTTTGCTGAAGTTGGGGAACTTAGAGAAGAGTAAAACAAATCAAGGGTCTCTGCTTACCACCCTCTACCTTCTACAGCCCCCCCCAATCCCTCACAAGACTCTGACCTTTTTCTGTCTTAATGAGGCACATGCAAAAATTCTCTGAAAAGAAGCTGCACGGAGTGCGCAGGTCCTGCTAGCATAATGACATCGCATACAGCAATACTGCAGTGTGTAGTATCACTGCCAATGTGTGCATTTAGCATCAACTAAACACACACACACACTAAGTGGGGGTTATGATCATGTGTGTGTTATAGGCTGTATGTCGACTAATCTGCCCATTGAGTGTCGAGGCACTACCGCTCACGACCCCCCCGTTTGTGGCAACTCACCCCATCACTCCGGATGGCATGATCCACGCCCCACCCCACCACCCCTTCCTTTAACAAAAGAACCTGCCCTACCCTTGGTGGACCCCCCTTTCCCACACACACACACACACACACACACACACACACACACACACACTATGCTGCTGTCCTCACTGTTGGGGGGGATGGGGGGTGCAAGAACTCTCCCTGTCCCTCATTCTGCTGCCTCGTTCCTTTTTGGGATGGATGACACAAAGCGGGGATTCACACCGGGCTGGGCACTCGTGTCTGTGGGCCCGTGTGCTGCTGGCTCGCAGCGTGGGGTTAATTGCAAGCGAGGTTAACAAAATAAGAGACAGAAATCAGTTTGAGAGGCAGCCAGGGACACGGCGGGCTGCAATGAGATGAACACAGCGATTGTGTGTGTACTCATAATGTGGACGATCTTCTTCCTGTTTGAGCGCGTGTGGGGTTTACGTGACGGAGCTTCTGCACTGTTCAAGGTTCATATGGTGGTTTTGTCACTTCCCGGACGTTGTGCACGGTCTCCCTTGTGAAAATGAATGTTAACATTTAGCCATTAACACCAGCTGGGGGCGTGTTCATCTCCAGGTGATTTAATTGCCCATCAATTTTCTCCTGCCAAAAAAACCAGAATGCACCTCAGATGGAAAGCAGCAAGTTAATTAGCGACCTCGACCTTGTTAAAGGGATAGTTTGGATTTTTTTTAACATGAAGTTGTATGACAGCCCCATCAGCAGTGTAGTACATCAGCAGGGACTTACCCCCCACTTGGTCTCCTAAATGCAGTTCTGGTCGTATTTTGGTGATGAAGAGCGTAGTCCACAACCAACCAACCTCTGTCACTGCGTTCATAAGCACACGTGCAGCTGTGTGAGTGGCAATAAATGGTGGCAGCAAAGTTTGTAGAGGATGGCAAGACAGCACAAGCGTAGTAATGCACACTCCCTGTCGGTTATTTAAGACCGGTTGAAACATTGCAAGAATTTACATTTTGCACTGTTGGATCTTACAGAGGTTCTAAGTTGAACTTCAGAATGCAAAAAGATGAACTGGGAGTGAAACAAAACAAAAATTGAAATGTATTGTAAAGAAGCATTGAAGTGGAATAAGCTGTTCATCAGCTGATCAAAGGTTTAAGAGCACAGCCTTTAAAAGCCAAAAACTTGGCAAAAATGTGGATTCATTGTCATTTTCTGTCAGGTATTCACACCGTCATGACCTCTTGATGGCAAAGGCAAAAAGCTTTCTGTCTTTGAATGCGGTGGGATTGTTGAGCTAGCAAGCAAGGCCTCCGGCAGTGCGCCGTTGGTGCTGAGGTTGGTCGCAGTAAGACCGCCATCTCAAACCTTTTCAAAGATCCTGAAGGTTACGGAACAAAAAGAGTCACGCGGTAGACGCCAAATAATGTCAGAGGAACCAATTGGCTGTCCGTCAAGACACGTGACGGTCTCCGGCCCAAACAAAGGCTGCTACTGGTGCAGAGTGCGGTCCAGTAACCATCAGATAGCATCCGCGAAAGAAAGCTTTTAAGAACAAAAAATGTGTTTAAAGGTCAAAAACAGCATCCGCGAAGTCAACTGTCACACATACAGTACGGATGGATTCATGTCACATTCACAGACGATCGGGAATACCGAAACTTTGTAACACTGCAGTACACATAACTGCTACGTCGCTACAGTGCCCTTGAGCATGTTGAAGGATCTGCTCCTATGAAAGTGACAGTAATAACTAAGCAATGTATTGGCCTCACTATTGAGACGGATGATTGCTAGTGCTTTGGCTTTTATATTTTATTACTGTTTTATTTCATTCTTGTATTTTGCATTTTATTACACGTTGTTCATGTGTTCTACAGTATGTACAGCGTGAGTGACTTACGAGTTCATTTACGTATAAGATCCGACTTACAGGAAAAAACACCTGTACAGTAATCCCTCATTTATGGCAGTTCATTGGTTCCACACCGGACCGTGATAAGTGAATTTCCACTAAGTAGGATTCCTTTTTTATAAATAGAATATTTTTGCAGTTAGAGCATAGAAAACCTGTTTACCACCTTCTCAATATGGTTTCCAACATGATTAGAGCCCTGTAGACATGAAATAACACCCCTATAGTCACCTTTACACTCCTATTACCCAATATAGTAGACATAATTGGGGTGTCGGGCTGACAGGAAGTGACGTTGGGGGTTCAGAGCTTTAGCTTGGCGTGGGTTACAGCTGCAACGGTAATCTGTGTTAGGGATTATTGTGCCTGTTGTGAGGTCATTCAGACCTGCAAGAAAAGCCTGTTGTTCCGGTGATCAAGTCTGGTGCTTGTGTGTCTCACCGAACATTACAGGAACACTACTGACACCTAGTGACCAGTGTGGAATACTACATATCAACATAACATCTTTGAATGCATCTTCCGAATGCCTGATGTTTGTATTTTACTTCATTTAGCCATTTGTTGTGCTTGAAAAGACTTAATTTAGGCAAACAAATCCAGAAAGCGTGCTTAAATATGCATATGTTTTTTTCAAGGATTTGACTACGAAACAGCACGATTCATTCATTCATATATTTTTGAAAACCCGTGATCGAGTGAAGCTGCAAAATGTGAAATGCTGAGTGACGAGAGGTTACTGTATTTTGAATAACCGCAAGAGGAAAGATGAGCAAACACTGCAAGTGGAGTTGTACTTGTCCGTGTGTCGCACCAAGTGGTTCCTGGTGTGTGGATATGTGTTGGTTTGGGGTGACGTGCAGTCATGTGCTGAGATGAGGCCCCTGAATTATTAAAAGCCTGTGAATGATTCACTGATGACGAAGCAGCATGACAGGCCATTCATCAGTGGGTGTCACATTTTGTCTGGGGGCACGTGTGTACTTAGTATTTTTTCAAGGAGAAACTTTCCTACAAACAAACACAAAAGTTTCATCATGTCACAGATTGCTACAAAGAGTAATCCTTGCAGCGGTGTGCGTTTAATTAATCACACTATTTGAGTTTTTGCACATTCATCTGGATGAAAGTGCTTCATCATAACCTGCTTTGGGTTCTAACGCCCGAGCTTGCTTTTTAAATTCCGTGTCTTCGCCGTGGCACAGCCGGCACGGTGACAAATTGCCACGAGCGGGCGGAAAGCATGCAAATGCTGCGAGGAGACAAATGTCCAACCTTGTGTTTAGTCGGAAGCTAAGGTCATCCACCCTCCCATCTATCACTGCTCTAATCAGCTCGACACAGCCCTGATGCAAAGCCCACTACCTGCTGCATAGATAACGCAAGGGGAGGGAGGCAGATAAACCTCAACTGATAGAACATTCAACAAGTAAACATTCATATTGCTCTGGAGCGCTGCGCTCTTCTTCTGTTGCCCTTCTACCAGCACTCATTGTGGTGTCTGCATTGCCCTCCATGCTGCTAGTTTTGGGGTTTGAGCTGCAGGCCGAGGCGAGGGCTACATTGCAACATGCGTATCAGGAACACACCAACACTTTTCTTCTGCTTCCAGTTCATTTTCACATCAATTAAAACCTCTACCCCTTGTGTCCCCCCCATCCCCCTTCCTCTAAAATCTTCTGTAACCCCGTCAAGCGATCCGGAGATAGTTGAATTAGATCCTTACCCTGCACAATTAAAATCGTATTATTGCTGGAGTGTGACCCGGCCTAATTTAATTGCTGTGCATGCTCCAAAATGATGAATAGTTACGGTTTGGAAATAGCTCCGAAAGCAAAGATGAGGGTGAGCGCATGATGTCTCGCTAAAATAAACAACGGTGGTGTAATGACAAAATGAAGGATCAGAGAAAAAAAAGTTGACGGTTGATCCTCGCATTTTGCAGGGGGGTTACCGGTGACGGTAACATCCCGTGATTGATTGAGGCGCCCGTAAAAATACAGTATCCGTTTTTGCCACACGGCTGTTCCCATTTGGAACCAGAGTCACGGTGTACAAGTTTGTTTGCTACGTCAAGCTTAGAATTCAATGCCTTCACTCTAACACGTTTTTTAAAAAAATGTATTAATGAAGTCATTAATTCAATCCCAGGCATTTTTCAAAAGACAACCCCTTCAGTAGCGGCCATTTTAGACTTGGTTTTGACTGATCTTTCAAGGCCCTCAGAACATTGTGTTCTGTGGTTATATAAACATGGAACCTACCAAAAGAAACATTACACTCCCGTCTTTCACCAGATAAAACACATTTTGTTTCTACCTTTTTGCATTCTTTAGTAATCAGCAGTAGAACTTAGCTAAGTTTCAGGAAAATTTCAGTTTCAGACTAGAAAAGGGAGGAAACCAGCTTTTTGTGAAAAGACACATTTCAAGCTTAACTTTCACTTTGACACAAATATTTTTTGCTTTCGTGACAACTCAAATATCTAAACAGCTGTTCCACAACATAACACAAAAAGTAATAACAATTTATTTACAAATATAACACCATGAACTGTTCACAATTTTCACATTTGGAACTGAACTATGTGTGTGCACGCGTGCGCGTGGCGTTCAAATGTCCCTGCAATGCGTAACCTTCTGCACACTACACTCCTCCACGATCTCTCACTTCCTCCTTCCTGTCATGTGTGATTTTTCTCATGTGATTCCTGCCGAGCTCTTATCAAATTCTCTTCTGCCACCTTGTGATGGTTTTTATGACTTAAGAAAAAACGTAAAAGACCTATAAATACGTTGTTGGGATCGGGCGTTCGGGTTTAGAAAAACGTAAAACTACGTCTTTGGTATTGAATGAATTAATAAATCTTGCTGTGTCATGTTTGAATACGGCCTATTATTAGTATCAAAAATATACATATTTAAGCAAATTTTCAGATTTTTTTCCTAAATGAAGCCTTTTCAAGCGTAAATGTTTCTAAATGCAATAAAATACAAATGTAAGGCATTCAGAAGATGCATTCAAAAACACTGATGAAGTATCGCTACACTACACTGGTCACTAGGTGTCAGTAAAGTTACTGTAGCATTTGGACTGATCACCGGAATAACAGGCTTTTATTGCAGGTTTGAATTACCTGACAGCAGGCACAATACAGTCGTCCCTCACTCCATCACGGTTCGAATATGGCTCCCTCGCTCTATCGCAGTTTGGCAAAAATCAATTATTTAATAAATGATGGCTGTTTGGTGGTTGATTATGGCCTATTATTAGTCAAAAATGATTGAAAGAAAAGTCATATGTAGTAACCTGGACACTAGGCGTCAGTCATGTTACGATGATGAGGCACAGATTACATTACCTTAACAGTGCATGTAGTCAGCTATGGCATGTTTGACATGATAGAGTGAAAAAACTTCTCCTCACATTATGTGTGGAAGTGGTTTGTTTTTGGCTTTTTACTTTGCCCGTCTTCACCACTCGGTTTAAAACCCTTGCTTAAGTTTAGAACAAATATATGCTAGCTGTATGCATGCTATGATCGGCGGCCGTCCATATATATATATATATATATATATATATATATATATATATATATATATATATATATATATACAGTATATTCAAGATTCAAGATTGAAGAGATTTATTGTCATATGCACAGGAAAAAGACACGCCCAAGAAAATGCCCAAGAAAAGAAAGACAAACACAGGAAAAGAATAAGAACATCAGAAACATAAATACCAATAAATTAAGCAACAACAACAGGAAGAGACATTAATACAGATAAATAAATAAATAAATAAGTAAATAAATAAATAAATAAAGTGCTATGAGTGTGTGTGTGTGTTGTGTGCGGCGTGTGTGAGTGCTTCGTTGAGAAGCCTGATGGCCTGTGGGTAAAAGCTGTTTGCCAGCCTTGTGGTCCTGGACTTCAAACTCATCTATATATATATATATATATATATATATATATATATATATATATATATATATATATATATATAGAATCCTACTTTGTGGAAATTCACCGGGTCTGGAACCAATTAACCTCGATAAAGGAGGGACAACTGTAATCCCTAATGAAATCACAGGCTACTGTGTCTGTAACCTACGCCAAGCTAAAACTCAACTCTGAACCACTGACGTCACTTCCGTCCGCCCTTCACCAGTCAAGTCTTACTTATTCTCTTTCTTTGCTACTATACTACGATATTGGCTAATACGACGGTAAAAGTGCCTGTAGGGGTCTTATTTCATGTCTAGAGTCACTGGAACCAATTAACTGCGGTAAACGAGGGTGACTATAAGACACTTTTGTGTCTCACAGCAGCTATGGTGCGTTCATGGCACACTGAAGAAAGTGCAAAATCTCAACACTTAACCAAAAAAACCATAATCAGCGAAGCGTAATGATATAAATGTAAACATGTTGGGCTTTTCTAATGTATTGTCACTTATTACAGACTTAGGGTGAATAAGATGTTTTATCTGCAAAAAATAATTCCTATTTTTGGAGAACAAAAAATTACAAATTACAAAAATATTTTTTGACCAAAGATCCACAAATCTACTGTATACATTTTTGAAAGTATTTTTCCATTATGACAAATTCTAAACATCTAAAGCGTCCGCCTTGGTCACAGACAGGTTTCTCTCAGGCTTGGGAATGAGCCTCGTAGTCATTTTTGTGACTTTGTTCGCCGTGCAAGCGAAATGGGCGTGTGCTCATTAATCTCAGCGCGAGCCTCGCAGCGTCAACTCAGGCTGCTGCCCGCGTGATTTATCAGGTGCACCGTGCATTAGCAGCCATTGGTGGCCATTAGCCAGGACAGCTAAGGACGCTGCCTGACGAGGTGATGGTGGGCGGACTCCTTGGGACATGTTTTCTGCAGCTACAAATCTTCTGTTGATTTTTGTTATCATTGCAGCATCTGTCAACAACACGCCACCAATTGTGGATGTGCATGCGTGACAGCGCCAAACTCTTAATAAATGCCTTCAAAAAAACAGCAAAATTTGTCATTTGCCGTGTAGTCCGAGCTGCGTGCGAGTGGTTGTGTGAAAGTGCAGCAGGCGGGGCGGGGTTATGATGGATGTGAGGGTGTTGCGGTAATCCATCCATTGTGTTCAACTTCTTCATCTGTATCAACTCATTGAAAACACAGCGGCCCCGTGGAGTGAAACTGAGCCTGCCCCTGTCCTTTCTTGACAGGGCGGCAAGCAAGCGAGAGAGTTGGGTGGGGGTCACCAAGGGACACTTGGGAGGGGGGGGCAGTGGACCATGGGAAAAACACAATCCCCGGCCCCTTTATAGCACTTGTTCCACCCCACTTCACCCACACACCCACCCTGTGTGTGCCACTTGCCACTGACCCCTGTAACCCTCTTCGCTTTTCTCTGCGAGCCTTTGAGCCTCTCTGGACTGCAGATGTGTGCCACCACCCCTCTACCTCCTCCCTCCCTCCATGACCCATGGTCCACCACAGGCCACACCTTTACCTCTGATGCCCTGGGATTCCATTCCAGGCAGAGAAGAAAGTCAAACAGGATCTGCTTTAAGTTTGTGGATTGTGCATGAATGATTGACAGGAATGAGTTCTCTTCTGTGTGCTGAACCTCAGGTCTCCATGACTGGTTGTTTGTGTGCCACTTGTTGAGCTCCTTATGACAACATCACGTCTCTCATTCACAGTCCAGACTCCATATGTGTGATGTCAGAAAACATTCCTTCCAGCATCCAGGAGGTTCTTCAGTCATGACACAGCACATGCACTGCAGGATAGCGCCGCATCGGAGCCGCTGTGAAGGCAAAAGTCTTGTGTGTTGGAAAAAGAGAGCACGGCTGCCAGCAGGGGGAGGTAGGGCAAAAGGAAAAGTGCAAGAGAGTGGAATTGGTGAAGGACAGAGGCCAAGCATGTGTGACGGTGATGTTTTGTTTTTACAGCCACCAAAGAAGTCTTGTTTGTGTGGTTTTAGTGTCTCCCCGTTGGTCTTCTGTTGTCTGTCAATGGCAACAGTGTTGGGGAGGCAGTCGCTCAGTCTGGAGGGACTTCGGCATATGGGAAGGTCATGGCTTGAATGAAAATAAGTGGCTACTGATTGCTGGGGAGATGCTAATCTTTAGTACCACTGCTGTCCAGGTACCCGTGAGCAAAAACAGCCAATCCTGAATTTGTTTCATCTGTCACTGGAATAATGATTGTGATTTAGTGGAGGTCTGCATTCTCTGATCCCTCTCTCCCATGTTTTGATGACTGAAAACCAGGACATTTGGCACAACAATGAGATACTCATACTCTGTATGGACAGGACATTGTTACACAGTCATCCCTCATTTATTGCGGTTAATTGGTGAAGTAACTTTCCACTAAATAGGATTCCTAATTTATAAATGAAATATTTTCATAATTAGAGCATACGAAACATATTAACGACCTTATAATTATGTTTTTTTACGTTACTCGAGCATTCTAGACTCTCCTGTAGTCACTCCTATTACGCTCCTATTACCCAATATAGTCGACATAATTATACAAAATAAGATATAGTATAGACTCACACATGCTATCACTTCCTTGACTTCCTTGTTGTTGTTTCTTTGTTCTTACTGTCGGGACGTCTTGCGGTGGCTAATGCAACAGTACTGACACCTTGGTACCAGTGTAGAATGCTACATATTAACTTTGTGCTTAAATACAGTGCATCTTCTGAATGCCTTGTATTTGTATTTTAGTTAATTTAGCCATTTTTATGCTTGTAAATGCTTAACTTGGGCCAATAATGTGTCAAATTTGCATATGACTAATAATAGGCTGTATTCAACCAAAAAACGGCAAGGATTTTTTAAGTCAATCAATGGCAGCCATTTTTCAGAAGACAACTGCTCACTGCTGGCAATTTTAGAGGATTTTGACTGTTCCTTGAAGGCACACAGAATGTTGTGTTCTATGGTTATATAAACATGGAACTTACTGAAAGAAAGATTAGACAAAAAAAAAGTTTGTTTCTACCTTTTTTCGTGTTTTACTAATCAGCAGTAGAACATAGGTAAGTTTCAGGAAAACATCAGTCCCAACAAAAACAAACAGCTTTTTGTGAAAAGATACGTTTCAAGCATAATTTTCACTTTGACACAAATATGTTTTCCTTTTGTGACAGCTCAAATATCTAAACACTTTTACCACAACATACAAACAATACAAAACAGTGTTTTTATATTGAAATAGTTTATTCACAAATATAACACCATGAACTATTTACAATTTTCACATTTGCAACTGAATTCTGTGTGTGTGCATGTGTGTGCACGCGTGTGTGTGTGTGCATGTGTTGAAATTTCCCCACAATGCGTAACCTTCGGCACGCTACTACACTCCTGCACACTCTCACACTTCCTCCTTCCTGTCATGTGTGATTCTTCCGTCCACATGAGCTCTTATCAAATGCACTTCTGCCACCTAGTGGCCGTTTTTATGGCTTAAAATTGCTCTGAAGGCAAATCAATTTGTGGGGAGTTGCCTCTTTTAGCCTCTCGCTCGAAAAACAAACAAACATGAAAGACGTATAAATACATTGTTGGGATCGGGTGTTTGGGTTTATAAAACAGTAACTTTGGTATTGAATAAGTGAATTAATATATTTTGAAAAAAGCCACGCAATTTGGAGCTCGATGCGGCATGTGGCAATTGTCCTCAAGTTAGGGTATTGAACGCTAAACCGAATGCGACCTACTATCCGGTTTGACAAGCGAAAGATTCTGCTGCGCCGGTAGCAGCCTCCTGTATCGGTAAGAATCAGCCATAAATCTTCATATGAATTAATGGTGGAGACATGCACCGCGTGTCACGAGAGGAGCAATCAGTTGACAGCGTGTCTTTTCAACAACGGCTGCCGGCGAAAGTATTGTTGCGCATGCTCTGTGGCTTGCCATGGCTGAACACAAGAATTAGGGATGTCCGATATTGTGTAACATCACACACATTGTAAATTAATACATTGTGGTGACCCACAATTTTAGACATTTCTCTACTTACCTACCTACCTACCTACCTACCTACCTACCAACCGTACTTTCGTTTCCAGGTCATTAGGTTGCTGTAACCACTTAGCTATTGCTGAAGAGTTGTTGGAGTGGAGCGTGGAGCGTAAACTGATCAGTGTACCTACCTCGACCCCTGTCTCATTGTGAGTTGCATCTCCACATTTGGTGACCCTCGAGGTGGGTAAAAATGTCGACTGACAACAGAGACAACGAGACCGTGCCGGCGCGGCAACAAGCTAACGAGTTGGCTAGCTTCTGTGCTATCTGTGGCACACCCACCACCGTGGCTTCAACATATCAAGCACAGTTCCGACTGCGAGTAATAACACAGGGCGTGACGAGGTATTTCCACGTATTGGCGCCGCTGGATGCCTCGATGATGGCAAGTATACAGCAGCTTTGATGATTGGTTTTCATTATAGGGAAAAACCTGATACCGATATCAACTAATATTGCATTTTTTTATTGACATCCCTAATGAGAATAGATGTAAATAGTAGCAGGCGTGCAATAGTTGCATAGCTCTTGCTAGCAAGTCACCGTGAAAGATTTTCAACACATCAGAAACAAAAAACAAAAGTTTGGAACGCGTTTTAGGTTTTACAAGAAGCAAGAAGGGCGCCCAACTTGAGCAGCCAGACCGACAGAGGCCAGTTTGGTAACTTTTTCACTTTGGAATGTTGCACCTTTGTTACCTACCTGGAGTGTCTGAAAACACTATGCTCAGCCTGAAATGTTGCACACTTACTATTCTTATGGCATTTTCAGTGTGAGATTGTTGACTTTTCCAAGCTAACAGCATTTTCATTGCACTAATGTGACAAATACTTCTATTTACTAATGATGCATTTTTGCCACCTTTGAAAAGATGTGCCATTATTTAAGGGACTTTGAACTATTTATTTATTGTGTATTATTAATTGGACTGAAAGTTAAGTCTTGTGTTTTTTCATTTGTATATTTTAATTTGATAGATGCAGTAGATGGATGTTTATTGTCATTGCACACAGCATACAACCAAATTGGCTGCACTTCCATTTCTAGCAACATTAAGACATGTTAAAACTTAAATGTTCCAAACGTGACAGGTAAGAAAATCTACATATAAAATATTGATCCATCAAAGAAAAGGATGTTCATTCAGCACGTCTTTTTTTAGTCTGTGTGTAAACAATAAATACATTTTACATGTTATTTTGGTAAAGCGGTATAGAAAATGGATGGATGGATGGATGTTATTCTGGTAGCTTTATTTTTGCCAGTTCCTTAGAGCGTGCTTGGGGATATGATGGACGTTAGAAAATACTGTAAGAATGCCACTTTCATATAATTGGCATGCTTATTTGATGTCTAAGTCAACAAACATTAACCGTACAAACAAATCATATCGTTTGTAAACTGCATCGAATCGAATCGTTCGGTTTTTAAAACATATCCTTTTTGAATCATATCGTAGATTTGAATCAAATCGTTCTATCACAAAGGGATTTACATCCCTAACTCAAATGTTACTCAGTTTTCTAAAAGATGCCCCGTGATTTCAATAAATTTAAAGGACGGACGATTTTTATTTGGAAAAACATGATCTATAAACAGATTCTCAGAGGTTACATAACATGTTTCATTAGGCATAAAATCATTTTGAGTATTTGGAAAAGAATACTTTCAAATCTCTGGAATGAAATAATAATAGAAATAATGTCTCTTCTCTATTAGAAAAATGTCTTTTCAGGTGTTATTGGACAAATAACTGAATACAAATATGAAATATTTGCTACGTTAGCAAATACAGCTTTAACAAAAATACAAACTTTTCAATATAATTTGAATAATACAGATATTACTACAACAAACAAACATATCTATATCTTTAGTTGAAAAACAAGGACATTTTCATCACTTTCTAAAAACAAAACAAAGCAAAAAAGCCAGGACAGTATGTGAAAACAGGACATGAGAGCCTTCTCTCGTGTTTTGTGGCGATTTATTCTGTCTTTGTAAGCACGTGCATCTTTCAAACGACATTCAATTGCACGAGTGCGGGATCTTGTGTTTGGCTTCGTAAAAGTTTGTGTTTCACTGTAGCGACCTGGCCGAGGATTAAGTTCCATTGTGACCGCCGTCAATCACCTGACAGGCACAGAAAGCAGCTCAAGTCTCCTCCAGGAATACGTCAGAAACACACCGCTGCACAAAACGCTGCTGTCACATCCAGGGCTTTTTATATAGGAAGTCTTTGTTAGCCAGGACAGCAGCTACTATTAGATTTCATGCGCGATGCTGTTAAAAAAGTAATTGAATTTAAAAGCGTTAGTGGTGATAGCGGAGGGAAAACATCCCAGGGCCTTTTTGCTGAGCTGCTTTGGTGCATTAGAGTCATTTCCCCAAGATGAGGAGGATAAAATAGATACAACTAAAGGATTTGGGTAGTTGATGGAGGGAGGTGGGGTACGTCCAGTTGGATTTACTCGAGGCTGGCTGCCCCTCTGAAGGGCCCCACGGATCCATTTCAGTGCCGAAGCCCCACGAGCGCAGAGCTCTGAAAGCTGCTCTTGTGCCATATCTCGGTATCTCTTACCTGTTAGCCTGATGAATTATTCCAAGTACAGGAGCCAGGGAAAGGAGACACGGAGGATGGGCGGGATAGAGCTGCTCTCTCTCAGCTCGATTAGGATCCTCCATTACGTAGCCACGCCCATTGGAGTTGACGTTGCTTTTGACACACAGGACCAGGAGGACCAGGAGGACCAGGAGGACCAGTGACGCTGTGACCAAAAGCGCCATTCCCAACACTGCTTTTTAAATGTGTTTATTTTGCTCACTTCAGCTTTCGATGGTTTGCAGTTAAAGTATTCAAATGTCAGAATCCGCAGGGTTCTCTGGGCGCGAGCATGTCACTGCGCTTATGTGCACGCTATAGAGAGAAGGGGTTTCCATGGCTATCAATCAGCCAATAGCAGAGCAGCTTCACAGCAGAGTGTGTTGAGGGTCTCTGGGGCAGGCTGTCTTTTTGAACAAGGCCAGACACTTCACAGACGGCGAGAGGGCCAATTAATTCTGCCGGGGGCAACGCTCCCAGGTTAGCATTTGCTTATAGTGAAAAATTGGCGCTTTGTGTCCACAATAAACTACCCCGACTGAGTTCGTTTGAGGGCCCCAGTAGACCCAGAAGTGATGTCACTGGGTTCAGGATGATTAGGCTGGTGTACCTCTGCCTTTTTTGCGAGGTCGCCGCCCTGCTGTTGGTGTAAAATTAATTAAAAGCTGTCTGCGTTTATGTCCGCTACTTTAGGCTGAGAAGCCCCAGAATCAATGTGGGCACACGGTGGAAACCAGAGGTGTGAGCAAGTCCGTGTTTTGCAAGTCTCAGGTCCTTAATCTCAACTATTGAGTCAAGTCTCAAGGAAAAAATCTACCAGTTCAAGTCAGGTCTCAAGTCAAGACAAGAGTTAAGACGAGTTAAGTCCACAGTCATAGGCTTGACATTTTTGAGTCCTTACAAGTCATGAGCAGTGTTTAGTGTCTCCCAAATAAAATGCCAAACGTTCCTGGGATTTATTTATTTTTGCCGAGTTGAGAAAAAATGGCATCCACACTGTGCGAGATTAGTAAAGAGTTGCATCCACACGGGAACGGATCACTGGGTGAAAATGATGTAATACCCGAGGCACAAGTACGTGTGGCGCTGGGAACAGACGCGCAGACGGAAACACGTGACACACCAAACCATAGAAGAAAAAAGAACTCATGCACACAAATCCGTCGTCTTTCGCTTTCCAAGGCTCATCTAGACTTTCAGTCGTCGCTGATCCTTCACACGTACAGCCAAAAGTCGAAAATAACGTCATGTTGTCCACTGTTACATAAGATAAAAATATACACCCGGCTGCATTCACACCAAAAATAGAAAAACATACATGTTGTGCACCTTGGTTTACTTTGCGTTCACTATGGCTTTTTAGTCAGTAAAGAACATGCATCCAGTACAATAAGGACGTGATTGGGCAGCTTTTGTATTTTCTTTGGATATTCCAAACAAAAATGCAATCTGCCAGTTTAAATACGCTCGGTCCCCAACTTACGAACATCCGACTAGCGAACACTCGCGGATACGAACACAAGCCGACTGGTCTATATTTTATTTTATTTTGCCTTGTAGTCGCTCAATCAGTATTTCTACTGCTACTGTACATGCTTGACCAGTAGAGGGCACTGTGCCACTGCTAATGGGACCAACACAGGAAGCCTTAGAGCTAATGAGACCAACAGAGGAAGAGTTAGACTGGGGAGATACAGTGTAAAGCTAAATGGAAAGATAAAATATACAACCCGGACAGAGCGTGTGATTAAAGTTATGAAGAGTTAATAGCCCTGCTTAATTCTACACCACCCACAGAACACTACCTCTTTTAGAAGAGTCTAACCACCACCACCATTTGTCCTTTTTTTCAATAACTCCTCCTCCTCCTCCACCACAACGACGTATGCTCGACCACTCCTCTTCAAAGGTAAATAACATTTATCATTACGTATTATTATATCACTTTTATTATTGTTTTTTTCATTAATTATCCTGGTTTAATATTACTACTGCATCCAAACTCATATTTACATACATACGTCAGACTCCTTGGTCTCTCCATTGGGGAGAGACCAAGCCAGTGGGGACAAAATCTGGGCAGATGAGCTCAATCTGTTTTTCAACAGATTTGAGTCTGCCCCCCCTCCATCCCCTACCCACTCACCACTCTTCACCCCTAAATCCACATCCCAGCCATCCTTTACCCCCCTCTCCATAACTGATGATCAAGTGAGAAGTCAACTAAAGAAGATCAAGGCAAGGAAGGCCCCGGGACCGGACGGCATCAGCCCAAGAATCATCAAGGACTGTGCTGACCAGCTCTGTGGAGTTCTCAGGCACTTGTTCAATCTCAGCCTGAGCCTGGAGAAAGTCCCGGCCCTGTGGAAGACCTCCTGTGTGGTCCCGATACCAAAGACACCACGTCCCAAGGAGCCTAACCACTTCAGGCCTGTTGCCTTGACCTCTCACCTGATGAAGACCATGGAGAGGATTATCCTGCAGCACCTGCGACCCCTGGTGGGCACTCAGCTGGACCCCCTGCAGTTTTCTTACCGGCCTAGGGCCACTGCTACACCTGGAGGACAGCGGGAGCGCTGTGAGGGTCATGTTTTTTGACTTCTCCAGTGCCTTTAACACCATCCAGCCGTCACTACTCAGAGTGAAGATGGAGAGTGTGGGAGTGGACCAACAACTGACTGCATGGATTTTACACTACCTCACCAACAGACCACAGTATGTGAGGCTCCGTCACTGTGTGTCTGACATGGTGCTCTGCAGCACAGGTGCCCCTCAGGGTACGGTGCTCTCCCCTTTCCTCTTCACCCTCTACACCTCGGACTTCACACACAACTCCCCACAGTGTCACATCCAGAAGTTCTCCGTTTCGGAGGGGAATGATCTGGAATACAGGACGGTCATCAGGGACTTTGTCAGCTGGAGTGAGCTTAACCAGCTGCAACTCAACACCAGCAAGACAAAGGAGATGATCATTAACTTCCAGAGGAAAACATCCCACTTCACACATCCAGGGAGCGGACATAGAGTTGGTAGACAGCTACAAATTCCTGGGTGTTCACCTTACCAACAAACTGGACTGGTCCATCAACACCCACGCCCTCTACAAGAAGGGCCAGAGTCGCCTCCACCTGCTGAGGAGACTGAGGTCCTTTGGTGTGTGCAGGACTCTTTTACGGACCTTTTATGACTCTGTGGTGGCCTCAGCCATCTTCTATGCTGTGGGCTGCTGGAGAGGGGGCAGCACGGACAGGGACAGGAGCAGGATAAATAGACTGATCAGGCGAGCTAGCTCTGTCCTGGACGGTCCTTTGGACTCCGTGGAGGAGGTGGGGGAGAGAAGGATGTTGGCTAAGCTGACATCCATCATGGACAACACCTCTCACCCGCTACATGACACTGTTGTTTCCCTGGGCAGCTCCTTCAGCAGCAGACTGTTACACCCACGGTGTAAGAAGGAGAGGTTCCGCAGGTCCTTCATACCGACTGCTATCAGGCTCTACAACACCTGAACCATTTTTTATTCACTATGTCTATGCATTGCATGCATTGTCAATGACTATGCATTCTTTACTTGTGTACATACTTGTGTATCTTGCTTGCTGCTGTAACAGATGAATTTCCCTGCTGTGGGATTAATAAAGTACTACTACTACTACTACTACATACACATATACTGTATATGTATACATGTACATGTAGTACCTATATCATTGGTAATATTACCTTTTTCCCCTACTTAAGAACAATTCCACTTAAGAACGGTCGTCTGGAACCAATTGTGTTCATTAGTTGGGGACTTGGTGTACTGTACATTATGTCATGAAAAGTTTATAAAATGTACTCCAACCTACAGGACAGGACACAGGAGATAATGTGGAAGAGACTTGCATTCAAACTTAAGTGAGGTGTTTTAAAATGGAATTGTGACATAACACATGTTATACATTACAGTACACAATAAATCCTGTCAGAAGCACTTGTCCAATATAATTAGATTTCAGATAGATATTCCCAGGGCCTTCAGAATCAGTAGTGCTGGCCCATGTCACTTAAACACTATTAGCAATGGGACTATTCCGTTCCGTATTCACTTCACTTTAAAGGTTTGGAGTCTGACGCTTGTTACATTTGGCCGAGCGTCTGTCTTCCAGTTCCGTGGTGCCCAAAGTCACTGTCAGAAATGTGACCGGATGCATTCAAAGATAAAGTGTTACCTGGGTTTCCTACTGCTCTGTACTAGTAATAGTGGTATTCATTCATGTGTTTGCATGGGTTTTGTTAAGATACTCCCTCCCACTGTCTAAAAACATGCATGTTAGGTTGGGGGTGGGGTGGTTGGAGGTGGGTTGGGAGGGTTCTTTGAGAGGCCTATTACAATAATGGCCTAAGTTGATGAAGGGAATGATATTTGATGAAAGGAATGATATTATCGATAGGAATCTTAATTCTATGTTTCTCACTGTTGTAACCAAAAAGGAGATCACTGACATTGTTAAACATTTTAAGGCAAAAACATCAACTGATTGTCATGGAATGGAAATGGAAACAATGAAAAGGGTCATCAATGAGATCGCAGACCCGTTAACATATATTAGTAACTTATCTTTTCAGACTGGAATATTTCCAAGAAAAATGAGAACAGCCAAGGTGGTTCCAATTTTCAAAAAAGGAGACAAACACCAATTTACAAATTATCGGCCAGTTTCCTTGTTACCACAATTCTCTAAAATTTGTATATTTAATAATAGGTTGGACAAATGTATTAATAAGAATGAATTATTTGCTCGCAGTCAATATGGATACAGAGCCAACATTTCAACTTCTATGGCACTGATGGAAATCACGGAGGAAATCACTACTGCTATGGACAATAGAAGATGTGCAGCAGCTGTATTCATGGATCTGACAAAAGCCTTCAATACAATTAATCACACTATCTTAATTTCAAAATTAGAAAGGTACGGAATTAGAGGATTAGTTTTGAATTGGGTTAAAAGCTATCTAGCAAAGAGGAAACAATTTGTAAAGCTAGGAGAATATACTGTACATCTGGGAGTTTATACACCACGTGTGGAGTACCCCAGGGGTCCATATTGGGACCAAAACTGTTTCATTTGTATATCAACAACATTTGTAAAGTAACAAAGGACTTAAAATTGGTCTTATTCGCGGATGATACCACCACTTTTTGTTCTGGTGAAAGCACAGAAGAACTCATTAAAAAGGTCAAGGATGGTCAACGTTTTGTTCTTTATTCATATTTATGTTAAATATTTATTATTATTGTTATTATTATTATTATTATTATTATTATTATTATTATTATTATTATTATTATTATTATTATTATTATTATTATATTTGGGGAGAGGGGTTTTACTGTTATCTATTATGTATTATCCTAATTATCACAGAAAACATGACATGGAATGCAAGAAGTGAACAACATGTACTGTACAAGATGTAGAATAGATGGGGGGTAGGATTAAATAAGCTTTGCTTCTTCCTACTCCTTTTGGACATGTGGAACTGTGAAAAAATGATTCATGAGATGTATTCCATTGGAACCTTCATGTTCAAATAAACTAAACCAAACCAAACCAAAACTAAGTCATTTTTTGACAATTTTTACATTTTTTTTGGCCTAAATCATCTCTTAATAATGCTGGCAGTATCTGGTAGAATCGCCTAAATCTTTAACTGGAAGGATCATGCTCTTTATGCCCAACAGGAGTCGAGTACAATCTATCCCTCTCTGAGAACTCTAAGTTGTTTTTTTGTCTTTTCCCAAAAACTTGAAAACATGACTTAGGCCATTATTTTAATAGGTTGACAACATTTTCCGTCCTCAACACGGAGTTTGACTCTTGAATACGCTTGTATGCTTCACAGCTCCCCATTTGGTTGCAGTCTTCTGGTTTCAGTTTTAAGTTCAGTCTGTACATTACAGATACATCAATATTTTCAGTTTCTCAATAGTATTTCAAATTGGGGGGGGGGGCTGAAAACATTTATGTCCCCTATGGGGCATGACAGAAAATAATTGCGAACCACTGGGTTAATAGCAGACTCTAAATTGTGAATGGTTGTTTGTGCTCTGTGATTGAATGGCGACCAATCCAGGTTGTATAAACAACTTGAACATATACTAGTTGTCAGCATGTTGATGTCACTCAATATATTCTGTAATATCTCAAAGGAAACAAGTCATATCCCAGCTTCAGCTTGGTAAAGCCACCGTGACTGAAAGTAGCCCCTGGTGACTGTGTTCATACAAGCATGTGGTCTGGATTTAGCCGTGTGTTATCTCCTTCTCCCATCCAGCTTCCTTTCTCTGATGCCCCATTCTTGCTAAGTGGTTGCATGCACGTGTCCCCAGACTCCAGTCCGCTTTGACCACAGTTGATTAGTTTGTCGGTTGAACTACACATTCAACCTTGTGGAGGGGTGCTGAGGAAGAACTCATTAAATTTTGATACAAATCTGGACAAAAATGCGGATAGAGGTTTTTTATATTCACGGTTTGCGCCAAGGTGGAAACGTTCATTTCGAGAGTCCATCCCAATGCAGCCTATTCACATCAGACTGACAAATAAAACAAATGCAGCACCTTTGTCTTTTCTTTTTATTTCAAAAGGGTGTCCCAAGATCAGGACATAAACACCTACTTTCTCTCAGGGGCTATCCACACGGAAACATTTTCAGGTCAAAATGGCAAAGCATTTTAACGTTTCAGCCTTTCAGCGTTCTGGGTGACCTGAAACGGAACCGCTTCCAGAGTGGGAAAATCTGAGAATGCCGGCTTGTTGTTTCGACATAGATGGCCGAACCACAGTTTTACAGAAACGATGATGTCAAAGACCTGTCGCCACCTCGTCGCCGTCACAATACCAGAAGTGAGCTTTGATGACAAGCTAACGTGATATCTGAATATTTTGATGGACATGATTCACCCCAGTCGACATTCTCCTGATATTTTGTTGTCTTATTCTCCAAAATGAATTGTAGAAGTAATTCCACTTCATCGTAAGTCTAGATGAGGCTTGGAAACCAGAAGACGATAGTATGGTGTGTCATGTGGGTCCTTCTGCGTGTCTGTTTACAGCGCCAAACATAGGTGTTCCTTGTGTATTACATCATTTTCACCCAGTGATCCATACCCGTCTGGATGCAACTATTTACTAATCTGGCACAGTGTGGACGGGACTTTTTTTCAACCCGCCAAAGAAAAATCCCAAGAACGTTCCTATGCGGACAGGGCCGAAGTAGGGTAGCTGGACTCACCCAAAGAGAGTCACCCGGGAGGGTCAGAGTAGAGCTGCTGCTCCTTCACATTGCGAGGAGCCAGTTGAGGTGGCTTGGGCATCTACTACAGATGCCTTCCCTCGTGAGGTGTTCAGGCATGCCCAGCCGGTAAAAGGCCCCGGGGTAGACCTAGGGATTATGTCTCTCAGCTGGCCTGGGAACGCCTCGGTGTCCCCCTGGTGGAACCGGAAGAGGTGGAAGCACTTTGACTTGTCTGTTTGTGGACAATATTGTAAGTTTGTCATATCATAGGGATGAAACTGATTTTGGCTGCTTGTATCTGCAATCTCGTCCCGTTAGTCGCGACCCAAACCCCATGGCCATAGGTGAGAACAGGAACGTAGCTCGCTCGGCATGAGCTTCCGGCTCAGCTCTCTCTTCACCACGACAGCCCAGAACAACGACTGCATTACTGCAGGCGCTGCACCGATTTGCCTGTCGATCTCATGCTCCAGCCTTCCCCCACGCATGAGGGAAGACCTCGAGACCTCAAGAAACTTGAACTCCTCCATCATGTGGCAAGACCTCACTCCCAACCGTAAGGGTGCAATCTACATCTACCCTTTCCCGGCTGGGAACCAAATCTGGGGCTATGGTATTTTTGCAATGTTTTTTATCGTAAACCAAGTCATATGAAAATCAATATTCCACTGTCCTAACAATTTCAAGGCAGTTTTCTTTGAAGCGGGAATAAGCCTGCTGTTCGTATCAGCTTTGTCAGAGTGAACAGTCGGCTCCTCCAAAAGGCTGAAAAAGGAAAGTTGATCTGATTTGCACTGTCGGCTAAGAGCTTGACTGTCTGAGTTTGCCCCTCATGGGGGGTTCTGAGAATGTCACTGTCACTCCCACTTTGGAGCCCCACCCCCTCCTCATCCTCGTGCCATTTTCAGCCACGTTATCTGCAAATGTCACAGAAAGATAAAGTCTGCTGAGGAAGCAGGTCTTTAGACTTGATGGTCTCGTTTCTTATATTCAACTTCTGTCCGAGTCTGTTTTGTCTTTGTGCATCATCATTGCAAATATAGTTTGTGTTTGAAAAACAAGTCCAACAGTATCTCGGACAACAGAGCCATATTTACTCGCTTTGAAATGCAAAAAACAATACGTCTGATTATATTTTCTGTCAGCAAAAGTCATCCAATTTATTTGCCTTCTGTCCAGATTCTTTTAAGAAGACATGCTGCCAAAAAATCTTTCTTTAGGCTTTATTTAAAATCATTAGTATTCCATGTATTGTTTGAAAATACAAAACTTTCCTGGCTGCTGTGAGCTCGGTGGTATGATGGAACTTGACACTGTGAATTGTTTTGCCGCTTGAGCCATGGGATGTGCCCGATATTTGCTGAAAGGCTACTCACACCTGGTGGTTGTGGGTCCAGGCAGCAGACTTGTCATACTGACGCAAGCTGTGGCTTTTGCGGATTCTTTCTTTTTTTTCTCCGTCTTTCTTTTTTCCCCAATATTCACTGAAATTGTCAATCGAGTCAGTGGCCTGGACAGGCTTTCTTTGCGAAGAACATTGCCAACAAGGCAGCATGAAGGGAGTATTTGAAAAAGGCACAATGAGCTGGAGAAAGGGAGAAAAAAATCATAGGTAACTGCGAGACAAAACCAGCGGCAGACAAGAAGATGTGGAAGAAAGAGGAAGGAAGGATTGGGTGGCGGGCAGTTGTCCCTTCAGAGGCTCTATTCCCTGGCCATTTCTGAGCCTTCTTGGGCCGAACAGCAAGCTTTTGGAGCCTTGAGTGGAGTGACAGAGCAAAAGACTTGAACAAAAAAGAAGGGAGAAAGAAGAGAGCCCATCCAGAAGGAGAATGGTGGGTGTGTGGGGATGTTTGGGGCCAGGGGTTGGGGGAGTTCCAGTTGAATCAGGTCCGTCACGTTGAATAGAACTAATGAATGCAGGAGAGTGTTGAAGAGCCATGGCCGGCTCCATCAAGGCAGGTAATACCGCCCAGATTTAATTGGCAGCAGGTATTGGAAGGGCTGTATTACTTTAATTGGGTAGGGGTTCTCTAAATGGAAAAGACAAAGTATAATGGCCAAATTGTGGCGCACAATAGCACTTAGCCCAGGATTGTATGCATTTGCTAATCTGGCCTGGAATGAGGTAATTTCGCACAATTTTCTCAGTGAAACCAGCTGCAGCGTGCTAGAGCCCTTTTTTGTTCTCCCTTGGGAAAATGTAAGATTGAAACAGAAAATACCTTTACGCTGGTAATCATGTGCCACGTGCGGAAAACGGATACGGTGAGTAGTGAACGTCTTTCTATCAAGGATGCATGGGGGGTGGAGGGCAGGTGGTAAAGTAGATAAAGTGGGTCTTGTCATGACCCCACCAGGAGCATAACATGATGGCACGAGAGCTGCCCACTATACTGTATAGAGGGTACTATCTGATATTTAACAGACATGGCCTCTGATAATTGGCGGTGGCCCATTAATGACATTCCAAGTGGCCTTTATGGACTGTAGAAGCATTCAAAAACTCCTGCAACTGAAACCCCCTCCACACTATAGCGAAGAAGTGCTTCCACATTATCTCAGCATGCCGGGTGCTGGCCCACTCAGTGTTGCGTTTCTTATCGCTGAGGGAAATGGGGGGAAGAGGAGAAGGAGTAGAAAAATAGAACTCTGTGCCCTAGCGGTGGTGGTGAGTGTCCTCAGCTTTTTAGCCTCAGCCCAAGTGTAAGTGTCTAAAAACACCAACACCAACTGATCGCATCACACCTTCTGCATCGTCCCAGGGAAGCAACCCTTAGCATGTTGTTTAAAAGATGTGCTTCATCGCAACCATCACCATTAACTGTGCGGCCATTGTGTGCAGATTACAGTGGTTGAGAGGAACCCAGGGACAGTTTAACCGTCGACATCAGCCAGAGCGAGAGTCTATAAAAAGCACAGAGTGGCATTCACTCATGTTCCCACCTGACGAGGAGGGGTGTATTTGTGCGTGTGTGTGTGTCTGCCGTGGGGGTAGTGAGTGGCTGCCGTGAAGTCGTCACGTGCTGCAACAGAACATTTGCGTTTATTAGATTATAGCACAGGGACTCCTCAGAGGGAAACTCTTGATTAACTTGTAGCGAGTGTGTCTAGCAATTAGTTACACTCTGCAGCGGGTAATCCACTGGCATCACAGTGACTTAGTAATGGTATGTAATTAAATGATGAATGAATATGTTGCTCACATGTAATACTAATTGGATCTAGAGAGCACTGGAATTGCACTGGACTCACATTAGTTGCGCATCAATTGTGGAATATAATCTTTTATTACCTTTAAAAGTGAATCATCTCTCTGTTGTAGAGAACAATGGCGTGACATAATGGATGCACCCAGGATGACTGGAATGGCAGTGAACGTGCATCTGAAAGCTTTTTTCACCATATTTGCATCTGTGATATCATGAATTTATATAAATCTATAGCTATGCACATTGCAGCATAAAGTAACTCCTCTCAGCTGACACGCATACCTTGACCTTGACATACATAGATAGCCTTCCCCCTTACAAGTTCCAGTGATAGTTGGAATTGTAGGTGTATAGTTGTATTGTAGGTGTATACTGTAGGTAGCATGCCTATTTTATGATGACTTTATGGAATAAGACAAAACACATTTCAAGGAAAAAAGTTGTCATGCTACTCCAATTGAGCTACTGCATATGTGACTGACACAACACAAGCCTGCACAGCGCTGTCTTGTCAAATGCACCACGTACTTCACAAAACAAGTTTACCGCGTAACTTTAAATACAAACCGAAATAGAGGGGAGCTGAGGAAAACCTAATAAAGTGGAGGCAGCGGGCAACGCCACACGAGCCATTTTCAAATTGCCAATTGCACCGTGTTTGTGAATGAGGCACCCTAAGCTCCTCTGTGGCTGCAGCCTGCGGAGTCTGTCCCGGGAGGAGCAGTCGTTGTGTGTGTGTGTGACTGGCCAATCACTGAGCGTGATGAGTGAATACATAATAAGGATTTCCTTTAATCACGATTATGGATAATGATGAGATGTACTCATTTAATGCTTGTACTCTGCAAAAATGCATTATCCGTAATGGATACTCGTTTGTAACTCGTTTGTAAGTGTCCGGCTCATCCCTACTGTACATACTGTACACTCCTGATCCAAATTTTTAAGACCAGTTAAAAAATTGCAAGAATTTCATTTAGCATTGTTGGATCATAAAGAATTTCTAAGGAGAGCTTCAAAATGCAAAAATAGGAACTGGGAAGTGTCATGATCTCTTGATGGCAGAGGCAAAAAGCTTTCTCTCTTTGAACGTGGTGGGATTGTTGAGCTGCATAAGCGCGGCCTCTCGCAGCACGCCTTTCCTGCAGAAGTTGGACACTGTAGAACATTCGTTTACATTTCTTCAAAGAGCCTGAGGATTATGGAATAACAACGTCAAGCGGTCGTCGACAAAGAAATGTCACTGGCCCTGAGCTGGAGGACCCGATGGCTGTCCGCCAGGACATGGGACAATCCTGAGTCCAAATGAAAGTTGTTACTGGTGCCGAATGCAAACCCATAACCGTCAGACGCCATCTGCGGGAGAAGGCTGTTTAAGAACAAAAAATGTCTTCAAAAGCCTTGTCTCCTTCAAGGCCACAAAATTGCTCGTTTGCCCACCATCATGATCCTTCAACGGAACATTGGAGCTTCAGGTTGTGCAGGGGCATCAAACCGCAGCTGGATATGTGAAGAAGTTGCAGGGGGCAACCCTCATGATTGAAGGCCCTTGTCTGTGTGGTAATGACGGGCTATTTCAACAGGACAACGCCGCACTTCACAATGCCCGCCTGACAAAGGACTTCTTCCAGAGCAATAAGCTCACTCTTTTGGACCATCCTGCGTGTTGCCCTGCTCTAAACCCAATGGAGAACATTTGGGGATGCATGGCAAGGGAAGTTTACAAAAATAGAAATCAATTCCAGACAGTGGATACACTCTGTGAAGCCATCTTTACCACCTGGAGCAACATTCGCACGAGCCTCCTGGAAACACGGGCATCAGTCATTTTTGCTGTCATTAACAAGAATAGCGCAGCTACTCATTAGTCAGTCCTTTTTTAAATTTCTATTTAGGTGGGCGGGGGGGGTTCAGGTTTATTTGAGCTATGGTCTTAAACTTTTGATCAGCTGATGATCAGCCTATTTCACTTTAATGGTTGTTTGCAATAAATTGCTTACTCAATTTTTTTGTTTTTTGGCTCACTTCCATTTTCTTTTTTTTTTTTTTGCATTTTGAAGCTCTACTTTGAATCTCCTTAAGATCCAACAATGCAAAATGTAAATTCTTGCGATGTTTCAACTGGTCTTAACATTTTGATCAGGAGTGTATATACAGTATACACGTATTAGTGGTGTAATGGTCACATGGATGGATTGAACCGTTTTAGTTCTGCATGTTCACTTCGGTCCGTTTCGGTTATATTTTATGCTATTTTTGCCATTAAATGTATTACTAGAGTGATCTAAGCTCTTCACGCGGAACTAAAGTTCTGGGCAAATTTCTGCACGGACGCCTCTGAGTGTCGGACACTACTGACTGAAGGGGAGGAACGCTAGTTTGTCACAGGCGTGACAAATGGCATCACGGCAAATGCAAGCGAGAAGCCTGAGCTGGAAGACCCTCCCATCTCATGACGGTCTCCTGTTTGGGAACACTTTGGCTTCCCTGTTGAAATTACGGATGGACAAAGGCAAGTGGATAAATCCAAAGTTGTGTGTTGACATAGTTCCACGGATATTGGCTATGCTGCAGGAAACACGTCTGACATGTCAGCGCACTTAAAACGACAACATCCGGCAGTGAATGTTACATCTACAAGAAAGAAAACCAGCTTAGTGAACAAAAATATCTCAGAAGAGTTACGTTGTTTGGCAGTACAATGCTACAGCTATTCATGTAAGAACTGAAGTGATTTTGGTTATTATCAAGAAAAGCATGGAAGTTTGCTGGACAGCAGCTCTTAAATGAAACTCTTATGAGCCATATTTGTTATTATCATGATATTTGTCGAAACAAATGTACCTTTAGTTGTACCAGGCATTAAAATGGATCAATAAACTGAAGAAACAAGGGGGGTCTAATCATTTTTTCCATGACTGTATAAGACTAAAGTTCTTAAACCTCACTATGAAATATCATCACGTCATCACTTTAGCCAGAAAGTTATACCAGAACTTTATGAAAAAGCTAAAAGTGATGTCGTCAACGAGCTATCTCGTGTCCGCTATTTCACTTACGACAGATGTTTGGACTTCACGTGCAACAGAGAGCTATTTAGCTGCAACTGTCTTTACATTTCGCCACAATGTTTAAAAGAATTGTTTAAATACAACAGTTTATTATTATTTTCATTTAAGTGTGGTCTAGTGGTTAGCATGTTGGCCAACACAGTCACAGTCAGGAGATGGGAAGACCTGGGTTGGATTCTCCCTTGGGCATTTCTGTGTGGAGTTTGCATGTTCTCCCCGTGTGTGTGGGGGGGTTTTCTGGGTACTCCAGTTTCCTCCCACATTCCAAAAACATGCATGTTAGCTTCATTGGAGACTCTAAATGGTCCATAGGTATGAATGTGATTGGTTGTCTATATGTGCCCTGCCATTGGCTGGACACCAGTCCAGGGTGTACCCCGCCTGTCGCCTGAAGTCAGCTGGGATAGGCTCCAGCATGCCCCCGCAACCCTAATGAGGAGAAGCGGCATAGAAAATGGATGGATGGATGGATTTTAAGTCATTTTTTTCTGCCTTTTTTGTACCGAAAATTAACCGAACCGAGCGCTTCAAGAAACTGAACTGAACCGAAATTACATTTTAGTGTACCCTTACACTCCTAGTATACAGTACATAGAAGATGTGTCAGAAAAGTACCAGGGCTGGTGTCACAAAAAATATATTTCAAATCCCTTCCGCCTCTTCAAAATGGGTCCCTTTGATGACCCCCTTGAGTTTGGGCAATAGCAAAAACATCACACTGTCAGGCCGGTGAATTGGGAGGTTTCACCAGCAGAGCAATGTTCTTCTCGGCTAGGAACTGTCGGATGTTCGAGCGCATGTTGAGCAGGCTCGCTGTCATGGTGAAGAACTTGCAGTAGAAAACAAAGAATGTGATCAACATCTTTCATTCTACTGCAAATGTGCAGTTTAATCACACAGCACAAAGCCACAGGTGTTGACAGTGGCGGCTCTACTCTGAGATCCTCCCTCAGACTAACTTTTGGAGTGAGTCCAGCCACCCTATGAAGGAATCTCATTTCAGCCGCTTGTATCCGTAATCTCGTTTTTTCACGCACGACCCAAAGCTCATGACCACAGGTGAGGCTCGGAGCATTGATCGACCAGCTCTGTCTCTGTCTCTGCTACAGTGACCACATTACTGCAGATGCTGTGCCATACGTCTTTCCTCACTCAAGAACAAAACCCAAGATGTCACTCCCAACCCTCCCTTTTTCGACTGAGAAGCATTGCCTCAGATTCTGACGTGTTCCCAGAAGCTTTGCACTGAGCTCCAAGTCAACACTGAGGATGACAGCCTGATAGGCCATCAGGACCACTTCATCTGCAAATAGCAGAGACGAGATCCTGAGGCCCCCAAACTGGACCCCCTCCACACCTTGGCTGCGCCTAGAAATTCTGTCCATAAAAATGATGAACAGAATCTTAATTGCATTACATCTCATTAAGTTGTGCAGGCCTACCTATGTTTGTGGCCAGTCAATGTATAAATATCAATTTCTATCCAAAGCTGTGACAATCTCCCTCCCACACGTTTCTCCGCACATGTTGCATCCACATTCTTCTTTGTTTGCCACTTTTAATAATAAACATAGTTTCACACCTTGCAGAGGAGCGTCTGCTGTACAGATGTGTTATCTGAGCCCCACTACGGCAGCTGTTTCTTTCCCTTTTCTTTTTTCCAAAAGGTGTTTATTTTGTTCGAACGGATATATTTTTAACAACTCCGGGCCATCAAAAGAGATGTGAGAGGAGCAGATGGCAAAAAGCCCTATTGGATTCATCGTCTTGAAATGTAATTAAGTGCAAATGAACTGCGCCTCCTTCACTTCAAAATGAGACCAAAACAAAGCTTTGAAATTGTAACTTTATCTGTTCTTAAAACATTGCAAAATAGCATGCTCTCTTTTTGTTGTTGATTATTCCGTAAAAGGACTGTTTATTCAATTCTTCTATTTTAAAAAGCGCAACAAAACAACAAATAATCTTTTAATACACATACTTGAAAGTTTTAGCTGCTATCAGCGGCTGACTGAAGCAATCTAACAACATGTCAACAAACAAACATCTCAATTGTCCTACTTAATGGCCCTTTATCTATTTAATCAGGTGCAAATTTCTTCCCCCTTCGTTGTTTTTAAACTTGCGACTGGACCTTGGAGTGAATGACAACGTCAGCAGCTGCACAGTCTGACAAGATCCAATGCAAGAGCAATGCAAACTTAAAAAATGAATATTCCATTTTCTAACTTCCATTTTTTAACTTCCCCAACATGGAATTGATTCTTTTTGTTGAACAGAACGACTTTCCAGGGTGGGTTCCATCCAGGCTGAGAAAATCCTGCCCAGATCCTCAACTGTGCGTCAGATAGCTCAAAGCTTTTTTGGAGTGTACAGCCGGAACATAAATAACGGTGATGGAGACTGAGCGGTCACCATGGTGAGGTCTGACCCCGGATGATCAAGTAGGGCTCATAGATGCCAAAAAATGTGAGTAATTTCAAATGCCCTGGTTTTTGTATGATTCGGTTTTGGATATAATTTTTTGCCAAAATTTTGCCTCGGTTTTTGTACATTCCCACGGTTATTGTCAGAGGTGTGGACTCGAGTCACGTGACCTGGACTAGAGTCAGACTCAAGTCACAATTTTGATGACCTAGGGCTGGACTGGACAATATCGTCAAAGACTTGCAACTCGGAATTTGGCATCAAGGACTCGGGAACTGACGAGGACTTTAGTCTGATGACTTGAAAATACTTGAGGTTTTCGGTGAATGTGTTGAGTAAAATGTGTCTCCATTCAAAGTATTCAACTAACGTGATCTTGTCTTACGTGATATTATTATTTTAATGACCTCCTGCAATTTCCAAGCTTGTAGTGACTTTTTTCATAGGTCATGATTGGCTCCTGTTAAATAAAGAGCTGCCTGGTGCTCACGGACTCGTGCGCGCCACAATATACTGTTTTATTGACGTGGGCATGTGCGACTTATATATGAACAAATCTCTAAATTCAGAGGGTACAGCTTATACAGCAGAAGTGACGGTACATACGACATACGAGCATTGCAGCATTTTGAGTCTTTTTAGTGTTTCTGTGTGAACAGGAATTTTTCCAGATGCGATCCTGTGTGGAAGCTTTTTATGTATTTGGTCGCCGTGTGTGCAGCGTCGCCTTTGACCTTCCAGGCAGCTGCCAGTAGGTCACAGGGCGGAAGGTGGCATCAGTTGTGAGGTTAAGTGCAGCTTTTACGTGTGCACAACAATGCAGGGGGCAGCGGTGGACGCCCGGTGTTGGTGTTGACTAAATCCGTGTGTGTGTGTGTGTGTGTGTGTGTGTGTGTGTGTGTCGTGGGGCGGCAGGGGTCGTAGCCTGGAGCAAGGTTAATGCAGAGATCTTTTCATACGCAGCCATGCTGTCTTCCTTTGTCTTCTCAAAGAGTTTGATGCAAAAGCACGAGACACATGGACGGATGTGCACGTTGTTGTTTCAAAGCTTGAATCTTTCATTTGAAGCTCGTGATTTTCATTTGGCTGGATACTACGCAGACCCATTCGTTACACCGACTAACCAGACATGTATTGTAAGATAAATTCCTTTTCATTCATTTTGCTAAAAAGAATATTATGATGCATTATGTTATGTTATGCCCACAAAGGAGCCCATCAACATGCTGGTTGAAGCTATAGACAGGATGGAGTTCTTGTATGGATTCCTCAAACATGCGTTACATCATATAAATCAACACGTACAAACAAGTAGCCAGGATACAATAAAAACCTGAGAGACAGACTCCAACCTTGGCCTTTGCGTCTCATTTGGACAATGCTTTTAATTTGATTTGTGTCCTTTATGACTGTCCTTTTCAGGAGTATCAATCTCCCTACAATGCCCTTTATTTTACCATTCACCAGGATTGGGAAAAGAGATATATTAATTAAAATAAGAGCATCTGGCTCAAGTTATTTATTGGTGATGCTTCCACACAAAGGAGTTCTCAGAGGCAATAAAGTTGTGCATCCGTGACCTTGACCACCAGTCAATAGCTTGTGTTGTTCTTTTCTTTACACTAACAAAAACGAAGTCGGAGATGGATAGCTTGATGGCGCAATGAGTCGCTGCCAGACTGATCGAGTCGTCTGATAATGGGTGAACCTCAAGGTTCTTGAAGTGCTTTGGGACGGAACAAACATGCAGACAACAAACGGGATGTCAGTTCAGGCCCTGTCCACACCAGCACATTCTTGGCACTTTTTTTTTGGCGTGTTGAAAAAAAGTAGCGGCTACACTGTGCCGGACTCGTAAATAGTAGCATCCACATTGGAACGGCACAAGGTACGCCTACGTGCGGCGCTATGAACAGATACGTGGACGGAACCACGCGACACACCAAACCATAGAAGAAGAAAGAACGGATGCACATAAGTCTGGCATCTTCAGCTTTTCAAGGCTTGTGGAATTATATGTGCGTTATTTTGGGAGTACCTTCCTTGAGCATGTCCTGGTTAGCATCTTCCTCTGCCTTTTGGATGCAGAACATTTTGTCCACATTGTGGGTTTTGTCGGGGAGAAAATGTGCAAACATACAGAGTTCAGAGACTCTGCAAGCTGGTTGCTAGCAGTCACACAACAGGAAAGACAGCAGTTCGGAGAATGATTTACAAAGGTCTACCACCAATCAGGACGCAGAAGACAGTGGGTGGGCTCTCCCTTGGCCAATCAGGACACAGAACACAATGCAAGTTCATGCCTATAAAAAAACCCACAAAAATTGCACTAAAAAACACGAAACAGCAAGTCCACGAAAGGTGAGCCGCGATGGAGCGAGGGAACACTGGTATAACAGTCTGACTCACGGTGTCATCTTGGAAATAATGCTAAATTCATCACACAGTAACTTAACATTCAAAAGGTAGGTATGCAATGTACAATACAAGTACTGATACGAGATTACAATAAAAAACAACAATTTTAATTCTTTCTCATCATGCATTGCTTCCCAGCAAAGCATTTCATTGACCACGGCTGCTGGGGCGCTGCAATAATTCATTCAGCTGCCTGTGTCCAGCAGAGGGAGGCTCTCTGTGGGTCTGGGTGTGTCCTGTTTCTCCTAAAGTCCACCACCATTTCCCTGGGCTTGGTGGTGTTGAGGTGCAGGTTGCAAATTGCAATTTGCTAATTTCATATTTACAATCCAAAGGCTAAACTTGGAAATAATTCCAGACTGTGGACATACTGAGCGAGCCAACAAAGGATTGTTGATCGGCCTTAGCAAAGGTATTGTTCAGTCCGGCCCTTTGAGCAGGGTGGGAGCCACCCATGTTGTTTAATTCTTTCAACTGTGAAATAACTATCTGAGTCCAACTGTACAATTTAGTAGAATTAGAGTGAATATAAGCAATTGTAATGCCAGCACCGGAGAGAACGGTCAGCCACCCACCCAAGGTCCAGTGTCCAAGCAGTCTCCAAAGTGAAACACATTCCTCTTCCTCATAAGTCTTCTGTGGAGGTGGTCCCGATGATCAGGCAACTTCTTGTTAACTGTTTGTTGGCGCATTGGTGTGATCTGGTGGATCGAGTTTTTGAAACGAAGACAGCCTTTTTTCTTTTACCGAGCCAAGCGTCTTCTGTGTCTAATGTTTGCAACCTATTTGCAATGATTGATTAATGTTACAATTAAAATTCCCAACTGTTTTGATTAATATTCCCTTCTTGTCTGGAGGTTGCCAACCACCCATGATGACATGGAAATAAATAAACATGCTGGCAGAGGCGAGCAGCATCTATCCAGGATTTTTGGTTGGGGGGGGGAGAGAGCAAGAGAGCAAGCGAGTGAGAACTTCCCATATTTCTGCCGCTGATTGACAAGGCTGACATATGGAATAGTTCACCTATTCCCCAGTGACAGGAAGATGGGGGAGACGCGGGTAAACTTGCCTGCGAGGCTGAGCGCATATTTTTTTTTTTTAGATACAGCGTTTGTGATCAAACCCGCTCGTATCTCCCGACTAAATTTAGCACCAGTAGCAATTAGTGGCGAAGTCACACAGCCACTCCAGGAGCAGCTGACAAATGGTACCTTAACAAGTTGGAGATGTTCACCACAGTTTGATGGATTTGTGTGTATAGCTGGAGGAGTGGGGGGGTCCTATGTGACAAGCAACCGGCTAACAGCTTTACAGTTTGCTTTATCTGGCATTTAATTCTGTTCAGTCTCAGTTGAATGTGCAGTAGGTTCTCATGGCGTGAACATTCATTTGTAGGAGCGCCCATAATATTAATTGACATGATCATTTCTTTCTGCAGCTTCATGCAGGCACATTTTCTTTCTAGGAAATTTAGCGTGCAAGAGCTGTGACACTACTTGTTGTATCTTTATACAGACACTCTTCAGACACATGAGGTACACCTGCAAAATATTTGTATTCATCCATCCTTTTCAAGATTCAAGATTGAAGAGTTGTATTGTCATATGCACAGTAAGACAGGCAGTTCTACTATGCAATGAAATTCTTATTCTGTTCATTCTCCCAAAAAAAGAAAGAAAACACAAGAAAATGAATAAGAACAGAAGAAACATAAATACCAATAAATAAATAAATAAATAAACAAACTGTTATGAGTGTGTTGCGTGCGGCGTGTGTGAGTGCTTCGTTGAGAAGCCTGATGGCCTGTGGGTAAAAGCTGTTTGCCAGCCTTGTGGTCCTAGACTTCTGCCACGCAGGGCGCCATCTTGTGTAGCTCTTGTCCTCATTAGGGTCACAGATGTGATCAAGCGTCCTGTTTTCCACATCCTGTCCTGACCGCTCTTGTTGCGTGTGTGTGTGTGTGTGTTTTTGTGAAAGTGTCTTGATTTCCATTGTTTTTGAATGTGCCATTACATCGAGCAGCATTCGGGCACTCTGTTGCAAGTGACGTAATCCCTGAGAGGCTGCCGTGTGGGGGGCTTGCTGCATCACTGTTGCCAGAAAGCGTCTGACACTTGACAAGTTTCTTCAAATTGGTGACATCATCCACAGAGAAGTTTCAAATGCCCAAGTTCTTGCGACTTTTGAGGGCATATTTTTCCTGAAAATATTGGTTACATTTACATTTTATTCATAAAATCTGATACCATTACAAAATAGCTCTGATAACTAATAAAAAAAACAAGATTACCCATACTTAGCTAGAGGTGGGTTAGCAGGAGCAAATCGAGCACTCCTTTTCTGTGACGTGCTGAAAACAGCTTGTCGTAAGTTCCCTTGAGCTCACTTGTAAACATGGCGTGATCGTGTGCGACTTGGGATTCATTGTTTCAGAGGAAGACGTTTGGTCAAATGCTCTGCAAACATTCCGCAAGGAGGAAAAAATACTTAAATGCATCAATCCTTATCAGCCACTTGAAATGCCAGCATAGCTACAACACCCGGGGCTTGTCCCTATCTCTGCGGTATGACGGAGTATTAGGGCCACATCGGGAAAAAAAAAATACGAGAATAAAGCTGTAAATTTTAAAGTGGTAAATTTACAAGGACAAAAAGCGCAAATTCACGAGAATAAAGTTGTACATTTACAACAAAAAAAGTTTTACATTTACAAGAAAAAAGTCATAAATTTCCGAGAAAAAAGTTGTAAATTTTCGAGAAAAAAAGGTGACATGGCTCAGGTGGTAGAGTGGTCATCTCCCAACCTGAAGGTTGTGGGTTCGATCCTCCATCCTCCTGTGATTGTGTCCAAGTGTCCTTAGGCAAGATACTGAACCCCGATGCTCCTGATGTGTCATCAGTAGGTAAATGTGCTAACAGTGTCAAAGCGCTTTGAGTGCCTTGGGGTTGGAAAAGCGCCTTACAGGTGAAAGACCATTTACCATTGTAAATTTACGAGAAAATGTCACAAATTTACAAAAAAAAAGTAAATTAGCCTCTCCAATAAGGAATTAGCCTTTCCAAGTTAAGGAAGTGTTTGAAACGGAGTGGGGAAGGAGGACAAAGAAGACAAAGATTTACCACTTCCACACAGAATGAGGGGAGAACCTTTTTTGTCATGTCTGTCTTCCATGGCATGTCGGCTGGGCTCTGCTGGCTCATTTGCCAGTCTCTCACTATTTTTGGATATTTTTTCAACCACAACGATCGTTTATTGATTCTTTCTTTTTTTTTTTACATGATATAGTGAGGGAGTGATATTCGAATCGTGATATAGCAAGGGGGGACTGTATAACAGTTTTCTGTCCATACAGAATTTAAATATGTTGAAATTGCAGTACCTTTAAATAAACTTTTTTTTGAGTATCATTTGAGCATATGATTGACGGGCTGAGTGTTCTGGTTTTCGGTTATCAAAATAGTCACCTTAGAACTGAAGCCTATCTTAGCTGAGTTTAGTCAAGCGTTTTTTGGGGTTTTTTTTAACGGTGGTCACCCGCGCAATCTATCGCTGCACTCGGCCTCTAACTCGGGTCCACAGCCATCCATCTTCTATGTCACACTCACATTCATACCTGTGGACAATTTAGAGTCTCTAATGAACCTAACATGCATGTTTTTGGAATGTGGGAGGAGATGCTCAACGGAGATTCGAACCCAGATCTTCCCAATCTCCTGACTGTGTGGCCACCATGCTAAACACTAGTCCACCGTGCGTCCTCGGGTCCAGAGCAAGCGGTCCCAGTGCAGCTCTTTAAGGTGTCAGGGAGTGAGTTTTAACAACGTACTTTGGGAAGCCACTGTGAATTTGTAGATATACAGGATGTATCTAAAGATGTCAGGGACAGTGCATATTAACATTGTCATGTAAATATGCAAGATTATAGGTTGATGTGAAGTACAGTAACAATAACATATGACATGAAGGAAGAGTAGAAAGAATGAATAAAAACAGTAAAACAATCACCGTAAAATTGTGTGCACTTGACAGAACCATGACTTTGAGGAGGCGTAATGTGCTTGAGTGGTAAAGTGTTTAATTGTTAAAGTACTTGAGTGCTAAAGTGCCTATGTGTTAAAGTGCTAGGGTTCTATAGCATCAGAACCTGCTGATGTTACCATGTTTGGACATTTTTTACACACAAAATGTGTGCAGATGTTATTGCACTTGTTAAATGTACACCGATGTATTTATGTGTGCACTATTCACAGCAATGGCGATTGCTCTAAGATTCTTTCCCCAACGAGCAGCGGCAGCTGCGGAGCTTGTCCCCCCGTCACGATCACACAGTAGCCTCGCGTAGCAGCTCCAGCTGCTAGCAAGCTGCACATCATGGCAGGTACTACAATTTACATGTAAATAAATAAACACATTTATGATATAGGCTGGGAAAAAATTAGCTTGCCCTCCTTGAATGAGGGAATCGGGGAATCAAGGCTGGTGCTTGTGTGTCCCGCTGAACATTACAGTAACATTACAACACCTAGTGCCTTCTGAATCGTGGTGCAACGACTCACCCAATGCAGAGCAGATGGAGCTACGGTGCCAGTGCATACGGGACAGCATGCCATGCCATGATTTTTAAAGACTGTTGAGTCTACCTCCGCCAAGCATAAGTGCGGAGGTTATGTTTTTGTCAGCATTTGTCTGTTTGTTTGTCTATTTATGTTCAAAATAACTTGAAAAGTTGTGAATAGATTTGGATGAAATTTTCGGGAATTGTCGGGAATGGCATATGGAAGAACTGATTACATTTTGGGCGTGATCCGGATCACCGTCTGGATCCAGGATTTTTTTTTAAAGGATTCTTTAACATTGCGAGATGGGACCATTTTCGGCATTTGTGCAAATAACTCCACTTGGAAAAAAGATACATGACAACTTTCCAACAGGTTCTACAAAATATCAAAGACTTTTGTAAAAAATGTAGGCTTGTTATTTTGGTGTGAATCACAATATGGAGGAAACAATGGCGCTTGGCGGACGTCTGAGTGCTTTTCTAGTTATCTTTGTAAACAAAAGAAGGATTCTTTTGTTGCTGTTGTTATGGATCTTGTTGGATTGTCAGCTACTGTAAACCAAATAAATGAGCCAGTCAGTTCCCATTGCTTCTGCATTTTCACTTTACACCAAGGAGTTCAAATACAAATTAGGAGTTTGTTCTCTTAAGGATTGGACAGCTGGACACGTTTCACGTTTGTCATTGTTTTTTTTCTTGCAGTTTCTGCAGCTGAATTGTCCATCACACATCCACAGAAGTCCACTTAAAGACAGCCGCATCCTTTGATATGGTAAAGCAATATTGCATTTCATCTATTTTATTTGTGTTAGTGTTGCATTTTGCCCTTCTGGTGTAGGGAGGTGGGTGTGCAAGGCGAGACATATCTCCGAAAGCGTCGTCTTCGGCTGTTCGCATCCCTGCAACGCCTCATTAGTGCATCGCCATCAAACAAATATATCAGTTATGTTTGCAGATAATAAGCTTTTATTTTCTCAGGCTATATGATGTAGAAAGAGGCAGAGCTGAAGGTCACAGGCACATTTGAATGCAGCAAGTGGCTCAGTGAGGGAATGATTCATCTGGAATTATTGCTCCAGAGAGTCGCTTATTGATGTGGCTCCATCAAGAGCGAGGCAGCCCGTGCTTTGCTGTCATCCGCCGGACACTCACTCGCTACTTTGTGCGCTCTCATTCAGGCACATCACACACGCCTCTTTTGATGGGCAGCAGAGGGGATGGAAAATATGCACGCTTGCGGGGTTCCGTTTCTTTGTTGTGCAGTGGAACCTCGGTTTTTGTCATTAATCTGTCTCAAAAGGTCTGACGAAAACCAAAACATATGAAAACCGAATAATTTTTTCCCATAAGGAATGTAAATCTGATTGATGTGTTCCAGACGTCTAAAAATATCAACACAAAACATGTTTTGTAATGAATAATGATAGTTATTATAGCAAAACACGTGTAGAGAGGAGCCACTACCTTTATACTTGGCTACAAGCCCTTTCTTGAATTCAGTGGCGTTTATCACCTTCTTTGTCATGGTTCTGGCAAACTTTTTTTTCAGCTTCATTTAATAAAAATAATTAAAAAAAAACATAGATTAGTCTAACACTCAAAAATACACAGTGCGCTTGAACGCCTCATCAGTGGTGTAGGGCACGTAATGAGACAGGTTTGTTTATCAATCATGTGTGCTCTATCAACAAATAAACCACCCACCCCCACATAATAAAGGTGATTAAACGATCTCTAGTGTCCCAACTCTAAAAGAACCGCTGTCAGGTGGTCCACCCCTACAAATACCTGCGAGTGCATCTGGATGATAACTGGACTGGACTGCCAACATGGATGCTCTGTTCAGGAAAGGGCAGAGCCGTATGTACTTCCTGGCGTCCTTCAATGTATGCAAGAAGCCGCTACACATCTTCTACCAGACTGTGGTAGCTAGTTCCCTCCTGTGTGCAGCAGTGTGCTGAGGGAGCAGCCTCAAGAAGAAGGATGCCACATGCCTGGACAAACTGGTGAGGAAGGCAGGCTCTGTCATTGGCACTGAGCTGGACAGCCTGACATCTGTGGCACAGTCAGGGGCACTGAGGAGGCTCCTTTCCATCATGGACAACCAGCATCATCCAGTGCACAGCATCATCTGCCAACAAAAGAGCTGTTTCAGTGGCAGATTGCTATCACTGCCTTTCTCCACCGAAAAACTGAGCTCATGTCTTGCCTTGGTTGTTTTTTTTGTGATGAAGTGATGAAGTTCTCTCCATCCATCCATCCATCCATCCATCCATCCTTCACAGAGTCTGAGTCACCAACGTGTGGATGTCGTGTTTGGGCACTCGGCTAGTTTGTAAAGAACACTGTTGGCTGGACGAAAACTGAGATATATTTTTAGCTATAATTTTTGCTGAAAACTGAATCCTTCCAAAACCAGGGCATACCAAAACCGAGGTTTCACTAAAAGTTGTTTTGTGCAGATGATGACAAAAACTGTTGTAGGCACGGCCATTGATCATCATTTTCATAAAGATATTGTAGATTCCGAAGGTACTCCGTTGCACAGCCATAACATTCCCTCGATCTACAGTATTGTATTTGTACTTTATTTATCCCACAGCGGGGAAATTCACTAGTCAGTCAGTAGACTGACAAACTAGGGAAAAAGAGCCCTGATGACAAAAGTGACCAACAACACTCCAGTGGAGATGGAAACAAGTTCCAGAAGAACAACATTAACTTCATTCAACCACCAATCTGGCCTTTCAACCAATCTGGTACCATGTGTGATTTTGACCAAGCAGTAAGTCCGTGCAGGTGCAGTTGCAGGACGCAGCAACTAATTGCTTGCCCATAACTCACTGACCAATTTGAAAACTTTGATGATCTCTGTGTTGCATGTATTCTACCATGTCTTTAAAGCATTTTCAGCATAACTCATAAGTGGCACCACAAATGTCATTTAATGAGGGGTGTCATCATATTTGGACATATTTTTTTGTCATTGATGATACCCACCCATGAACAGTCATCGCATGGTCCGGATAGCATCTTTCAGGCTGTACCGACCCCTTAGTGTGACGCACTGTAAATGAGCTAATTGCCAATAATATGGATGCATGCATACATGCAGCCATGTGGAACAGACATGGCAGCGCAATTGCATAAATACATACAGCATCCTACTCACCTCTTCAGCTCATTTAGTATCCACATTAAAATGCAATAACGAGTGAGGTAACAAAGTAATTATGCCAATTACCTTGCCGCTCATGTAAGCGAGCTCAGCGCGTGACCATTCCGCTATTCCAAAGGCATCCTCTGGGAATCGGTAGCTGCGCCTGTGCACCTCACACAGTCACCGCCATGTTCCCACAAAACATCTGCCTGTGCCTGATGCCTTCAACCTCTCAGTCATTACACTGTTTACTTCCTTCCTAGCGGGAGCTGCTTTTTTTTTTTTTGGTTTTTAAGTTGTGCAATTTTTCAGGCGTTGGCGCAACCCAGCCCCCACCACCTTGACTTTGTTTGAACATGAGGTCCTGGTGGAATTCTGGGAGTCGGAGTACTGTCAGGTCTAATTGCCGTGTGGTGTTTGGTGGGAAGACGGGTCTGATTATGGAGGAGGAAAGAGAAAACATCATGTCTCAGCTTCTCTTTCTCCCTCTCACTGTCACTCCTTTTCTGTCTTTATTCCCTCTCTCTGACTCTCTCAGCAACAACACACAATGACGGCCCCCACGGCTCATTAGTAGATGGCAACACAAAGCACAGTAGAGGTCGTGTAGCATCCTGGCCTTTAATGCAGATTGAGGGTCAACAGGAGCTACGAAACAAGTGAAGAATCCCGATGGCTGTGGTTCTGTGTTTGAAGAATGTTTGTTTGTCACTCATCAAGACTTAAATATCCAAATTATTAGTGCTATTGTGCCACGTGTGCATCCTCAGATAGTGCCTTCCGCTATAATAGACACAGAATCTCAGTTAGTTGCTGCTTGACCAAGTCAACACGCCTCTCCAAATAGAGGCCATATTTTATCCCATCCATTGGTTTTCTCTGCTACTTGTCCTCAGTAGGTCGCAGGAGTATGCTTGAGCCTATCCCAGCTGACTCTGGGCGAGAGGCGGGGTACACCCTGGACTGGTCGCCAGCCAATTGCAAGGCACATGAAGTATAGCCATATATGGCTCTTCTGATGTCTCACACATTTCTTAACGCTATCTTTTTTAAAAAATGTTTTATTCTTTGGCTGACACAAATAACGTTCAAAAAGTAAAACATTATAATGCATTTTAATCCATCTACAAATTTTCTACTGCAACGTTGATGGATAGAGCCAATGCCAACTGCTGCCAACTGTCCTTCCGATACTTTCTGACTTAGACGTCAAAACACGATTATAATTGGATAATGACGTAGCCGACCGGGTCAAGAAGTAAACGTCCCGCCTTTAGTCGGCACTTTTGACGAAGAGGATGACGAAAGGAAAGAGATGAGGGGTACTGTACATTTCAGCACAAAGGGACAGAGCAGAGGATTTGGCCTTCGTAGACAGAGCAGGTTTGGGGGTGTGTCTCATACAGTATGCAGTGATACAATTTCATTGATGAAACAGTCAGATACAAAGCAGCACTTCAACACACGCCATGCTACATTTGCATCTAAATATCACAGCCGGAAGAAGGCACACCAAGAACTGCTGTGCCAGAGTGCAAGTTCGTCAGCAGCAACTCCGCGCATGGAGCCCACAAGCTGGCTGGTCTTCGGCCGTCTTTGCTGCTTCTTTAGCAATAGTGAGGACCTGAAAGCCATTCACAGATGGCGAATACGCCAAAACATTCATGCTTGATGTGGTGAATTAAGTTTTTTTTCGGATAAAGACGAGGTATTCAAATGCCTCTGTCAGCAAGACATGTTCACAACCGTACCGTCATGATGCCAAATCAAGTGGAGGAAACACAAGTGACGGACATGAAGCTTAACCTCACCACATATCAACCAGAGTACAAAGCTTCAGTATAGCAACATCATTAAAAAGAATAAATGCAGATACTTATTATATTCTCAAATTGTTGGTCTTGTCTGAAAATGCACACATTTAATTGTATTCAGTGTCAAAAAAATAAGCCTCTCACGGAAATACATTTTAAAATATGTAGCTTTTATGACTCACCTAGCCAAAAAGCTTACCGCCCCTTGTTATAGACAACTCTTTTGTCCTGTTCAGGGAAAAAAAATAAAAATAAATCAACAATGAAAATCTTTGTACATCAAACAGTGGCCACATTCAGTACACACATTTCAGAAAACTCAGACATGGTAGGAGTTCGGAGAAGCCATGGAGAACGACTTCCGGACGGCTTCGAAGAGATTCTGGACCACCATTCGGCGTCTCAGGAGGGGGAAGCAGTGCACAGTCAACACCGTGTATGGTGGGGATGGTGTGCTGCTGACCTCGACTCGGGATGTTGTGGATCGGTGGAAAGAATACTTCGAAGACCTCCTCAATCCCACTGACACGTCTTCCTATGAGGAAGCAGGGCCTGGGGACTCCACGGTGGGCTCTCCTATCTCTGGGGCTGAGGTTGTTGAGGTTGTCAAAAAGCTCCTCGGTGGCAGAGCCCCGGGGGTGGATGAGATCCGCCCGGAGTTCCTTAAGGCTATGGATGCTGTGGGCATGTCTTTGTTGACACGACTCTGCAGCATCGCGTGGACATCGGGGGCAGCACCTCTGGATTGGCAGACCGGGGTGGTGGTCCCCCTTTTTAAGAAGGGGGACCGGAGGGTGTGAATCACACTCCTCAGCCTCCCTGGTAAGGTCTATTCACGGGTTCTGGAGAGGAGGATCGCCCGGATAGTTGAATCTCGGATTCAGGAGGAGCAGTGTGTTTTTCGTCCTGGTCGTGGAACTATGGACCAACTATACTCTCTCAGCAGGGTCCTTGAGGGTGCATGGGAGTTTGCCCAACCAGTCTACATGTGTTTTGTGGACTTGAAGAAGACATTGGACCGTGTTCCTCGAGGAATTCTGTGGGGATTACTCCGGGAGCATGGGGTATCGGACCAGCTAATTCAGGCTGTTCGTTCCCTGTATGACCAGTGTCAGAGTTTGTTTCGCATTGCCGGTCGGACCCGTTTCCAGTGATGGTTGGACTCTGACAGGGCTGCCCTTTGTCACCAATTCTGTTCATTATTTTTATGGACAGAATTTCTTGGTGCAACCAGGGTGTTGAGGGGTTCCGGTTTGATGGCTGCAGGATTGAGTCTCTGCTTTTTCCAGATTATGTGGTCCTGCTGGCTTCATCGAGCCGTGAACTTCAACTTTCACTGGATCGGTTCGCAGCGTGAAACGGCCGGGATGAGATCAGCACCTCCAAGTCCGAGTCCATGGTTCTCACCCGGAAAAGGGTGGAATGTCATCGGGTCGGGGATGAGATCCTGCCCCAAGTGGAGGAGTTCAGGTACCTTGGGGTCTTGTTCATGAGTGAGGGAAGGATGGAACACGAGATCGACAAGCGAATTGGTGCGGTGTCTGCAGTGATGCGGACTCTACATCCGTCTGTTTTGGTGAAGAGGGAGGTAAGCCGAAAGGCAAAGCTCTCAATTTACCGGTCGATCTACGTTCCTACCCTCACCTATGGTCATGAGCTTTGGGTAGTGACCGAAAGGACAAGATCACGGGTGCAAGCGGCCGAAATGAGTTTTCTCCGTGGGGTGGCTGGTCTCTCCCTTAGAGATAAGGAGATAAGGATAAAGAATGTGCAAAGAGCAGGAAGGAGTCAATAAACTAGAAGAAAAAAAGTGACACGGACAGCATGGGCGAGGAAACTGTTGACGAGAACACATCCCTTTGGGCATTATGATCACTTATTAACAGAAAATCACAATGAAGATGCAAGAGGCTTCAGAAATTACTTGAGAATTCCCCCCGACTTGCTCCAACCAAGAGGTGGTGGAAAAGTTAACCCATACAGTGGGTTCACGGAAATATCGGAAAATAATATAATATAAATATATAATCCTGTATGCAAACATCAAGGATGCGTACACCTCATCCCCCCACCCCCCGCTGGGTCGTTCTGATCACAACCTCGTCCATCTCGTCACAGATTACACTCTGTGCCAGGGAAGTCTGGAGAGGCCTGCAGACCATCACAGGCCATGGTAAAGGAGTGGGGAGAGACCAAGCCAGTGGGGACAAGATCTGGGCAGATGAACTCAATCTGTTTTTCAACAGATTTGAGTCTGCCCCCCCTCCCTCCCCTACCAACTCACCACTCTTCACCCCCACATCCCCATCCCAGCCATCCTCTACCCCTCTCTCCATAACTGATGATCAGGTGAGGAGTCATCTGAAGAAGATCAAGGCAAGGAAGGCCCCGGGACCGGACGGCATCAGCCCTAGAATCCTCAAGGACTGTGCTGACCAGCTCTGTGGAGTTCCAAGGCACTTGTTCAATCTCAGCCTGAGCCTGGAGAAAGTCCAGGCCCAGTGGAAGACCTCCTGTGTGGTCCCGATGCCAAACACGATACCGCGTCCCAAGGAGCCTAACCACTTCAGGCCTGTTGCCTTGACCTCTCACCTGATGATGACCATGGAGAGGATTATCGTGCAGCACCTGCGACCCCTGGTGGGCACTCAGCTGGACCCCCTGCAGTTTGCTTACTGGCCTCGGATCGGAGTGGACGACGCAGTGATCTACCTGCTGCACAGATCACTGCTACACCTGGAGGACAGCGGGAGCGCTGTTAGGGTCATGTTTTTTTACTTCTCCAGTGCCTTTAACACCATGCAGTCGTCACTGCTCAGAGTGAAGATGGAGAGTGTGGGAGTAGACCAACACCTGACTGCATGGGTTATAGACTACCTCACCAACAGACCACAGTATGTGAGGCTCCGTCACTGTGTGTCTGACATGGTACTCTGCAGCACAGGTGCCCCTCAGGGTACGGTGCTCTCCCCTTTCCTCTTCACCCTCTACACCTCGGACTTCACACACAACTCCACACAGTGTCACATCCAGAAGTTCTCCGATGACACAGCCATCGTTGGTTGTGTTTCAGAGGGGAACGATCTGGAATACAGGACGGTCATCAGGGACTTTGTCAGCTGGAGTGAGCTTAAGCAGCTACAACTCAACACCAACAAGACAAGGGAGATGATCATTAACTTCCAGAGGAAAACATCTCTCTTCACACCGGTGAACATTCAGGGAGCGGACATAGAGTTGGTAGACAGCTACAAATTCCTGGGTGTTGACCTTAACAACAAACTGGACTGGTCCGTCAACACCCACGCCCTCTACAAGAAGGGCCAGAGTCGCCTCCACCTGCTGAGGAGACTGAGGTCCTTTGGTGTGTGCAGGACTCTCTTACGGACCTTCTATGACTCTGTGGTGGCCTCAGCCATCTTCTATGCTGTGGGCTGCTGGAGAGGGGGCAGCACGGACAGGGACAGGAGCAGGATCAATAGGCTGATCAGGAGAGCGAGCTCTGTACTGGACTCTGGACTCCGTGGAGGAAGTGGGGGAGAGAAGGATGTTGGCTAAGCTGACATCCATCATGGACAACACCTCTCACCCGCTACATGACACTGTGGGTTCCCTTAGCAGCTCCTTCAGCAGCAGACTGTTACACCCATGGTGTAAGAAGGAGAGGTCCCGCAGGTCCTTCATACCGACCGCTGTCAGGCTCTATAACACCTGCACCACCTGAACCATGTTGTAGTCACTATGAATTCTTTACACTGTATTCTTTACTTGCGTATCTTGCTTGCTGCTGTAACAAGTGAATTTCCCCGCTGTGGGATAAATAAAGTACAAATACAATACAAATACAAATAAATTATGCGTCCTCCAAATTTTGAACATTTCAAAATTTTCTTTGCACACTGGGACACAGCCCTGCACAGTCTAGACATACTTCACACCTGTTTGGCCCCAATTTACTCATTGGCACGCAGAAATGCATACCACTGCGGGGGAATAAGTGTAAAGAAAGGCAAATACATCAGCGAGGACCTCACCTGGTCTCACAACACCCAACAAATCATCAAGAAGACATCACATTACTGCCTAAGCATATTGGTAACAAGACATAAAATAACTCCCAGAAACAAAACTCAACACAATGTTCCTTTTATCATGCCCAGTTAATCCAGTCTAGCTTGGAGTCCTTGCAGTCTTTTGCATAGCGTAGATGTGCCCAAACGGTCCTGTTGAAAACTAGTTTATTTTAGAATACGATTGGAAAACTACTCGTCGGGCACTCATGTGCATGAAAGCTCATCTTAAGCCATTCATATTTACGGAGAGAACCAGACAGTAGCCTTCACTTCGTCATCACAGATGTTTGCAAATAACTGAACATCACGATGGCCAATGATCGTCACGTATGTTCGTGAGGAAAAAAGTCTGGTATAATGACAGTTTCCACTAGCGATGTAGGGCCAATGATGGCCGTCTAGACATTTCAGGTATCAAGTTATTGTTACACCAATGTGAGTGATGATCTCACCTTGGCCACCCCAATGAAACAATGCTAGTTCCACCACTGCTCACACGGGAAGTGCGGCTCTAACTGCAGGTTGTTTATAGGGACCGTCAATAAATTACTATTATGCTGAAGGGAGTTTGTTAAAAAAAAAATCATATATTCTAAATCACACCACAAATTGATCTATAACCATGTCAAATGATTAGTCCTACCCTAAAAGTATTGTGCACGCCCATTTTGTTTCCAGTTGTATCCTTTATTGGATGGATCTTTTATTGGATTAGGGACCTGACTCACAGAGGTTTGCTACAAAAGCCAAACAATATTGTTGGCCATGCTGTGTAACAAAAAAGTACATTCAGCAGTACTTTTCATAACCATTTTAATTACACAAATTCATGTTTGTAACAAAAGCTTATTATATATTTTTAAAAAAAAGAATCGGTACCGGATCTGATCAGAAGCCAAAAAATGTGGATCCACTGTTGTGTCTGTTGTCGTGTTATCTGAAAGCCCTGCGAGCAACAACTATGTTCCGATTCTATACAGATGACGTCGCTCGATTTGCGCTGATCCGTACGGAAGGGCTTCTAATAGTTCTTCAAGGTAAAGATGCTTCAGAGAGACGAGGCGGCTCTCTGTTCTGTGCTTTGTAAAACCTCCTCCTCGATGAGAAGAGGCGAGAAATCCACACTGATGATATCAGCATGCTTGTGAAATAATCATCACAAGATCTTCTCCCTGTTCTGACTCGCGGAGTGAAGGATAACGAGAGACAAGCAGAGATGGAGAGCAAAGATGGATCGTAGCAGTAGAGGAATAAAAGGAGAGAGAGAGAGAGCGAGGCTTCAGAGACCAAGGGTGAACCTCTAAATCTTTCATCCTCTCTGTGGGTTCAGGAGAGGAGAATTGTGGGTTGGATTATGGGCACTAAGCTGCAGAGAGAGCTCAACGAGCTCGTCTCCTCTGTCCTGAAGACAGACCGTCTCTCCACCTGACTCGCAGTGAGACAGAAATATCTGCAGTCATGACTAACTGGCCCCTGAGTGGAGATCTTGTAGCCCGAGGGTCATTTTGTTTGTCACTTAATTTCGTCTCGAACAGAAGGAAACTACCGTAGAAAATGTGAGCAAACAAACGACCGATATGTCAAAGTATATGTAGTAGTTCAACATGTGCTGCCTTTCAGTTAAAGTTGGGTGGTGGTTGGCTTTTTGTTTGCAACAGCGAGCGGCCTCAATAAATCATCGAGTTAAGCTTGTTGAATGACAGAGAGCATACCACATGCTTTTGTGTCTGTAAGTAATGTGCAAACTATCATTATATGATACCCGTGTGCATTGAGGAATGTGGTATTTCAGACGGCATTGTGGTTCAATTAGAACACTAATTATGTCTAGCTTGGAGATCGTAGCTGCTGCGACAGCCACTGACAAAGTACGCACATGTGATCTTCAGTTTGTTTTCATTCATTTGTGAATACAAAAATGTTTGGTGTTAAAATACGGCTGTTTGATGTCACGTATTAAAAGTGTCTTCTTCAAGAACATTCTGACATCTATTAAACAGGAACGGTTATCTTACGCTATGGTTAGGTTTAAGGTAAAGTTATCTTTATTGTTCATCCCGGCTAATTGGTTCCAAACTTGACCGTATTTATAAATGGAATATTTTCATAGTCGGACCATAAAAAACCTGTTTAAGACCTTCTCAATATGTTTTTTTTTTTAGCATTATCACAGCCCTTTATACATGAAATAAAACTCCTATAGTCACCTTTAAACTTGCATTACCAAATATAGTTAACATAATAATAGAAAATAAAATGTATTAAACATAAATAAGACATTACACAGACTCACACGTTAGCATTGACAAGATACTTGGTGGCTATTGTCTCATCAGTGTAACGTTCCTGACATACTGGCCCGTGTAGAAGAGTAATATTATACGGCGCAGTGAACATTCACACAGGAGCTGCAGTCAGCCACAACTCACACGAGCCGCTGGCACGCTCCACCACAGGCCTTGCTTTTACCAACCATGCCAACACTCAGCAATGCTACAGTGGATAGCTAATTGAAAGGGACTGAACAAATTTATTATAACAAAAAAAAAAATCCATGTTGATGTATGGAAAACTGCAGACAGGAAGTTTCCCATAAAAATGAAAAGACACCCTCCTTGGTGGAAGTAATAATGTATGTTTTTTGCACTGTTCTCTGAGATTTGGTTGCAGAAGAGATTGCTTGTCAGGGCACTGATTTTGCCAATTTTCCGCTGTTGCTGATGATGATAATAATAACCATTCAAAGGAGTGGCGAGTGAGGGGGCAGAAGCAAGCATGGCCGCCTGGTTGAAGAGGTTCACCCACGGTTACTTTGTGCAATCAAAACAGCCATTTTTCAAAGTGGAGCTTGAACAGGAAGCGCACACACACACACACACACACACACACACACGCCCGCAAATCAATCTATAGATTGCTGTGATCACATCCTGTTGTTTGCAGTCAACAGAGCACATTAGTATTTGTGTACACTAATCAGTCGGCCCTCGACTGGCGAGTTGGAAACTCTGAGGAACGATTGTGTGCTAATCAGACGGTGTGGTTTGGTTGGAGGCGGGGAGAGGGAGACCAAATTTGACCACACTGTTTTTGAATGTTTAAAGGTCATCTGGGTTTAACATGCCAGCACAGATACGGAAGATATAGAATGTTTATTTAGTTGCTTTCAACATGACACCAATCCTGTATTTACCCTCTGAGGAAGTGCTGTGTGCAGTGCTGAAGTTCATTTTCCTCCCCATGTGTCACCAATCACCCAGTTTTGTGGCAAGCAAAATAACATCCTGTTATTATATGTCATGCAGCTTGACTTGGTCACAAAATATGTCATCATTCTTGTGTTTCATATAGTTGTCTAACATCAGTGTCTTCTTCCTTGTCCCCAGGCTGTCAAGTGTGTCTGCTCCCTCCTCCTCCCCCCGTTCTGTGTCGAGTCCCCTAAAATGCGTTTAATCTAGTTTTGATGATACTTGATGGAAACACTTGTGTTTCTGCACCAGGTGCCTCCTCATGCATTGCTGCACATGCATGAGCTCTGGCTGCTTGTGATATCAGACATTCCTTAAAGCCAGCAAACAGCAGACTGACTTTTATGGCCAACTCGTGCTGTTATAGGCTGATGGCGGTCTATTTGGTTCAGACACGCCTAACAAGTTACACGAAGAACATGTGGTTTCATTTGATCTGAAAAAGGATAGGAAGAAGTCGAGATGATGTCATCTACAATACTTATGCAGTTCCTTGATGTCTTTGACAACAGTTCCTCCAAGTGCCTTGATTATTCCCGTTTCCTTCAGTTGCGTGCTTTTTTTTGCCGATGTAGCCTGGATTTTCCTCTGGTTCCTTAAGTCGCAAGCTTTCTTTCCTTTGGAATTGTCCCATGCCTCTCTGTTTTTAGCTTAAAACTACCGCAACACTCGCTGAGTCATGCATCTCCTGATTGGCTCTGCCTTGAGAATGATGTGTGAATGGCGTGTACAGTATACTGTATGTGTGCAGATGCTCAAAGGTTCCGCTTTGTTCCATCTAAAGACGGGAGAGGAGGAATAAAAATGAGCAAGGCAAAGAGTGAATTGAAGATCAAGACAGATAGCACTGGTGTGTGTTTGTGTTGCCGCGGGGACCATCATCTCTCCACATCCTCATCACCCTCTTTTTTAAGGCATCATTTGATGTTTTTTTCTTTGCTGTCATGTATCTTCCGCCTGTCCATAGCAGCGTGTCGATTCCTTCTCGTCTGATGTCTCAGTTCAAATAAATGCCTGTCCAGATGAAGAATACACGTCCATCCATGTCTCGGATGGTGCTGAATAATGTTGACATCCCCAGCTCATGATATCGTTGGGTGGCTTTTATTGTGATCAATTGCGCACTTCTGATGGTTTTTCAACTTCCTCCTTTGATAATAATGAGAAGGATGCAGTTTGCACCCCCCCACCCTGCCAGCCATGCTCTGCCCTCCTTGCCACACGTCCTTGAGACGTCTTCGTCACCGAGCTTTGCGGCACTTCTCTGCCCCTTCATCAGGACAATGTGCTGGTGTCAGCGTTGCCACTCCTCCCCTTCTTCGCTCGCCACCCATCTACGCCTTGGCCTTATCTGTCGCTTTTTCTAAAGGCGCTCCTTCCATCTGGTGTACCCCAAGGGTCAAGCTGGTGGAGAAGCTGGTGGGCTGACTTGAAGGCAGACAGATCATTTTGACCAAGCAGTGCTGTTAACAGTTAAAGCCTGATTTGCATTTCAAAAGAGGCAGCCAGCTACGCTGGCACCTCAGGGATGCCTTTGGACTGGCCTGGCGTGTCATTTAATGTCAGCAGGCACCTGAGCCTTGATGAATTTAACAAAGCAGCCAGTGATTGATAACGCTGCCACTCGTCACCGCCACTGCCATGATTATCCGCATGTCCACCCCCCCTCCTCGACCAGCCCTCAGTGTCCAGCATATCCTCCCCACATCCCCTCATCTTGGATTACTTCTTAGATGATTTCCTCTGCGGCAACAGGACAAACATGTTGGAAGTACTTTGAAGGTGGTGGTGTTCCCCACCGTGAAAGCAGGTGACAGCATGTAAAAACAACAATCCTAAGGAAATAAGTAGCTTTGCAGCGAAGAAAGCAGGGGTAAACTAGATGGTTTATATGAATTTGAATGATCAACCTACGAGGTTGGACACAAGAAATGATGAAGTGACTCACGCGTATTTCACTCCCGTGACCGTGCCTCTTCGGTCTGGGTAGCTTCCTCTTTTGCATTTTGGGTGGGACTGCAGGTGCCTTCGACGGTGCTGAACGTTTTGTCAACATTGTGGGTGTTGTCGGGGATAAATCTTGCAAAGATGCAGCACTTCAGAGTCCCACTGCTAGCGATCGAACATTTATGTGAATTTGGCAAGCCTACCGCATTCTGTACTACTGATTGATTTCTTATCAAATTACTGCAGACTTTTCCATTTTTGCTCTGTTTTTTTTATAGCTTTCTTGTTAAATTATATTTTTAATACAATATACAAAATACAAAAAACAGACACTGGCCACAAATGGCCGCGGGGCCGCACTTTGGACACCCCTGATATAATCCGTACACTGCCTCTTGCCCGAATTCAGCTGGGGTAGGAGGACAAGGAATGAACTGGGAACATCACACAGTGATGGCTCCTGGCTCCTGAGGTGCCACTGTGGAAAAAAATGCATGGAGCTGACACACTGGAGAATAACCTCCCAGTGCCCTCAGTGTAGAAATGCGGATGAATTGTAAGACGAGAGTATAGGAGGACAAAGATAGCGCAAAGAGCAAAGCCTGAGAGAACAGCACTTCCAAAATAAAGGCCTGGAGTTGAGAGCAAGAGATCCGCTTGTCCCGGAATGACTCCACATGTTCTTGTCAGTCTTAATCTTTGGCTGTTGTGCAGGAGCTGGTGGGAGGGGTGAGGTTGAGTCACATAGTAATCTCTTTTCCGAAGCGGCGGCCGCGGCTCTCCATTCCCCGGCCTGCATTCGATTCCAGTCATCTCCAATCCACTTCAAAAGCGTGCGTTATTTTGTACACGTCTTTCTGCTGAAGTAGCGGCACGCATGTGAGAAGACAATACAAGAGGTAGACCGAGAGGTGATTCGCATCCATCTCCTTTCCTTTTACGCTCATTCACTCATTTACATCAGCTGCTATCTGGGTATATTGAAAGCGGGCGAGATAAAGGCAGAAAGAAAACAAGTCCCAGGGAAAGAAAAAAAGAACAATAAAGAGAAGCTGAGGAGGCGCGGCAACGTTTGAATCAATTACATCCTAAAGAATCTTTCATTTGCATCCGTGTCTGTTCAAAACCTGAACAAATGCCAGATGCCTTTGTGTGTCCAGTTATTTATAGCGCCGGCTTCTTTTTCTCCCTCTCGTAATTGTGCAGGAAATATCAAATTTGCATAGAGTGATTATTGTTGATTGTTTATCCGGCCGTCAGCACGTCTCAATATTCCATGGCTGACAGGTTGTCAAGTACTTAAAACTCATTTATTTGGGGAAATTTGCATGTAATTTGGCAGTAATGAGGGGGATGTCTGTGGTCATGGATTAGATGGCGGGGATGCTGCAGGGAAGCGAGGGAGTCTGGCTGACTGGCATCCCTCCATTTTCCAAAACAGGATTTATCTTCAGCCGCTGCTGGCCTGATGCTAACACTCCACCTCGTGAGCTGAGCAGAATTCCCATCCAGGCTGAGGCTATAGCCTGTCTTCCTTGGGCACATCTGCTTGAAGGATGCTGGTGCCAGCAACTCATTCAGTGGTTTGTTCAGGCAAATCGGAGGTGTCCAGACTCTTTCCACTGAGGGCCACATACTGAAAAATGAAAGGATGCAAGGGCCACTTTGATATTTTGTAGATATGAAAAGAAGTCAAATATACAATGGTGTGAAAAGGTGTTTGCCCCCCCCCCTTCCAGATTTCTTATTTTTGTGCACATTTGTCCCACTTAAATGTCTCATATCATCAAACAAATGTAAATATTAGTCAATGACAACACAACTCAACACAAAATGCACTTTTTAAATGAAACTTTTTATTATTAAGGGATAAAAACACCCAAAGCTACATGTCCCTGTGTGGAAAAGTGATGGCCCCCTAAAGCTAATAAGTGGTTGCCCCCCCTTAGCAGCAACAACTGCAATCAAGCGTTTGTGATAACTTGCAATGAGTCTCTTCCAGCGCTGTGGAGGAATTTTACACAATTGTTGTCATTCAGCCACATTGGAGGCTTTTCCTTTTTAAGGTCATGCCACAGCATCTCAATAGGATTCAGGTCAGGACTTGGACTAGACCACTCCAAAGTCTTGAGTCTTGAGTGAATTTCCACAGTAGGATTCAATATTTACTAGAGAAGCACTCGGAGAGTGCAGACCTCCGCCAAGCCCCATAGTCCCCCCCATATTGTGATTCACACCAAAATAATAATCCTACATCAGTCTTTAATATTTTGTAGAACCTATTGGAAACTTGTTTTTCAAAGTGCTCAGACCATTTTTTGTGGAGTTATATGCACAAATGCCAAAAACGGTCCTATCCCGCAATGTTAAGGAATCCTTTCAAACAATTCTTGGGTCCAGACGGTGATCCGATCACCCCAAAATTTAATGAGTTCTTCCATATCCCATTTCTGACAATTCCCGAAAATTTCATCCAAATCCATTCAGAACTTTTCAAGTTATTTTGAACACAAACAAACAAACAGAAAAACGCTGGCAAAAACGTGACCTCCGCGGTTCGTGCTGAGCTTGACGGAGCTAATCAAGGGAACATTTTCATAAACAAAAGAAAGGTAGCCCTCCACACAACTAACGTTATGTTAGCTAGTAAACCCTTAATCACCCTTAATCTCACTGATTTGGTTAAGTTAACCTTGTCTCGGATCTTCCGCTCCATTCGGGAGGAGATGATGCAACATATAAGATATGCTGCCGTGGTATGTAAGTGCCGCGTTACAACGGATACACGTCACGGTGTTCAACTTGCTCTTTAGCCACATTTTCAGTCTGTTTTTCTACATTTTGTTTCCTTCTTTTTCTCTTGCCTCTTCAATCTTCCCGTGCGTTCAAATATTTTATATTTTGTAATCGAGGTACTCGAATTATTCGAACAATCGTTGCACCCTTAATCAGTTCATCCGGTGCCCTGCAAGAGGTCTGTGTCTAAACTTAGTCCAAAAAGGTTTGGCTTGGCTCTAATGTTCCAAATCCTTGTATTTGCAGTCAGGTTTGGTCGGACTTGGAGCAATGTGGCAGTAGCAGCATGTTGCCAGAGTGCGGCCACCATATGCAAAATGCTATGCAAATTTGCAAGCAAAACTTTGAGCGCAAGGTCATCTTCAAAAAGAACCATTGGCAAAGCAAGCCCTTTAGATTCACCACAATGAGTTCGCCAGCTCCCTCGTGAGTGAGTCACTGAAAGTCACCCCCACTCCAAGGTTAAACGCTCGTCGTGTTTCCCTCTTGAACGTGGATCTCCACCTGAGTCAGGGAACCACTTTGCTGCCTGCTGCGTGCTTGTCCCTCCGTGTAAGTGACGTTCATGCAGAACTTTTGGAGAAGGGTGAGCGAATCTAATTTACCCCACAGCAGGCTGGCCTAAAAGGCCAGGTCAGAGTTTTCAAGAGAAGCAATGTATTTCCCATCCGCGGATAACGGCGATGAAGTGGGCCCTTGTGACTCCACCTGAGTGGAGGTAAAGGGCCTTGGATGGGGAACCGAGCGAGCGAGCGTTGGAGAGCTTTGAGTGCTCGCACTATCCAACAGCCACTCTTTCCCAGCAAGAAAACGCTGCCTAAGGTCCCCTGCATTTCTCGTATGTGCTGAAATGTAAAGCTGTCAGCAGCAGCATGAGGCCTCCAGTAAGGTATCATTAGTTGTTAGATTTTAACGGGACAGTCAGCCTTGTCCGTTAACACCATTCCTTCAGTTCCTCGCCACAAGATTTCACTCAGAAGTATGTACGTATGCTACTGCTAGCGTATGCTGTAGTCCTACTCCTTTTGCTATCGTGTTGACCCTTGTCTGCTGCCCTGCATCGCCTTTCCTGTTGTCCCTCCCCAGCCAGTCCACCGGCACAAGTAGACCACATTAGTGGCTTTGCCTTGCTGCTAATCTTGTCATAAGAAGCTGCGGCCCTGCGAGGATAGCTCTTCGCATGTGATATCCTAATTTAAACATCAAAAGATTACATCATTAGGAGGAGTTTGACTAGGCCCAGTTTTCATGGGAAATTATTACATCTTGCCGCCGCACAAGTGTAACCCAGACTTATGCAAATCTCTCCGGACTTGATGTTTGCATACTTGAAGAAAAACATCATCATTAGCAGCTTTCTCTTTTGATAGACAGAGCAATGGCTTTTTGTGTCACAGCCTGCTGCTGCAGGCTCCGATGATGGCCCTTCATTCACGTGCTGAATGGGATCTGGTTTGGTCTCCTGACAAACTCCTGATTTACCACTCGGGATCTGTTGTGCGGTGTCCACCCAGGGAACAATCAAGCAATGCCACACCTGGCAAAGCCTGTCACATGCTGCTTGACAGGGGCAAGGCCACACTAGCTAGTGAGTGCTGTCACAGATCAAACATTTGTTTTGTCTTACCAGGAATTGTTTCTAAATCTTTTAACAGATTCTCGGCCTCAGCAATGACAATGTTGTGTATCCATGTGGTGTTCTTTTGTAACCATTCTTGTCGTCAGTTCTTCATCCTATGCGCTCCATGGAGGGGTCAAGACGTTACTCACTCCAAACAGAAAGAAGCGTCGGACGTCGGTGTGTTTGTGTCTTCTTTGTGTCATGAAATGAAAATGATGCGTATCACAGAAAAGTTATTCAAGTGATGATCAGATGGCATCTGCCAGAGAAGGATTTTAAGGGTAAAAACCATCTTAAAGGCTTCAACTCCTTCAAAGCCACAAAATTACCCGTTCGGAATTTGCAGGAGAGCACCAAACATGGGACATTGAAAGGTGGAAGAAAGTTTTATTCTCCCTTGACGGTCCTGATGGCTTCCAACGTTACTGGCATGACAAGGAGATCCAACCTGAGATGTTTTCCACACAGCACGATGAAGGGGGCGCCATCATGATCCTTCAGTGGAACAGTGGAGCTTCAGGTTGTGCAGGGGCGTCAAATGGCTGGTTATGTGGCAATGTCGCAGAGGGCATCTCTCATGACTAAAGGCGCTCGTCTGTGTGGTAATGACTGACTTTTTCAACAGGACAACGTTGCACTTCACAATGCCTTCCTGTTTTAAACTTTCAATCAGCTGATGAACAGCCTATTTCAGTTTAATGTTTGTTTGTGGGGGTGTCACTTTTAAGAACATTTTAAGAAAAGTACAATGAAAAAATATAGCTGGACAAACAAACATTTTCATTTTTATGTATTTTTATTTAACCGAGTCGCAAAACAACGCAGGTGCGTTTTGAAGTGACTATTGTCCCACAAGTTCCAATTGTTCTCACAGGCATTGTTTCTTATTACAATCAATATTTTAGCTTTTTCCAGTTACATGATGCCTCACCTATGGTCATGAGCTTGGGGTCACGACTGAAAGAACGAGATTGCAGGTACAAGAGGCTGAAATGAGTTTCCTCCATAGGGTGGCTGGACTCACCCTAAGAGGTGAGGTGAGGAGCTCGCTCATCCGGGAGGGGCTTAGAGAAGAGTGCTGCTCCTTCACATGGAGAGGAGCTAGTTGAGGTGGCTCAGGCATCCGGATGCCTCCCGGACGCCTCCCTGGTGAGGTGTTCTGGGCATGCCCAGCCGAGGGAAGGCCCCGGGGCAGACCTAGGACACACTGGAGGGATTATGTCTCACAGCTGGCCTGGGAACGCCTTGGGGTACTCCTGGTGGAGCTGCAAGAGTTAGCTTCTGCTTGCACAATAAACACGGCCACAAAACAGCAACATGTCACTTGACGCAAGGCAGGTTGTATTGCAAGGTGTGTGTAAAACACTCAATGTGCGCTTCCCATAACGCCTTGCACACTGCCACCTTCATATTACTGTGTTACCATTCATAGTAGTGATGCCACAGGTCACAGTCTGATTGGTTTCTGGCTGCCCTGCTCTCGCGAGACTGCTTTTCTCCAAACGAGAAACCTTGTCACATTTTAATCTTGCGAGGTCGCGACACTCCTAGTTGTTTGCAATACATTGCTTGCCAAAATGTTTTTTTTTTTACTCACTCCTATTTATTTCTTTTTGCATTTTGAAGCTTTGCTTAGAACAGTGGTTGTTAACTTGTTGGAGGTACCGAACCCCATCAATTTCATATGCACATTCACCGAACACTTATTTAGTAAAAATAAAATATCATTTGTTTTTCAAATTCAAGACATATGTTTGTTTATAGGTATATGTTTGTTTATAGGTATATGTTTGTTCTAGGTATATGTTTGTTTATAGGTATATGTTTGTTTATAGGCATATGTTTGTTTATAGGTATATGTTTGTTTATAGGTATATGTCTGTTTATAGGTATGTGTTTGTTTATAGGCATACATGTATGTTTTTTTATAGTTATATGTTTGTTTATAGGTATATGTTTGTTTATAGGCATATGTTTGTTTATAGGTATATGTTTGTTTATAGGTATATGTCTGTTTATAGGTATGTGTTTGTTTATAGGCATACATGTATGTTTTTTTATAGTTATATGTTTGTTTATAGGTATATGTTTGTTTATAGGCATATGTTTGTTTATAGGTATATGTTTGTTTATAGGTATATGTTTGTTTATAGGTATATGTTTGTTTATAGGCATATGTTTGTTTATAGGTATATGTTTGTTTATAGGTATATGTTTGTTTATAGGCATATGCTTGTTTATAGGTATATGTTTGTTTATAGGCATATGCTTGTTTATAGGTATATGTTTGTTTATAGGCATATGTTTGTTGATAGGTATATGTTTGTTTATAGGTATATGTTTGTTTGTAGATACAATATGTTTGTTTATAGGTATGTGTTTGTTTATAGTTATGTTTGTTTATAGGCATATGTTTGTTTATAGGTATATGTTTGTTTATAGGTATATGTTTGTTTATAGGTATGTGTTTGTTTATAGGTATATGTCTGTTTATAGGTATGTGTTTGTTTATAGGCATACATGTATGTTTTTTTTATAGTTATATGTTTGTTTATAGGCATATGTTTGTTTATAGGTATATGTTTGTTTATAGGTATATGTCTGTTTATAGGTATGTGTTTGTTTATAGGCATATGTTTTTTTATAGTTATATGTTTGTTTATAGGTATATGTTTGTTTATAGGCATATGTTTGTTTATAGGTATATGTTTGTTTATAGGTATATGTTTGTTCTAGGTATATGTTTGTTTATAGGCATATGTTTGTTTATAGGTATATGTTTGTTTATAGTTATGTTTGTTTATAGGTATATGTTTGTTTATAGTTATGTTTGTTTATAGGTATGTGTTTGTTTATAGTTATGTTTGTTTATAGGTATATGTTTGTTTATAGGAATATGTTTGTTTATAGGTGTATGTTTGTTTATAGGTATATGTTTGTTTATAGGTATATGTCTGTTTATAGGTATGTGTTTGTTAATAGGCATATGTTTTTTATAGTTATATGTTTGTTTATAAGTATATGTTTGTTTATAGGCATATGTTTGTTTATAGGTATACTGTATGTTTGTTTATAGGCATATGTTTGTTTATAGGTATATGTTTGTTTATATATATATGTTTGTTCTAGGTATATGTTTGTTTATAGGTATATGTTTGTTTATCGGTATATGTCTGTTTATAGGTATTTGTTTGTTTATAGGCATATGTTTTTTTATAGGTATATGTCTGTTTATAGGTATGTGTTTGTTTATAGGCATATGTTTTTTATAGTTATATGTTTGTTTATAAGTATATGTTTGTTTGTAGGCATATGTTTGTTTATAGGTATACTGTATGTTTGTTTATAGGCATATGTTTGTTTATAGGTATATGTTTGTTTATAGGCATATGTTTGTTTATAGGTATATGTTTGTTTATAGGCATATGTTTGTTTATAGGTATATGTTTGTTTATAGGTATATGTCTGTTTATAGGTATGTGTTTGTTTATAGGCATATGTTTTTTATAGTTATATGTTTGTTTGTAGGCATATGTTTGTTTATAGGTATACTGTATGTTTGTTTATAGGCATATGTTTGTTTATAGGTATATGTTTGTTTATATATATATATGTTTGTTCTAGGTATATGTTTGTTTATAGGCATATGTTTGTTTATAGGTATACTGTATGTTTGTTTATAGGCATATGTTTGTTTATAGGTATATGTTTGTTTATAGGCATATGTTTGTTTATAGGTATATGTTTGTTTATAGTTATGTTTGTTTATAGGTATGTGTTTGTTTATAGATATGTTTGTTTATAGGTATGTGTTTGTTTATAGTTATGTTTGTTTATAGGCATATGTTTGTTTATAGGTATGTTTGTTGATAAGAATATGTTTGTTTATAGGTATATGTTTGTTTATAGTTATGTTTGTTTATAGGTATATGTTTGTTTATAGGTATATGTTTGTTTATAGGCATATGTTTGTTTATAGGTATGTTTGTTTATAGGTATATGTTTGTTTATAGGTATATGTTTGTTTATAGGCATATGTTTGTTTATAGGTATATGTTTGTTTATAGGTATATGTCTGTTTATAGGTATGTGTTTGTTTATAGGCATATGTTTTTTTATAGTTATATGTTTGTTTATAGGTATATGTTTGTTTATAGGCATATGTTTGTTTATAGGTATATGTTTGTTTATAGGTATATGTTTGTTTAAGGGTATATGTTTGTTCTAGGTATATGTTTGTTTATAGGCATATGTTTGTTTATAGGCATATGTTTGTTTATAGGTATATGTTTGTTTATAGTTATGTTTGTTTATAGGTATGTGTTTGTTTATAGATATGTTTGTTTATAGGTATGTGTTTGTTTATATCTGTGTAGGCTCTCAGTCGTACAGGAGTTGTCCATCGAGGAAAAGGCTTCTTGAGACGTCATCTGTACTTCTGTGTAGAAGGTGTCGGACGTTTCGCTCCTCATCCGAAGAGCTTCGTCAGCAAACTAATAAGTGCTGGTAGCTTAGGCCTTAAATACAGTAAGAGTGGGCGGAATTGGTGTGCCAACACCCTCCTCCTATTGGTTCGTTACACTAAGCCTGGGCGGAGCAGTGGTATAATCCTATCCTGTTATTCACACCTACGATAAAAGGGAAGTGTCGCTCCCTGAATTGGGTATGAACGACTCTGATACTGGCTTGTTAGCATCTATTGTTCTGGCTCGGCCCTGCCTTCACCTCATTTGCAAGACTAAGAGCTGTGGGTTTTGGTCTCAGTAACCTGCTGAACACAGGGTCCAAATTGAACCTCAAACCACCATTCCGATTCAATGATGGGTTCTGTTGTTTGACAAAAATAGCTTCCTTTACTCCTCTTTCAAACCATCTGTTTTCTTTGGCCAAAATCTTTACCTCGCTGTCCTGAAAAGAGTGATTGGTAGCTTTCAGGTGTAGATGTACTGCTGATTGAGGACCACTAGCATTGTCCCTGCGATGTTGATAAAGCCTTTTTTGGAGCATTTGCTTAGTTTCCCCAATGTAGTGCTCTTTGCATTCCTCATCTTTACAGTGGATGGAATAGACCACATTGCTCTGTTTCTGGTTTGGAGCCTTGTCTTTAGGATGCACTAATTTTTGTCTCAGGGTATTTACTGGTTTGAAATAGGTAGGAATTTTGTGTTGCCATAAGATCCTCTGGAGTTTTTCGGAGACCCCCGCTACATAAGGGACTACCACTCCTCTCCTTTTTGCTTCTGTGGGCTTTTGGGTTTCTTTCCCTACTCTCTTCTTTTGACATTTGTTAAAAGCCCACCGTGGGTACCCACAGGTTGAGAGCGCTCTCTGGACATGTTGTGTCTCCTTTTTCTTTCCCTCAGCACTAGTTGGTATTTGTTCCGCTCTATGTTGGAGGGTCCTAATAACCCCTAGTTTATGTTGTAGTGGATGGTTTGATTCAAAAAGCAGGTATTGGTCAGTGTGTGTGGCCTTTCTAAAGACCTCTGTAAGTAGCTGTCTGTCCTCTCCTATAATTACCTTGCAGTCTAAGAAGGCTAGTTGGTTCTCTTTAGCGTCCTCGCGAGTAAATTTGATATTGGTGTCCACCGCATTGATGTGATCTGTGAAAGACTGAATTTCTTGTTTTTTGATTATGACAAAGGTGTCATCCACGTATCTAAACCAGTGCCTTGGTTTTGTCCCTGAGAAGGATGTGAGAGCCTGTTTCTCCATCTCTTCCATGTACAGATTCGCCACTATGGGTGAGACTGGTGAGCCCATAGCACAACCATGAATTTGTCTGTAGAATTTCCCTCTAAACTGAAAATATGTGGTGTTAAGGCAAATTTCCAGTAATTGGCAGATGTGGTCAGCACTAAGTTTTGTTCTCCGATGCAGAGTTGAGTCCTCGAGCAGTCTCTTCCTCACCACCGAGACTGCTGCTGAGGTGGGGACAGATGTGAAAAGTGAAGTCACATCATAAGACACCAAAGTTTCCTCTGGCTCCAATCTGAGGTCTTTGATGCTCGCCACAAACCCTTTTGTGTTCTCTATATGATGATCAGTGTTGCCTACCAATGGGGATAAGACTGTTTTTACATATTTCGCTACATTGTACGTGGCCAAAGAAAACAGATGGTTTGAAAGAGGAGTAAAGGAAGCTATTTTTGTCAAACAACAGAACCCATCATTGAATCGGAATGGTGGTTTGAGGTTCAATTTGGACCCTGTGTTCAGCAGGTTACTGAGACCAAAACCCACAGCTCTTAGTCTTGCAAATGAGGTGAAGGCAGGGCCGAGCCAGAACAATAGATGCTAACAAGCCAGTATCAGAGTCGTTCATACCCAATTCAGGGAGCGACACTTCCCTTTTATCGTAGGTGTGAATAACAGGATAGGATTATACCACTGCTCCGCCCAGGCTTAGTGTAACGAACCAATAGGAGGAGGGTGTTGGCACACCAATTCCGCCCACTCTTACTGTATTTAAGGCCTAAGCTACCAGCACTTATTAGTTTGCTGACGAAGCTCTTCGGATGAGGAGCGAAACGTCCGACACCTTCTACACAGAAGTACAGATGACGTCTCAAGAAGCCTTTTCCTCGGTGTTTGTTTATAGTTATGTTTGTTTATATATATATGTTTGTTCTAGGTATATGTTTGTTTATAGGCATATGTTTGTTTATAGGTATATGTTTGTTTATTGGTATATGTCTGTTTATAGGTATGTGTTTGTTTATAGGCATATGTTTTTTTATAGGTATATGTCTGTTTATAGGTATGTGTTTGTTTATAGGCATATGTTTTTTATAGTTATATGTTTGTTTATAAGTATATGTTTGTTTGTAGGCATATGTTTGTTTATAGGTATACTGTATGTTTGTTTATAGGTATATGTTTGTTTATATATATATGTTTGTTCTAGGTATATGTTTGTTTATAGGCATATGTTTGTTTATAGGTATATGTTTGTTTATAGGTATATGTCTGTTTATAGGTATGTGTTTGTTTATAGGCATATGTTTTTTATAGTTATATGTTTGTTTATAAGTATATGTTTGTTTGTAGGCATATGTTTGTTTATAGGTATACTGTATGTTTGTTTATAGGCATATGTTTGTTTATAGGTATATGTTTGTTTATATATATATATGTTTGTTCTAGGTATATGTTTGTTTATAGGCATATGTTTGTTTATAGGTATACTGTATGTTTGTTTATAGGCATATGTTTGTTTATAGTTATATGTTTGTTTATATATATATGTTTGTTCTAGGTATATGTTTGTTTATAGGCATATGTTTGTTTATAGGTATATGTTTGTTTATAGGTATATGTCTGTTTATAGGTATGTGTTTGTTTATAGGCATGTGTTTTTTATAGGTATAAGTCTGTTTATAGGTATGTGTTTGTTTATAGGCATGTATTTTTTATAGTTATATGTTTGTTTATAGATACCTGTATATGTTTGTTCTAGGTATATGTTTGTTTATAGGCATATGTTTGTTTATAGGTATATGTTTGTTTATAGGTATATGTCTGTTTATAGGTATGTGTTTGTTTATAGGCATGTGTTTTTTATAGGTATAAGTCTGTTTATAGGTATGTGTTTGTTTATAGGCATATATTTTTTATAGTTATATGTTTGTTTATAGATACCTGTATATGTTTGTTCTAGGTATATGTTTGTTTATAGGCATATGTTTGTTTGTAGGTATATGTTTGTTTATAGGTATATGTCTGTTTATAGGTATGTGTTTGTTTATAGGTATATGTTTGTTTATAGTTATGTTTGTTTATAGGTATATGTCTGTTTATAGGTATGTGTTTGTTTATAGGTATATGTTTGTTTATAGGCATATGTTTGTTTATAGGTATGTTTGTTTATAGGTATATGTTTGTTTAAAGGCATATGTTTGTTTATAGGTATATGTTTGTTTATAGGTATATGTTTGTTTATAGTTATGTTTGTTTATAGGTATATGTTTGTTTATAGTTATGTTTGTTTATAGGTATGTGTTTGTTTATAGATATGTTTGTTTATAGGTATGTGTTTGTTTATAGGTATATGTTTGTTTATAGGCATATGTTTGTTTATAGGTATGTTTGTTTATAGGAATATGTTTGTTTATAGGTATATGTTTGTTTATAGGTATGTTTGTTTATAGGTATATGTTTGTTCATAGGTATGTGTTTGTTTATAGGTATATGTTTGTTTATAGGTATATGTCTGTTTATAGGTATGTGTTTGTTTATAGGCATGTGTTTTTTATAGGTATAAGTCTGTTTATAGGTATGTGTTTGTTTATAGGCATATATTTTTTATAGTTATATGTTTGTTTATAGATACCTGTATATGTTTGTTCTAGGTATATGTTTGTTTATAGGCATATGTTTGTTTATAGGTATATGTTTGTTTATAGGTATATGTCTGTTTATAGGTATGTGTTTGTTAATAGGCATGTGTTTTTTATAGGTATAAGTCTGTTTATAGGTATGTGTTTGTTTATAGGCATATATTTTTTATAGTTATATGTTTGTTTATAGATACCTGTATATGTTTGTTCTAGGTATATGTTTGTTTATAGGCATATGTTTGTTTGTAGGTATATGTTTGTTTATAGGTATATGTCTGTTTATAGGTATGTGTTTGTTTATAGGTATATGTTTGTTTATAGTTATGTTTGTTTATAGGTATATGTTTGTTTATAAGTATATGTTTGTTTATAGGTATATGTTTGTTTATAGGTATATGTCTGTTTATAGGTATGTGTTTGTTTATAGGTATATGTTTGTTTATAGGCATATGTTTGTTTATAGGTATGTTTGTTTATAGGTATATGTTTGTTTAAAGGCATATGTTTGTTTATAGGTATATGTTTGTTTATAGGTATATGTTTGTTTATAGTTATGTTTGTTTATAGGTATATGTTTGTTTATAGTTATGTTTGTTTATAGGTATGTGTTTGTTTATAGATATGTTTGTTTATAGGTATGTGTTTGTTTATAGGTATATGTTTGTTTATAGGCATATGTTTGTTTATAGGTATGTTTGTTTATAGGAATATGTTTGTTTATAGGTATATGTTTGTTTATAGGTATGTTTGTTTATAGGTATATGTTTGTTCATAGGTATGTGTTTGTTTATAGGTATATGTTTGTTTATAGGTATATGTCTGTTTATAGGTATGTGTTTGTTTATAGGCATATGTTTTGGGCAGGGCGGGGCGGTGTCTCACAACACCCAACAAATGATGAAGAAGTCCCAAAGGAGACTGTACTTCCTGAGAAGACTGAGGAAATTTGGCATGTCCACCACAATCCTGAGTTGCTTCTACAGATGCACCATCGAAAGTGTCCTTACCGCCTCCATCACTGTTTGGTACGGTAACTGTACAACACGTGATAGGAAGGCACTCCAGCGGGTGATCAAGACCTCACAGAACATTGTTGGGGCAGCCCTCCCCTCACTGCAAGACATTTATAAAACTAGAGTCCTACGAAGAACACACAACCTCATCAAGGACAGCACACATCCACAACACTCATTATTCACACTCCTACCGTCAGGCAGACGCTACAGGAGTTTGAAGTCCAGGACCACAAGGCTGGCAAACAGCTTTTACCCACAGGCCATCAGGCTTCTCAACGAAGCACTCACACACGCCGCACGCAACACACGCACACACTCGTAGCATTTTTATTTATTTATTTATTTATTTATTTATTCATTTATTTGTATTATTTATTTGTATTAATATCTCTTCTGTTGTTGTTGCTTAATTTATTGGTATTTATGTTTATGTGTTTATGTTTCTTATGTTCTTACTCTTTCATTTGTTTTCTTTCTTTTCTTGGGAGAATGAACAGAATAAGATTTTCATTGCACGGTATAACTGCTGTTGTACTATGCACATGACAATAAAACTCTCTTGAATCTTGAATCTTGAATGTTTTTTTATAGTTATATGTTTGTTTATAAGTATATGTTTGTTTATAAGCATATGTTTGTTTATAGGTATATGTTTGTTTATAGATACAGTATATGTTTGTTCTAGGTATATGTTTGTTTATAGGCATATGTTTGTTTATAGGTATATGTTTGTTTATAGGTATATGTCTGTTTATAGGTATGTGTTTGTTTATAGGCATATGTTTTTTATATATATATGTTTGTTTATAAGTATATGTTTGTTTATAGGCATATGTTTGTTTATAGGTATATGTTTGTTTATAGGTATGTGTTTGTTTATAGGTATATGTTTGTTTATAGGTATATGTCTGTTTATAGTTATGTGTTTGTTTATAGGCATATGTTTTTTTATAGTTATATGTTTGTTTATAAGTATATGTTTGTTTATAGGCATATGTTTGTTTATGGGTATATGTTTGTTTATAGATATATGTTTGTTCTAGGTATATGTATAGCAGGTATATCCTGCTATGAACACCTCCGATAAAAGGGAAGTGTCGCTCCCTGAATTGGGTATGAACGACTCTGATACTGGCTCGTTAGCTAACGAGCCAGTATCAGAGTCGTTTAGAGTCGTTCAGTGTCGTTCATACCCAATTCAGGGAGCGACACTTCCCTTTTATCGGAGGTGTTAATAGCAGGATAGGATTATACCACTACTCCGCCCAGGCTTAGTGTAAGGAACCAATAGGAGGAGGGTGTTGGCACACCAATTCCGCCCACTCTTAGTGTATTTAAGGCCTAAGCTACCAGCACTTATTAGTTCGCTGGCGAAGCTCTTCGGATGAGGAGCGAAACGTCCGACACCTTCTTCACAGTATAGATGACGTCTCAAGAAGCCTTTTCCTGGATGGACAACTCCTGTACGACTGAGAGCCTACACAGACAAAAATCTAAATTGTTGCATTTTTGCAACTGGTCTCAAAATGTTGATCAGTTTACATTGGTGCCTTGGTTAACGTCACTTATCCACAAGGTCCAGGATTCCAGAAGGTCCGACTCAAACCAAAACGGATTCTAACCAAAGCAAATTTTCCCATAGAAAATAATGTAAATCCAATTAATCTGTTCCAGACACCAACACAAAACACATTTTATAGACAGTAATTATCATTTTACATTCAGAAAATGCTGCAAAAATAATTACAAATGACAAATGAATGGACAACTGAACATTTGGCATCACTTTTCAAATAACACAAAATAAAACATTATTCTGCTGCAACCACAATTTGCAAAAATGTAAAAACAATATCAATCTAAATATCAATATTCTAGAGCCAATCAACATGCACCTTGCTGTTATATGATATAGAACATGAAAAAAGCAAAACAACAACAACCACTGCCAGCAGTGACGTCGCAGAAGTGTGCCGGCGAGGATACGTGTGCTGTGTTTGACTCCCTGCCGCGAACATGCTACGGTAAGTGCAATGCATATTTTGTTGTTGGAAGCAGAAAAGAGCGTAATGGATGTAAAATGAGACAGGCAGAAGTCAACCTCGATGCGCCGCCGGGTTGATACGCAGGAACCAGAGATGTGTATGCATGTTTGTGTGTGTCGCAGCCGATGACGGAGCCACCTCTGAGCAATACCTCTGAAATGACAAAGGTCTTCTCTTTAAGCCTTAACATTCGGAGGTGCACCCTTGCATTTTGTTACGTGGTCTATCACTCTGTAGCAAATCAGCAAATCTGATAGAAACAAACACTGTTGCTCTAAAATGGCGCCCGCGGCCCACAATGCATTGCACGATCACTTTGAGGCTCCTTTTGCGCACTTAATCCAATATGGCGGCGCAAACAAACCAGACAGTATTTTGGACGCTAAACGTAAGCCAAGGCAAAATTTTGGATGTTAACCAAAAAAACACAAATGCTTTTATGGCGGGGGATAGGTTCCCAAAATGTGTTTTTCCAATATATGTCGTAAGGCTGTAAAAGCCCTCACCGTACACTTGATACACTTTTGTCAGACAAGCAATAACATTTTCTCATATTTCTGTCTTGTTTAAACACTCTCAAAGTTCAAATTTCATTAGGTCACTCAGGCGTGTTTCACTCCTCTGGCCGTGCCTCTTCGCCGTTCGGCGGTGTTGTTTTCGTGTCCTTGTTAAGCGTGTTGCTTCGGCCGTCGTGTTTATTTCCACCGTGTCGTCCTCCATGAGCCGAGGATGAATTTGTTCTGTGGTGGTTTCCTGCAGCCGCGTGGCTTCTGCCTTCCTTGGGCGTGTCCGGGAGTCCAGCTTGTTGTGCAGTGCCTGACTTCTTCTGCCATTTGGGTGCAGATATCGTGGGCGTTGTGGGTTTTGTCGGTGATAGCGCTTGCGGCCGTGCAGTGTCGCACGGTTGGCTTGTTCTGTTCCTTCTGTTGTTTACAGTATTGGCGGTGAGCTAACAGCTCATACGGTTAGCTAGTTTGCTATCCATGTACGCCCATGACCACAACAGGAGACGGTCTACAGCCAATCAGGATGCAGAAGACTACAACACTCAACTTACCACAATTCAGTTCTTATTAAAGGGCCAGTCTCCGCCCTTATCAGCGAAAGAGCGAGTCTGTGAAAGGTGAACCGCCACGGAGTGAGGGAATACTTTGTATCATAAATCATCTGAGGAAAGTTCAAAGATTGAAATGTAAACATAATTTGCTTCCATTGTGTACTAAGTTGGCCTATTAGTGGATTTTTCCAAACATATAAACATATAAACAAACAAGACAATAAAACAGTCCTTAAGAACACCGGCACTACTTGCTGTGAGACCAGGGGAATTGGGTGGGGCTCCGCGAGGGAGCTCTGTGCCAGCCAACCACTGTTAGTGCAAAGACTCCACCCTGTCACTGCTCCGTAGTGATTCAAAGATGGTGGGCGGCCTTGAGCCCCAAGCATTGGCAGGCTGCACCCCTGCCAATATTAGTCTCCAAGGGTGCTGCGATATCAAAAGTAATGTTAATTGAGCAGCGAAAATGGCGACTGAATGGCGCTTGAATTGTTTGAGCACTCGCAGGGGACGGCACCCGGTGCATGTTGCTTCACAGCACCACTTCCTAGGACTTATTAGCTCAACTGATGATAGATTTAAGAACGAATCAAGAAATACCGCTTTCCAGAAGAGCGCTATCAAAAGACCAAAGCGGGATTCACGCTTTGCGTTTCTCTTTCAACTCTTGTTTCGTCTTATGGACGCTCTCTCTCTCTCTCTACAGTAACTTTCACCTGCTGTATGATTTATTCATGGTGGTGTTTTTTCTACTTCTCCTTGAATGTTTGGAAGAGAGGACAGGAAACTTTGAACTGGAGTACAAAGCGATGTATATGTGGGTCATGCGTTTCTTCTGAGGGGTGTTTACGCCTCACTTTGTCTCTTCTGAGAGCTCGCCTGGCGACTGGGTCGACTCCTCTCCTATCTGCCACGTTCGTCCTTGAAGGGAAAAGCGGCGGGGGTCCAGTATCCAGAGGGAGGCTGGCGGGAAAAGGAGGGGGATGCAGCGAAGAGGGCAGAGAGGTTGGGAGCTAAATAAGAGATGATTTCTTATTGAAATGGGGGCCTGGTGGAAACAGAGGGAGTGAGTGTGTCATTAGGCTTCCTGGGATGTGGAGCGGAATGCTTAAAGGCAGCCGAAACTCGCATGTACCGGCGTCAGCCCACCTGCAATGCAAAGTCTGTTTGCTGCTGTAGGTGTCGTCACAAGCGATGCAGACCCCTCATCGTGTTTTGTCATTTCGATGATGTAAATGAGGAGGCCCGGACTGCTGCCTGCCCTTGCATGTTTTCCCCCATGCTGCCACTTTGACCGGCGCGATGTGGGCCGACACGCTGATGGACTCGCAGCCATCATCCTTCAGACACGACTCGTCTGGCCCAGTGCCAAGCTGCAACAACAGCAGCCAATGGCATTACTTTTTTTCTTAACCTTATACTAATCCTCTGCACACGCTCACACCTGATTTTGTTTTTTTTTGGCGAGAGATATCATGTCATCAAGCTGTCCGGATGATTCTGCCAAAACAGTTCTTTGTGCTGCTCCAGCCTCAGAAGTGTAAAGTTTGTCTGTCTCAAATGACTTTAGGGCATTTAATTATTGTGGCCCCACATTCTTCTGATGCTGCTCTGTATTATATATTCTGAACGGGGCAGGAAACTGCAAAAACAAAATCAGCGACATTAGCTGTAATTAAAATGGAGAAGTAGCAGAACCACACTACTGGCTTGGAGAGAGATGTATTAGCTAGGCATATGGTTATGATAATTAATCCCAGGACTACTGAGAAACAAATAAACACAGGCTAAACAAACGGGGGGGGGGGGGGGGGGGACCAGCTGAGGGCTGCAGGCAAGGGAACCCAAAAAAAGGAGGGGAAAAAAGCAGATCTTATCATTAGTGTGGCTCCAAAGTTGGGGATGTTGCAGAGGAAATAGAGGAACGTCCCTTTATTTCCTTCATACAGCGTTTATCTCTTAAGCTGTGGCTGCAAATCCAACCTTTGCATATATTATATGTCGTGTTGCTGATTCCCTGATACCAAGCTCGGCATTATCCCGTTATTTGTTTTCCACAACAGGAGCAAGCACAAAAGATCCTCATCTTCTTACTGGCGCTGAAATTAGCCACCACCCTTTTGTATACGGAATTATAAATAACGTGCTTTCGTCTTCTTAGCGTGCACAAGTAGAGGTACTAGAGGAGAGGCGGGTCCATTCGGGCCCAGTAACGGTTTACGGCGATACGGAAGAAGAGCGGCTGTGATAATGCGCTCTATAGGTTCCCAGCTGGAGGATGAGGAGACAGAAGGGAGTCGCTCCTAATAAGGCGACGGGTGAAAGGCTTTGGGAAAGCTCCCGGCGGTGCCGGTCTGTAATGGAGATAAGCACGGCTGTGTTGTTGTCTCACAAAAATCAACAAAGAGAACATGCGATGGGCGATTTGCGTGCACGTCCCCAGCGAGACGCGGGGCTTTTCACCGCATCCTAATGTTTAGCGGCATTAGAAATCATTAGGCCCGGCACCAAGGGGAGCACTTGCCAGACACGCTTGCCCCATTTGAGGCTGTTTTCAATTCCAGTTCTTCAACTTGTGTTCTTTTGTTCACGTCCAGTTACGACAGCACTTACTCTTACTTGGTTACAGCATTTCGTCTCATCTGCCGTGGCGCTACGGCTGCAGTTAGGCAAGCAGCAGGTGCCTCGCCAAGCTTCAGGCAGGCAGTGACGGATACAAGCGGCACAGATAAATGGCCTCACTTTCTAGTATGAAGGAGGAGAGATAATGTATGCACAGTTCACATGCACTGTGGGCTGATGCTGATGCTGCAGGGCGGGTGAGCATCTTTGGAGTGTGGAGGTGAGGTGATTTCAGCCCAGTCGTGTGCTGTGTTTCCCCTGGAAACAACAAGCTGAATGTATGTGAACTTAAGGTGGTCTTTGTGTCAATGACACAGCAGCGATCAAGTACACAGGTGAGACTTCATTGTGTATGCCCGCACGGTCTAACGAGATCCGGAAACACTGTACAGTAATCCCTCATTTATCACGGGTAGTTAAGTGAATTTCCGCAAAGTAGAATTCCTATTCTGGTAGTTAGAGCATAGAACCTAGACATAGACCGAAATTTTGATCTCAAAACTCTCAGACAAAAAAACATGATCAGTGAAGCATGAGGACATTAAACGTGTTGTAGTTGTGGGCTTTGTTGGTGCGTGCATGCTGTACATTTACTAATTATGGTAAATTAGATGTGCATTGTGGGAAAAACTGCCTATTTTCAGAGGATAAAAACTGTACATTGAAAAAAGAAATGAATAAATTGACCGAAAAGCCGCAGATTTGCGTAGCGGTGACTGCTACATCGTCAGCATGCGTGGGTATGCTGCACTATTTTACGGTGGTTAGTAACAAGAGGCTAAGTGTGCAGGCTACTAACCAGCCAATAATGAATTCACAGGGCCCGTGAGCTTGAGCGTGGTTGTCTTGGGACCCATTAGCAAGGCGAGTTATCCATCCCAGCCGGTGGTTCTCTGGCTCCAGCCAGAAGAGGGAGCCGGCTGCGGCGCCAGAGGCCAGGTCAAGCGTTGGCAGGGGAGGCCACCTCAGTGAACTGTCATTTGTCTTGGCCGTTCTGGCTATGCTGAAGGCTACATTAAGCCTTGATATATTGGGCCAACCAGTCACTTGGCCCAGGTGCAACACTTTGTGGAGGTTTGACTGCAATTTCAAGTGCCTTTCCTTTTTCAGCACACAGAGATGGTGAGATGGCTGAAAGGTTTCTAATCTGCATTGTTGGCGACGCGAACATCATCGTCTTCCTTCTTTCATGCTATCTTTGGTTTTTTAACATATGCGACGAAATAAGATCCACACTTGAGTCCAGTTTGACCAAACCTTAGCTTGAGTTAACCCCCCCACCCTCCCGTAGCAGCAAACAACGTTCCTGGAGCCAAGCCAATCGGCAGGCCTGGACGGGAGCTGTCAAACTCAATTCTGCCAATGACGGGTGTTGAAAGCTGGCGCGATAGACATTGAGGAAATGCCGGCGTACTGCTGTCACATTATTCCTCTGTTGTGTGGTAGTGTGTGTGTGTGTGTGTGTGTGTGGGGGGGGGGGGGGGGGGGGGGGGGGGTACAAGCAAGATTGTTTTTTCCTTTTTTCTTCAGGAAAGTTAACACAAGGGAGCACTGCTGCTCGCTGGAAATAGGCGGTGGGCATTTGCATGTGTCTATTCATTAGATTAGTGTTGTGCTAATGTGAGGACAGGCCAATCTTCAATCCAGGGTGTCATAATGTTCATTTTAAGCTCATTTGTGGGCGTGCGGTAATCGCACATACACACAAATTTGGTGTTTGTGTTTCACACATGCTGGAGGTGGACATCTTCCCATCTCCAGCTTTTTGTGGGGCTCCCATGAATCATCGCCTCGTATTCCTTTCCCTGCACGCCGGGGAAATCACATTAAATGGAGCGCCGTATTTGGCTGGCGCCAGTTGTGTCTTAATAGCTGTAATTTGGAGAGAAGAGAAAACCGGGCAGAGAATAGAGAAGAAAGCTCACTAATTCCAGTCAACAAAAACACCCTTCGCCAATCCCGCCACATTCATTTGCATTCAAATATGGGCATCTAAAAATGTAAAGACAAAACAGCGGCGTGGTGTTTCCAAGCAGGCGTGCGAGCTCCAGGAGCAGCTGTGTTGTTCTTGACACTAAGCGGACCTCCCAAACCAACATGAGTGCTACCCTCCTTTAGAACTCCTCTGAACATGTGAGTGTTGTGAGGTGCACCTGCTCTTTAGCGATCTCTAGTACATTTAAATGCATGCACAAAGTCACTGACCATCTATGAGGCAGTTGTTTATGCCACTTATCCTGTGCAGGGTCACTCGGGGGTTGAGCTGACACGTTCCACTGCATGGTGCCTACTCTTCTTCACGGCACCCCACTTGTTATTGATGACTTTTCAGTGGCTGAACTACAAGGTCCTATGTCTAGTATGCCTACCCAGGGTTCCTACTGTGTAGAGCCGCTACCACGTGGGTGATGTTAATCACGGCGTGTTGTGGATAAATTACACCAGCAGATGCAAACCACTCATTAACAAGAAGAATAGGAAGGTCAGGCTGGAAATATATATGGAAAAATACAGAGATGAGCCTCAAAACGTCATCACTTCCGAGAACTTTTGTCACTGAATTGTACTTTTGTTGATGAAGTCTTCTGTGAAGAGTGGATAGTGATACCTTGACTCCTGCCCTCTGCAGGTTGTTGCTAATATCACTAGCATCTGTTTTCAGCTATTTCTTTGCAGCTCTCACAATGTTTCTGTCCTCACCTGCTGATGTTTTCCTCGTTCTATCTGTTCCACGTCTGTTACTTAGTACGCCAGTGGTATCGTTCTCCTTCAGGACATTCCACCTGTTTGTACTGCGGGGGTGTCCAAATATTTTCCACCAAGGGCCACACACAGAAAAATTAAAAGGTATTTTGTAAAGATGTGTTAAGAAGTTATGTACACTGTATATTCCAAGAAAAATCCATTGCAGTTCGCCTTTGGCAGGCTTGCTGTTTTGCAGGTTTGTTTAGTGCAATTTTAGTGCTTTTTTTTTCAGTGTATGAACATGTATGAACGTGTATGAACGTTTATGGACGTGTATGGACGTGTATGGACGTGTATGGACGTGTATGGACGTGTATGGACGTGTATGGACGTGTATGGACGTGTATGGACGTGTATGGACGTGTATGGACGTGTATGAACGTTTATGAACGTGTATGAACGTGTATGGACGTGTATGGACGTGTATGAACGTGTATGGACGTGTATGGACGTGTATGAACGTGTATGAACGTGTATGGACGTGTATGGACGTGTATGGACGTGTATGGACGTGTATGGACGTGTATGAACGTGTATGAACGTGTATGGACGTGTATGGACGTGTATGGACGTGTATGGACGTGTATGGACGTGTATGAACGTGTATGGACGTGTATGGACGTGTATGGACGTGTATGGACGTGTATGGACGTGTATGGACGTGTATGAACGTGTATGAACGTGTATGAACGTGTATGGACGTGTATGGACGTGTATGGACGTGTATGGACGTGTATGGACGTGTATGGACGTGTATGGACGTGTATGAACGTGTATGGACGTGTATGGACGTGTATGGACGTGTGTGGACGTGTGTGGACGTGTGTGGACGTGTGTGGACGTGTGTGGACGTGTGTGGACGTGTGTGAACGTGTGTGAACGTGTATGGACGTGTATGGACGTGTATGAACGTGTATGGACGTGTATGGACGTGTATGGACGTGTGTGGACGTGTGTGAACGTGTGTGAACGTGTATGGACGTGTATGGACGTGTATGGACGTGTATGGACGTGTATGAACGTGTATGAACGTGTATGAACGTGTATGGACGTGTATGGACGTGTATGGACGTGTATGGACGTGTATGAACGTGTATGAACGTGTATGGACGTGTATGGACGTGTATGGACGTGTATGGACGTGTATGGACGTGTATGGACGTGTATGAACGTGTATGGACGTGTATGGACGTGTATGGACGTGTATGGACGTGTATGGACGTGTATGGACGTGTATGAACGTGTATGAACGTGTATGAACGTGTATGGACGTGTATGGACGTGTATGGACGTGTATGGACGTGTATGGACGTGTATGAACGTGTATGGACGTGTATGGACGTGTGTGGACGTGTGTGGACGTGTGTGGACGTGTGTGGACGTGTGTGGACGTGTGTGGACGTGTGTGAACGTGTATGGACGTGTATGGACGTGTATGAACGTGTATGGACGTGTATGGACGTGTATGGACGTGTGTGGACGTGTGTGAACGTGTGTGAACGTGTATGGACGTGTATGGACGTGTATGGACGTGTATGGACGTGTATGGACGTGTATGAACGTGTATGGACGTGTATGGACGTGTATGAACGTGTATGGACGTGTATGGACGTGTATGGACGTGTGTGGACGTGTGTGGACGTGTGTGAACGTGTGTGAACGTGTGTGAACGTGTATGAACGTGAATGGACGTGTATGGACGTGTATGGACGTGTATGGACGTGTATGGACGTGTATGGACGTGTATGAACGTGTATGGACGTGTATGGACGTGTATGGACGTGTATGAACGTGTATGGACGTGTATGGACGTGTATGGACGTGTATGAACGTGTATGGACGTGTATGGACGTGTATGGACGTGTATGGACGTGTATGGACGTGTATGGACGTGTATGGACGTGTATGGACGTGTATGAACGTGTATGGACGTGTATGGACGTTTATGGACGTGTATGGACGTGTGTGGACGTGTGTGGACGTGTGTGGACGTGTGTGAACGTGTGTGAACGTGTGTGAACGTGTATGGACGTGTATGGACGTGTATGGACGTGTATGGACGTGTGTGGACGTGTGTGGACGTGTGTGGACGTGTGTGGACGTGTGTGGACGTGTGTGAACGTGTGTGAACGTGTGTGAACGTGTATGAACGTGTATGGACGTGTATGGACGTGTATGGACGTGTATGAACGTGTATGGACGTGTATGGACGTGTATGAACGTGTATGGACGTGTATGAACGTGTATGAACGTGTATGGACGTGTATGGACGTGTATGAACGTGTATGGACGTGTATGGACGTGTATGGACGTGTATGGACGTGTATGGACGTGTATGGACGTGTATGGACGTGTATGAACGTGTATGGACGTGTATGAACGTGTATGAACGTGTATGAACGTGTATGGACGTGTATGGACGTGTATGGACGTGTATGAACGTGTATGAACGTGTATGGACGTGTATGGACGTGTATGGACGTGTATGGACGTGTATGGACGTGTGTGAACGTGTGTGGACGTGTGTGGACGTGTGTGGACGTGTGTGAACGTGTGTGAACGTGTATGGACGTGTATGGACGTGTATGAACGTGTATGGACGTGTATGGACGTGTATGGACGTTTATGGACGTGTATGGACGTGTGTGGACGTGTGTGGACGTGTGTGGACGTGTGTGAACGTGTGTGAACGTGTGTGAACGTGTATGGACGTGTATGGACGTGTATGGACGTGTATGGACGTGTATGGACGTGTATGGACGTGTATGAACGTGTGTGGACGTGTGTGGACGTGTGTGGACGTGTGTGGACGTGTGTGGACGTGTGTGGACGTGTGTGAACGTGTGTGAACGTGTATGAACGTGTATGGACGTGTATGGACGTGTATGGACGTGTATGGACGTGTATGAACGTGTATGGACGTGTATGAACGTGTATGGACGTGTATGGACGTGTATGGACGTGTGTGAACGTGTATGGACGTGTATGGACGTGTGTGGACGTGTGTGAACGTGTATGGACGTGTATGAACGTGTATGGACGTGTATGGACGTGTATGAACGTGTATGGACGTGTATGGACGTGTATGGACGTGTATGGACGTGTATGAACGTGTATGAACGTGTATGGACGTGTATGGACGTGTATGGACGTGTGTGGACGTGTGTGAACGTGTGTGGACGTGTGTGGACGTGTATGGACGTGTATGGACGTGTATGGACGTGTATGAACGTGTATGGACGTGTATGGACGTGTATGGACGTGTATGAACGTGTATGAACGTGTATGGACGTGTATGGACGTGTATGGACGTGTATGGACGTGTATGGACGTGTGTGAACGTGTATGGACGTGTATGGACGTGTATGGACGTGTATGGACGTGTGTGAACGTGTATGGACGTGTATGAACGTGTATGGACGTGTATGGACGTGTATGGACGTGTATGGACGTGTATGGACGTGTATGGACGTGTATGGATGTGTATGAACGTGTATGGACGTGTATGAACGTGTATGGACGTGTATGGACGTGTATGGACGTGTATGGACGTGTATGGACGTGTGTGAACGTGTATGGACGTGTATGGACGTGTATGGACGTGTATGAACGTGTATGGACGTGTATGGACGTGTATGGACGTGTATGGACGTGTATGGACGTGTATGAACGTGTATGAACGTGTATGGACGTGTGGGGGCTTTTACAGCCTTAAAACATATAGAATCATTGTAAAAAAAAAATGAAAATAAAGTTGGATACTTAGCGGATTTCACTTATTGCGGGCTATTTCGGTAACCTATCCCCAGCGATAAATGAGGGAACACTGTAGATGAAAAAGCGTATTATGATTATGAAGTTCAGTCTTTGCTCTTTTTGTCATTTTCCAAATAGTTATTCTTAAATAGTCTTGAATAGTTATGTTATTTATTAGGGCTGTCAAATCAAGTCGTTACGGTGACATAACATTTTTTACAATTACATTTTTTTTCTCCTATTTATCACATTATTACATTACCTCATCAATTTTCCATGTATTCAACTGGAAGAGAGTGTTTTTATGTATTGCAAAGACAGTTATTCATTTGTGATTTTCTGAATAATTTGTTGTTTATTGTTTAATTGGGAGAATAGATGCTCTCCTATTTTTATGAACAATTCTTTCATGTATTCTCCATCTGTGAATGGCGCCCCCCTTCTTTCCATCTCAGTGCTGCCAACTTGGCTATTCCCTTGCTAAATCCGGCGACTTTCCAAACCTCTTGGAGACTTATTTTCTCAAAAGAGACTAGCGACAAATGTAAAGACTTTTGCTGACGTCCTTGGGAGATTTTTCTGGTATTTGGAGATGTAAAAGTGAAAGAACACATTGTTCTGAGCGGCACACTATCTGCCTGTCCTGTATGATGGGGGTGTCACGGGCTCCGAGCACATAGCTACAGCAGCGCTTCTCGTTATAAAACATATTGCTATGCTCTCGTTAATTCTATACTTTTATTTTACTGTGCAGTAACTTGCTTCAGACTCAACTCAAATCTCCCTCACCTTTTTTTTCTCTCCCGCAGCGGTGAGACTCACTGCATACACTAGCCGACCTCCCCCTCCCTTGCTCAGCCCTCCATCCATCCATTTTCTTTTTGAAAATGCATGTCCCCGACTTTGGCGTTAAAAAAAATCACCACGCTTGGCGAAGGGAGCTGCAACAAGGAGGCTGCAGAGCCGCTTGCGGGTTGCCGACCCCTGGATTAAACTGTACATCTTGCTTCTCTTAACATTTTGACTTCATTCTCATAAAATTAGACATGTTTTTTTTTTTTTTCCATTTCTGTTTTTTTTTTATAATTTTCAAACTTTTCAACTTTCTTCTTGTAAATGTTTGGAATAATATAACTTTATTCCCATATTTTCACTTTATTGCCATATTAGAACTTAGATTACAACTTTTTTCTTTCATATTTTGACTTTTTTCTTGTAAAATTACTGCTGATTTTCAGTTTGCGCTGTTGCTGTTTTTCTTTTTTTTTCTTGTTAAATCATATTTGGGCCAAAAAAAAAAAAAAAAAACAGTCATGGGCTGCAAAATGGCTATGACCAATGTTTGTGCAACCGTTATGATAGATTTTTTTCATCTCTCTGATTCACAAATGCGTGATTTTCACCCATAGACAGTCCTCTGGTTTTCATACTGTTTTTACTTCTAAATGTAGTTTACACAGGCAAAACCTATCCCACCCGATCTGAAACTGAGCGTAGACATTCAGTGTTGTTTATTGATTGAATAAGCAATGTAAAAAGACACACCCAGGCAAAATAACACATCTACTAGTTCTTTTGCTCACAAAAATGGGCGGGTTCAAACAAAAGGTGCTATCTTCTACGCTCTGCATCCAATCCAAATGTAAATACCGCTAAATAAAAGCTGAAATGTTAGTCTCTCGTGTCATATTACATCACAGTCTAGCAACAGAACTTGTACGTAATCCGAGGACTAGGGTTGGGGATCGTTTGAATTTGAGCGGCTCAGATTCCAACTCCCCGTTTCGATTCCGGTTCCTAATGATTCTCGATTGGATTCAGATTCTTTTCAGAGGTAGGGTCATAAAAGCTTGCATGGTTTAAATGAGGGCGCTAACCAAACTTTTGGGATGAAATGTCTGAATGTCTCCATGATTTATTTGAAATGATATGAACTTTTTATGAATGACTTAAATATGAATTTCTCACACGGCTGTTTCTAACCCGTATATAAAAATCAAAGCATTGAACTTGAACATAAATGTTTTGAAGGCCCTTTACATAGGACGACACGTTCACAAATGATTTTTATCTTTGAAAACCTCATGAAAACATATATTCTGTTGTTTATGACTTTGGAGAACATCTTATGATGCAGAATAGAATTCATCATGTTCCTGAGTTCCTACTAACCTGCGTGCAGAAAGTTAATGCTTTGATTTAGAATATATATATATATATATATATATATATATATATATATATATATATATATATATATATATATATATTGTATATATATATGACATAATCTAAAAAAGTCCGTAAATCACAATGTATGATTTTTTAATAATTTATTCGTACGTATGTTACGGCTGCAAATAAGTATTTGAACACCTGTGAAAATCTATGTTAATATTTGGTACAGTAGCCTTTGTTTGCAATTACTGAGGTCAAACGCTTGCTGTAGTTCCTCACCAGGTTTGCACACACTGCAGCAGGGATTTGGGCCCGTGCCTCCACACTGGTCTGCTCTAGATCAGCCAGGTTTCTGGGCTGTCGTTGAGAAACACAGACTTTGAGCTCCTTCCAATGATTTTCTATTTGATTCAGCTCTGGAGACTGGCTAGGCCACTCCAGAACCTTGATATGCTTCTTACGGAGCCGCTCCTTGGTCATCCTGGCTGTGTGCGTCGGGTCATTGTCATGTTGGAAGACCCAGCCACCACCCATCTTCAATCCTCTAACTGGGGGAAGGAGGTTGTTCCCCAAAATCTTGCAATACATGACCCTGGTCATCCTCTCCTTAATACAGCAGTCATCCTGTCCCATGTGCAGAAAAGCCAGCTCTCTTCAGGTCATTGAGCAGCTCCTCCCGTGTAGTTCTGGGCTGATTCCTCACCTTTCTTAGGATCACTGCTGCACCACGAAGTGAGATCTTGCTTGGATCGCCAGTCCGAGGGAGATTGACGGTCACGTTTAGCTACTTCCATTTTCTAATAATTGCTCCAACAGTTGATTTTTTCTCACCAAGCAGCCTGGCAATTGCACAGTAGCCCTTTCCAGCCTTGTGGAGGTCTTGAATTTTGTCTCTGGTGTCTTTGGACAGCTGTTTGGTCTTAGCCATGTTAGTAGTTGTAGTAGTCTAGTTAGTAGTAGTCTTACTGATTGTGTGGGGTGGACAAGTGTCTTTATGCAGCTAACAATCTCAAACGGTGCTTCTAATTTAGAATAATAAGTGGAGTGTAGGTTGACTTTTTAGAGGCGGACTTTCAAATGTTCAAACACTTATTTGCAGCAGGAACATACAAATAAATTATGCATGCACCTAAGATGAAAATTTCAGACCCCTCCGTGATATCAAACTGGGAGAAATTGCAGTTTCCGGGAGAATCGGAACGTTAGTCCCGGTTCCCATCGATACTCGATGCCCAACCCTACTGAGGACTACCTGTACATAGCAAGAACTAAACACACATGCTCAGCTTACCTTAGTGGTGTCCCTCATAAAAGCCCTGCTTTGGGCTCTTATGTGAAAAACATTCAAAGCAGCAACCAAGGAGAATAATAGTTTGATGGAAAACAGGCTGTGTTGGATTATCCATGGTTAAACACCTGTTTACCCTACAAGACACAAAAACCTGAGGACTTATAATGCCAAGATTAACCATCAGGTTTCATTTTCCGAGTGCCTTTTGCGATCAGATCTCATCTCTTTGGGTACAATGCGGTGGTTTTATGACTGTTGTCTACTGCTGAATCGGTGGAATTATCCACGCTAATGCTTCTTTCTAATGCTACGATCAAACTGATAATAGCATTGCCTAATCCTGACAGTGAGCATCCACACCTCAGCTGTTGGAGCTCCAGAGCCACATAATTCCACTAACTAATGCACCGCTCACTCCACCATACTCCCCAGCTGAGCTACTGCATAGATGAGCATCTGTGTCGACCCTCAGCGCCTGAATCAATACCTCGGCCCCGGCCGCGGTCTGGATACAGGACGTCCGTCCTTTTGCATTATTTGCTTGAAGAGCTATGACTACATGTACTTCACACATCACTGATACTCTAATGATTTCAATTTCCCAAGAAAGAAGAAAGAAATAAAATCATGCGGGTTGTGTAAGCTTTTACAATTTGTTGCACAGAATCAAGTCTTTGCCAAGCGGGTCGTGTTAAGAGTGTCACATTTCCATGCCGGCTGGGGGGACCTTTGACCCCCTCAGCCAGCTATGTTGAACACTGGCCTCCTCTCTCACGTTTGCAGCGGTGAGGGAAAGTGAGGAGAGACCGGGGGGCGGGGTTGTGGTGAGTCCTGGTGGAGTCACCAGGAAATATCAAGTATGTGTGATCTGGGTTTCCTGTTGCGGTTTAACTGAACTGAAATGTTTCATTCTCTTTCTCTCCAAAGTAAGTCATCGATTCAAACTTGTGAAAGCACAAATAGTTTCTAAGTTGAAGTGCTAATGCCGTGTGTTCTTTTAGTACAAAAAGGTGTTTATAGCTACGTGGGAGAAATCGTCACACTCACGTATGTTTGGCCATTTCCTGCTGTGCTACTCACTGTTTTACTTGGCTTCCTTCAGCCTGTGAGAATAGAGCGCCGCTTGTCTGCTTTTGCCTGCTTGCGAGTTTGCTTGCTTGCTTTTCCGCCACTCTGCGATGGCAACGTGTTATTCGCTGAAAGCAGCACACGAGGAGAGACCAGAAAAAGGATGGCGCTTGGCCGTGATTCCTGTATTTGGTGTGGCAATGGGTCGCTGACCCAAAGGTACTTTAACAGGTTCATGCAGGCTGTTTGGTGTCAGTGTGTGTATTTCCCATCAGACACAGACTTTTACTTTCTCACTGGCTGCTACTACTGATTGTTCAGGGATGATGGATATGATTAAAGTAATCTATCAGAAGATAACCTGGGAAATACATACAATTCCCTAATTGACCTGCACCATGAGATGACACCCAAGACCACTTCTGGGCTTGCATCCTTGCTCAAAGGCACTTCAGCATGGGGAAAAAATAATAATACATAATAAGGCAATATGTCCAGTCCCCCTCTATTGTGTTGAAAAGTCGCATGGCATGAGGCGAGGAATGTTCTATTCAGTCTTTGGGTGTTGCAGGGCAGTGATAGTAATCTGCCACTGAAACTGCTCTTTTGCTGGGAGATGATGCTGTGCGTTGGATGATGCTGGTTGTCCATGATGGAAAGGAGCGTCCTCAGTGTCCTCCGCTCTGCCACAGATGTCAGGATGTCCAGCTCAGTGCCAGTGACAGAGCCTGCCTTCCTCACCAGTTCACACATTGCTAAGCAGGATATGTGACGGAGAGGGACAGAGGAGCAAGCAAGCATTGCAGAAAAGTGATATTTAATCGGATTTGGGTGCTTTTTTTTTTTTTTTTACAGTTTCCTTTCATGGTTCTCTGTGTTTGTCGCATTTTTGCCATGTTTTTGCTTGATTCCAAAACATGTAGAGGAAGTAAAAAGTAAAAAAGAAAAAGATGTTCACATACTCTGGATAGTCAATCTTTTATCGTTCTTAGTTCATATTGTAAATCACACATCCTTTATTTGTGTACATCCATCCATCCATCCATCCAACCATCTTCTTTCGCTTATCCAAGATCGGGTTGGGGGGGCAGCAACCTAAGCTGGGAAGCCCAGACTCCTCCCAGCGGATCCCGAGGCGTTCCCAGGCCGCTTGAGAGACGTATTCTCTCAGGACTTCAGCCGCCACCCAGCTCGTGCTCGCTCTGCACCCGACTCCTTTGGCCTCTACCATGAGCGTTGAGCTCATCGGGGCGGGGACCCACAGTGCCTCTTCAGGCTGTGCCCGACCGGGCCGCATGGGTGCAGGCCCGGCGACCAGACGCTCACCATCGTGTCCCACCTCAAGACCTGGCTCCAGAGAGGGGGGGGCATGCCTCCGGGAGAGGGAAATCTTGGTCCAACGTTATTTTTCTTAATTAGGCTCTGGTGAGCCACTCTTTGTCTGGTCCTTCTCCTAGGACCTGTTTGTCATGGATGACCCTACCAGGGGCATGAAAGCCCCCGACAGCTTAGCTCCTAGGATCATTGGGACACGCAAACGATAAGTTGGTGGCTCAGGAAGGAGTCGTGTACATTACGGGTGTTGCATTTAGTAAAAACCTGTAAAATCCAAGTTTGTGTTTTGAGGTTGAGGTGGGCTGTTATTATTTAGTTATGCTAAGCAACCTTCTGAAAATAAGTATCTCCACAAGCTTTAGTATACTGCCCTTCAGGAAATTGTGTGCTGTGAACACAAACTCCGCCCCCCAGCTCGCATTGATTGGCTACAGGAATGGAACCCTGTCATCACACCTTGTGCCTTTTGGAGTGCCATTTTTTTCCTACACAAAGATATCTTATTTCTTTACAATCCACACATTTCACATTTTCATATCCGCTGCGGAGCAGCAGCTTCTTCGCAGCCGCTCTTCATCTTCATCCAGCTTTGCTACACATTCCTCATCCCTGTTGAGTGCAGCTGATCCGTGCACACGTCTCTTCCTCTTCCTCCCTCCATCCTTCCTCCTGGCTTTTGTGTGAGAGCGAGCTGATGGCGTGTGTGTCTTTAAGGGAGCTCTGCTGCAGCGTCCCTCGCAGCGCTCAGATAGGATATACTGTATGTGCTCTGCTTTGTTGCTGCTAACCTGCTTGCTGTTTGGGTTGGGATCTGTGTGTGTTTGTGTGCGTGCGCGTGTGTGTGTGTGTGTGTGAGAGAGAGCGAGAGAAGGAGGCAGAAGGAGACAGAGCAGGAGTAGTGAGAAATCCCATTAAAGTGGCGAGTTGCCGCCACGCTCTCCCCGCACACCCGCTGGAATCCACTCACACACTCACCATGTATCCTTGTTTGTGTGCGCGCACACACACACACGCACGCACACACACACGCACGCACAGGCGCATTCTGTAGACTCTGCACATCCCGGCGTGCTGTTGTGTTACCCGCCGTGAAACATGACAGCTAACGATATGGAGGTGTGTTTGTGTGTAAGACCTGGAGTTCCTCCAGACAGCCGTCGATTAGCGTGGAAGAAGTGTGGAAAGCTACAATTTCATTTCATGCCCTCTTTCTGCCTATAGATTGTTTGCCTCATGATTATTCATGAAGGAAGAGCTGCTTCATGTGACCCTTTTTCCAGATTGTTGGTTCGGTGACGGTGCTTGAAAAGTCTCTTCCAAGCCAACTATGAGACGCGTGTGTTTTGATCCATCTAATCGTACTTAATTAGCTGTTTAAGGCCACACGTGGCTTCGAGGTCATCATGTCCTGGGTGACCAAACGTCCTGTTTTCCCAGGACTTGTCCTGTTTTCACGTCTTGTCCAGGCAGTCCCGTTTTTCATTGGCTCATTAAATTGAGTGGCATTAGGGCACTGTGCTGCACATAATGTAGTTATTGAGAGGCTAGAGCAGGGGTGGGCAAACGTTTTGACTCGCGGGCCGAGGTCATCACACAGAACGACATACCTGCTCACGGAGTAACGAAAGGAAAACACAACACATCCACAGCAAGTGAACACATCAACAACTAAGCTCTTAACATAACACGTAACTTAAACCTGTTATTTCCAAATGCCCGCAAGGCATGCGGGGTAGTCTAGCTGGAACAACAATATGAACTATGGACAATAATAAAACATGTGATATCAAGAGTATGTTAACTCCTCCTTGTGTGCTTCCCTGACCACCTCCTCAACATATTTTGCAATGAAGCAAAAATGCGACAAACATGACAAAATGTTGGGAGAAAGCGTACAACAAGCCACCCAGCATGCCTTGCGGCAGGAATATATGAGTGTTTTTTTTTTTGTTGGCATGGTCATTGCGTGCAGATACAGTATTTGTTTGTACGTCCACATGGGACATGTTGTTTTTTGTTGTTTTTTTCCTTGGAACTTGTGTCTTCGGTGATACAGTAATCCTTTGTTGATCGCGGATAATTGGTTCCACACCTAACCGTGATAAGTGAATTTCCGCCAAGCTGGATTCCTTATTATTATATATACATTATATTATTATTATATATACATTATTAGAGCTCCCTAAACATGAACGATAGTCACCTTTGCACTCATACTACCCAATATAGAAGACAAAATCAGAAAAAATAAGACATTTAAATTTGTTCCCTAGGGGAGCAGAGTGAATGGCGGACAGGAAGTGATGTCGGAGGTTTAGAGGTGAGTTTCATCTTGTCGTAGGTTACGGCCACAACAGTAGCCTGTGTTTTTATTAGGGATTTTTATGAGGGATTATTGTGGCAGTTGTGAGATAATTTAAACCTGCAATAAAAGCCTGTTGTTCAGGCGATCAAGTCTGGTGCTTGTGCGTCTCACCGAACATTACAGTAGCATTACTGACACCTAGTGACTGTTGTACAATATTTTGTTTCATTGTCTTTGAATGTGTCTTTTGATTGCTTTATATTTGTTTTTTGGTTCATTTAGCCATTTTTATGCTTGATTTTGGCAAAAAATGCGTAACATTTGCTTAAATATGCATTCTTTTTTGGCTAATATTGGGCTGTAAATCTCCTCAATTTGATTCGCTGCTGGTCTTTAAGGGGTCTTTAAGGGGTACTGCAGCCAAACCAGTTGAGAAGCACTGCTTTAAATGTATTGAAATTATGAGGCATCTGTGAGTAAACTTTGAGTCGCTCATTGCCAGACTAATATGGTCACCCCGCAGCATGTCTGCCTCAAAATAAGGAGATTCGGGTTTGAATCTGTGTTACAACAATGTGTGTGGCGTTTGCATGTTGTCCTGGTGCTTGTGTGGGTTTTCTCGGGCTACTACAGCTTCCTCCCTCATCCAAAACATGTGCATGTTCGGCTAATTGGAGCCTAACTTGTCCATAGGTGTGAATGTGAGCCTGCGGCTGACTGAGATAAGTTCCAGCACACCAGTGACCCTACTGAGGACAAACAGGGTCAAAAAAAATAAAATTGTTAGAAAATGGTCATTTCTCATCTGGGAAGTGGATGATTGTTACTCCATTTGGCAGTTAGTCAGCTCACTGGAGTTCAAGTGTGCCCACAGAGGGGTTTTCCTGCTTTCTTGATCACTCCCTACAGGCTGAGTGTACAGTAGGGGGCGCTGCACTCTCTCCATTGCATCCTTTGAGAGCACACCAAGGCAGCAGCCTCTCTGACTTGCCATTGAGAGCTTACTTGCTCTCTCTATCTATATTATGCACATACATATATACTGTATATGTGTGTGTGTATATATATATATATATATATCTATATATACATAGATATATATATATATATATATATATATATATATATATATATATATATATATATATATATATATATATATATACGTGTGTGTGTGCCTGCTCTCCCACCTGACCCCAGCACTGCCTCATCCTTTATGCATACTGACAGCGAGCCCCTCCGTTTATGCAGCAGCATAACGCTCCCTCATTAGCGCCCAGGAATCAGAGCCTAAACGCAGCAGTGGGGAGAGCAGGAGAAAGAAGAAGAGAATGGGAGGAGTGATGTGGTGAAGGTGGAGTGGGGAATGTGCCGATGGTGACATTCACATTGGACAATATGAATCTGATTCGCTGGGGGCGCAGGAAGTGTCGCATGTGCCGCACACCATGCTCGAGAAGACAAATCAGCAGAAGCTTAAACATGTTTCATCACCAGTGATTGTTGTTTTGAGAAGGAACGCCCAATAAGTGGTGTATAAATGAAGCCTTGTTGAACTCGTGTCCCTGCCCTTCCATTGATCCCTCTTCAAATGTTCAGCAGATGCATGACGAGCATGACCTTCTCTCTCCTGCTATTTTCATTTCCGTTCATCTGGATACGCCGCATCACCGACGTGATTTCAGGCCTGCAGCATGTAGCGTATCCGTGTCCACACACCCTCCACCCACCCATGTATGCACACGTACACGTTCTTTGTTCCTGGCAGGAAACATCATTGCCTTCCATGTCACTGACTCCGGCCAGGAGCATTAAAAGTGTCTGCATGGCTGACGCCCCAAAAATGATTGTTGAGAACAAGAAGGCAAAGAAAAGGTGTCGGGGAAGCAGGTGGCGGGGGGGGAGGTGAAGGAATTGGAGGAAACTCTCGTCAGATTAGGTGCGGGTTAAGAGGATATCGATCTGTGTGCCGAGGACTGTTGATCTCTCTTAGCAGCACAAGACAAATGGCAGCAAACAGAAAATCGAGCGCTCTCCGTGTCTCCAAGGAAGGGCGCCTCTTACCTTTCTCCTCTTTGCATCCCTCCATCCTGTAATGTGGGATGTTTGAATGGAGGTGATACATTTATGGCAGCATCTTTTCCTCTGCATCAGGGGAGTCATTCCTTCTGCAGTACCCACCTCATGTAAATACTAAGAGGCAGGACTTACTGTCAGCATGCTGCTGAGCAATTCTGAAGGTTGCCTTGATAATTAGTCTGTTTCTCCTGTTTGGACCATGCGGGGGGGCGGGGGGGGTTCTGTGGGGACGCCGTGTTTGATTAGGGCCACAGCCTTGGCCCGGCACCCAGCCGAGGTGTTTGATGATGGGAGCGAACTTTGGGCGAGGGCTGAGGTTCATCCGCGGCGGCTCGACATCAAACAGCTGGGAGCAAAGGACTCTAGCCCTGGGGGATCCCTCCAGCAACGCTAGCCTGCTCCATTTGTGTACTCCAAAGTCCGACACGGATCGCGTGGAGGGAAGAGTTCAAGAAAAGATGGAACTCATGGGTAGAGGTAGAGGAAGCAACCCCTGACACACTCTCTCTCGAGAAGCTTAAAAAGCTGAAAGTCAAGTTCAGATTTCATTTCATCAACCCTGCTTTGAACTGATTCAAGATTCAAGATTCAAGAGAGTTTTATTGTCATGTGCATGGTAAAACAGCAGTTATACCATGCACATGAAAATCTTATTCTGTTCATTCTCCCACGAAAAGAAAGAAAACACAAGAAAGAATAAGAACATAAGAAACATAAACACATAAACATAAATACCAATAAATTAAGCAACAAAAACACTTGGCCAGTCTCCCTCCCTCTGTAACTGGGTGTTTAACAGGCAGGCCCCAGTCAGTCAGAGTCCACAATCGCACATCCAGCTCAAGAATTGTGAGCACTGGGACCCCACAGGGGTGTGTGCTGAGTCCGCTCCTCTACACGCTCTTCACCTACGATTGCGTGGCCTCCCAGAACAACACCAGCATCATTAAATTTGCGGATGACACTACAGTCATCGGACTGATCACTGGTGGTGTTGAAACGTCATACAGAAGAGAGGTGGCGGACCTCATAGCTTGGTGCCGTGATAACAATCTCCTTCTCAATACAGATAAGACTAAAGAGATGATCATCGACCCAAGAACAAGGGAAAAGGAGCCGCATAGACCCCTGTTTATTGATGAGACTGAGGTGGAGAGGGTGAAAACCTTCAAGTTCCTTGGCACACACATCAGCGAGGACCTCACCTGGTCTCACAACACCCAACAAATTCTGAAGAAGTCCCAAAGGAGACTGTACTTCCTGAGAAGACTGAGGAAATTTGGCATGTCCACCACAATCCTGAGTTGCTTCTACAGATGCACTATGGAAAGTGTCCTTACCGCCTCCATCACTGTTTGGTACGGTAACTGTACAACACGTGATAGGAAGGCACTCCAGCGGGTGATCAAGACCTCACAGAACATTGTTGGGGCAGCCCTCCCCTCACTGCAAGACATTTATAAAACTAGAGTCCTACGAAGAACACACAACCTCATCAAGGACAGCACACATCCACAACACTCATTATTCACACTCCTACCGTCAGGCAGACGCTACAGGAGTTTGAAGTCCAGGACCACAAGGCTGGCAAACAGCTTTTACCCACAGGCCATCAGGCTTCTCAACGAAGCACTCACACATGCCGCACGCAACACACACACACACACACACACACACACACACACACACACACACACACACACTCATAGCACTTTATTTATTTATTTATTTATTTGTATGATTTATTTGTATTAATGTCTCTTCTGTTTTTGTTAAATAGACGAAGTGCACGTCCTGAGATGTTGTCTGGGCCTGCTGCTTTTCGTGGGTTTGTTTTGTTTAGAACCCTGCGCACATCAGCTGATGTCAACTGGGTCAGAATACAAACATTTAGCGTTCAGGAAGAGTTCTGTTTGGTCTGTTTTGCTGAGTAATCTCTGCTCTGCCCTCAAACTTGACTAAAAACTCAAAATTATTTCATTTAAGCACTATTAGCCTGTTTAAAACCACTTTGCATGAAGTCGAGGCATCGTCCACCTTAATTGGTTGCCATAAGCAGGGCCGGCTGGCCCATTAGGCAATATAGACAAATGCTAAGGGAGTTGTAAAAAAATAATCACTTTCAATAAAATTGCATTAAAACTAGTACAGTATTTCTGGACTGTAGAGCGCACAGGTATGTAAGCCGCACCCACTACATTTAAAGAGAAAAAAAGATTTGTACATATATAGTCCGCACCTGTCTATAAGTCCACGTCGTAACACGGGACATTTAGTACACAGAAAGATTTTTGTAACTTTTGATTTAATAAATATTTTTTTCCAAACAGTGAGTGTAACATGGCTAGTTAAACCGTAGCCTACCAGAAAAGTCATTAATCACCGTCTTCCTCCTCCTCTTGGCAACTAAAACCACTCAAGTTGTCTTGACAAGCATCACAATTGAACGCCCTCATAAATCCTTCATCACACACTTTGTCAGTCTCGCTCTCTCTTTCCTTGTCGCCCATCGTTGTCTCGAAGCAAATTTGCCATGTAGCTTGAGCTATCCTCTTAGTTCAGTCCAGCCTTTCGAAACCCGTTGGTGATAGCGGACGGTTGGAGGTCTGAGGCAGGCCAAACAGACACTGCAGTAATTCTACACCTGATCAAACTTACTTAAGATGTGTCAGACGTCACCGCATACGACTTCCAAACGTGATATTAACGTCCACTTCACTTGTCCATATCACTCCTTCCTGAAGCTGCACTCAAAGCATAATGGGAAGTTTAGTATTTAGCCATAAATTAGCGGCATCACTGTACAAACCACAGGGTTCAAAGCATGTGAAAAAAGAATACACGGGAAATTACGGTAATTACTCTGAACTCTTAAAACAGAAGGGCTCACATTGATTCAAATGTAAAGCAATTACCAATTAATATTACTGCAAATTATCAGCATTATATCTGTAAGTAGATTTGGGTATCACTCAGACACTCGGAGAATATTCACAGTAATCAATGAGCAATTTTCAAGTCAACTCGCTTAAGATTAATTCTCTCCACCAATTAATCCCTGAATGAAAATATACTTCCACAAAAGGACCTTTCTTTGTGATGGAAAAGCATACTTTTCAGGAAAAGCTATGTGCTTGCCTACCTGAGATGGATCTGGAAAATGCAAAGGGTCGAGATCACTATTCACATTGTAACATGAAGTCGCCTACCTTTCCTCCCACCATCCATATGGGCTCATTCATATGCAAGCTCTCAACAAGAAAGAAGAAGTTTTGAGTAGATGAAATTCACCAAGGCAGCAGGAAGCTTCCATGCGAGTTGGCGGTGGTTGTAGAAACAGAACAGTTCTTATCGTTGGGAAGCGATCCAAAGGTAGACTTGATAGCGCCCCGGCGGGCTTGCCCGGGTCTGTGCAGTGGTGGGTGGCCTGTCGGTCGTGTGTCCTTGGTTTCTCCCCGCTCGGTTAGGGTGGTGTTGTTGGGTGAGCATGTGGGGCCCCGGTCCTTCCTGCTTCGCTGCACCAGTTCACGTACATATAGGACTTTGGGGGGTGGTCCACGGTCGGGTGTGGGGTTGCCTTGCCCCTGTCATAGACATTTGCTGATGTAGTCCTGCTTGATTTTGTTGTTTTGTTATTTTCATTTCAATTGCTTTTGTTGTTGTCTCTCTTCTGTATTGTCCCCACTTGTCCCCCTCTGTCTTCTTTTCTCTCCTTCTCTATCCCCTCGTGCTCCGGTCCGGCCGCTCAAATAAACATCAATCAATAAACATCAAATAAAGTCAAATAAAATCTATATAACAGGGAAAGAGTATGTAAGCAGGGCTAACATCCCCAAGCTTAGCCTCATACCGGTTTTCCCCACACTCTTCATGGCCCTTGAATGCACCATATCTCATGACTTGCTCACCTGATTTCAGTTAGCCAATCACAAGTCCCAAGGCACTATATAAGCTGCCCTGACTTCATTCTCCTCAGTTGGGTGGGAGAGAAGTCAAGGACCAGCAGCTACAGGTCAGTGGCTCCAAACAATATGCCCTTTCACACATTTTATGGTTCTATTCTGGTAACATTTTGTTTTCTTGTGACCAGATTTTTCTCTGGGGACCTGTTTCTTGTGTACTTTTTGGATCTCCTGACCTGGTGAGTTGAATGGAATTGTGACAATGCTGATAGCTCAATTGAATTCTAATGGTGTTTAGTCATGCTGGCGTTAGCAGGCTGATGCTAATGTGACAGTGCATGTTTTGAATGGTTTTCAGTGTATTTGAAACACATTTTGTTCAGTTGCTTTGCTAATGCTAGCTTAGCGTTAGCCTTGGTAACCTATTTTGACATGAAGTGGATGGTTTGGTCCATGCAGGCCAGGTGCCCTGCCTGTGGGTTAATCCTTTGATGGTGAGCGAAGAAGGACATCGCCTTCCAACACAATAAATCCCACACAGCTGTGTGGCTTATTCACTTGGTCACATTATCCATCGGGAACCAGAGAACTGGACTAGGGATTTTTTTGTTTTGTTTTCTGGCAGTTTGCTGGAAATTGTTGGACTAAATTCTTTAATATTGACTTTGAACTGTGCCCAGTAGTAAAAAATCTGGTACCAGCATTTCGAAGAAAACCTGCAGTATTGTAAATATTGATGTTGTTTTTGTACACTTTCTTTTCAATATAATTCACACTCAAACTGAATTTTTTGTTATTTTGTCATTATTTACTGCTCCTGCCCTCAGTAGCCGAACTGAGTCTTTTTTTTGTAATTCACTGGTCATTAAAAACTAAACATTTTACATTAGATACATGTAACAAGTATCTTACACTTTTCCATGAGAGATTAGCATTTAGATCATCTGCTCCAATGGCTGGACAGGATAGAAAGAAAAAGCAAAGCTAGCCTTGTTGACTTGTGAAAATGGCAGTGGCAATTGTGCTGGTTGCGTGGGACACAAACAGAATTACAGTGAGATTTTCTCTAGGATTGGGGTGTCACCCTGTCTCGATTGATGCTCTCCTTCTCTCCATCACCCTTCAACTTCCTGTCTTCTTCCATTTTATCTGTTGTCACATTGTGTTCTCGCTGGCCCTTGGGATCCTTCCCATGGCTGAATCTACTACTCGGTCCAGACCTCATGCTGGTTCGGAACTTCATTTCTGCACTGCCATGGATACCACATGGATAATGCCATCCATCACTCACCTCCTTGTCCCCGCCAACAATTTTGCTATCTTTAAATTAGCCACCCCTCACCACAACCTTGCCTTGGCGTCGCACAACTCCAGATGTTGCAATGCTGACTTATTTTTCCTGAAGTATAAATCTTTTTGTCCAAGAGTGGGAATTGAGGTGCGAATGTCTGGGGGCAGATGTATGCTTCACCTCCTCCCATCTGTTGTCTCAGGCATCTTCTGGATACATGATGACATCATTAGCTTGTGTGGAAGCATGCTTGTCAGGACTATTCTTACTGTTGTCTAAAATACCTTCACCAGGCTATCGTTGGACTTACTTGGCATCTATACATGTTGCTGTTTACAGAGTATTTGAAAAGTGTCTCTCTTTCTGCTTTTATCAAAAAATAGACAAAGTAAACAAAGAAGAAACTCAGTCATGGTCGTGGTAGTGGAAGTAGTCATGTCCACCAAAAATGTAAACTCCATCTCCCGTATGATGTGGAGAGCCCTTGAACTTGACCTAAGTGTTCTTTGCTTTGGACAAATATCCACCTACTTGTGTTCGTGGTTGGAGGCCAGTTCAGGAGGTTATCCATCGCCTCAACACTGCATCGGCAGATGCAATGGGCAATGTTTCACTGGGATGTTTTTTTTTTTTTTTTTTGGCTTTGTTGCACAGAACGTTCTCCACCTCCCCCACAGTGGAAAGCTGTGAGGGTCAAAACTTAACCACCACCATTCATGCTTCATCCGTGCCACTGGGACTACTCATCCCAGAAGTTTGCGGTTACTACAAGCACTTCTGGACTTGTTGGGAAAGTTTTTGGTCTCAAATGGCATCCAAATTGTCCTCAAACAGGGAGTGAAAAGCTTGGGAATGAGGAAAATATTCGTTAACTTCAAGCCCGATTGAAAGGTTGATTTCTTTTAGCGAACATCACCTTCAGACTCCAAACTGAGAGCTCGTTAACTGTGGGAACCATCCATCTTCTATACCTAGGCGGGAGCCTATCCCAGCTGTTTTTGGGCAAGAGGCGGGGTGAACACTGGACTGGTCACCAGCCAATCACAGGGCACATACAGACAAACAACCATTCACACTCACATTCATACTTATGGATAATTTCAAGCCTTCAATTAACCTAACATATTTTTGTAATGTTGGACAGAGAGAATCCCTGCACGCACCGGAGAACATGCAAACGCTGCACAGATGTTCCAACTGAGCTACGAACCCACGGTCTCCTGACTGTGAGCATGTGGGAACCATTGCATAGCAACAATATGCATCCAAACTAGCATGAATGCATCTTGACTAAGGATGTCCGACAATATTGGCATCAAAATGAGATATCTGGTCATATGGTATGATTTTTCTTTTCTGCCAGTAATGATATCTGCGGACTGTGCTCCACACGGCAACAAGCTTGCTATCTATCTCGGTATGTCCGCAGTCTGGAATTATTTCCAAGTTTTGCCTTTGGATTGTAAATATGCAATTGGCAATGACTGTAAAGTTCCGTACTGTGCTCTTATACGGATGTTTGTGCTAAGCTAAAAGTCAGGTTTGAACCCTTGATGTCACCCCCTACACACCAGAAGACATTTACAGCAGCACACGAGTCTTATTTTCTCTTACGTCTGGCCAAGTGGTTAGCATGTTGGTCACACAGTCAGGAGGGTTCGAATCTCCGTTGGGCATTTCTGTGTGGCCTTTTCATGTTCTCCCTGGGCGTGTGTGGGTTTTGTCCGGGTACTCCGGTTTCCTCCCGCGTGTCCAAAAACATGCATGTTAGGTTAATTGGTGACTCTATATTGTCCATAGGTATGAATGTGAGTGTGAATGGTTGTTTATATGTGCCCTGCCATTGGCTAGTGACCAGTTCAGGGTGTACACCTGAACCACCGCTCATAGTCAGTGAATGTCTGCTATTTTGGGTAAAACGAGTGTAAAGGTGCCTATAGGGGTGTTACATTATGTCCGGAGGGCTCTAATGTTAAATGTTACGTTATGTTCATGTTAAATATATAGCTGACTATGTTTACCTGAGTGTTGGCAGTGTGGACCGCAAACAGCAGCATTAAAGTAGTATTCTACCCTGGTCACTAGGTGTCAGTAACGTTACATTGATGAGACAGTAGCCACCGCAGGAAGTGCGCTGTCAATGCTAACGTGTGATGTCATATTTTCTATTATTATGTCTACTACGTTGGGTAATGCAAACGTAAAAGTGACCCCAGGGGTGTTATTTCATTTCTGGGGGATCAAATAATGCTTAAAACACGTATTTAGAAGGTGGCAAACAGGTTTTCTTTGCTCTAACTACGAAACTATTCCATTTACAAAGGAGGAATTCTACATCATGGAAATTCACTTATCACGGCCGGGTCTGGAACCAATTAACCGCGATAAAGGAGGGATTACTGTATACAATATGAGTAAATGAGATATCGGGAAGAAAGCCAATACCAAGCATCTCGAATCTTGATGATGTCATCTGATCAGAGTGTTCACGCATGGGGACAAAATGCAGACCACATTGCTCCTGTATTTATCAGCAGAGGCACCACACGGCCAATTACATAATAAAATGAATCAAAACAAAAGCCGTATGTAATTTCCTTTTGTTACTAAGAAATAAGAAACCAGATGTTTCTGACGTCCGAAAGATGCTTTTCATCTGCTCTTCTTTTCCGTTCTCCCCCGGCCCATCTGTGTCTCACTCTGCAGTCGCCAGTTCTCAAAATGAATGTGAGCGCAGGAAAAGAGAAGGACAGCTTATAAAAAAGTGAAACGTCCTCCTTGCCCAGGGAAGTGGTCTGTTTTGCATTGATACAGAGACGCAGGCAGCCGCTGGCCATCTGAAGCTGAGCCTGTTTTTCCTCTGTGATATCCTGCCGCCACATCTCTGCCTCTCCACTGCACCGAGTAAAACGGGGGGACAAAATAATAACACGCAGCCTCGTCTGGTCTCGTCTCTCCCCCTCCTCCCCAAACCCTCTCACACTCCTTCCTCTAATTGGAGGTGCTCGGGTTAAAGAATGTTGTGGTTATCGCAAAGCTTGCAGAGAAACACAATTCAGCACAGTAGTTCAGCTGATAGGTAACTTGCATCTTCAAATATAACACAAGCAGTGTGTCATTACCTCATTCACGCACATTCAAACTTTGACATGAGTTCCTGCCGAAGAACTGATTCAAGTTGAATGGGATTTTAACTAGAAATGCTCAATATTGACTTTCTTATCGATATCGAGAGCCTAATACTCATCAATAAATAAAACAGGTTGGTCTTGTTGGATATGATAGTCTAGTAGCTTGCTTCTCATGGAGGCCTTTACAATACAGTGTTCCCTCGTTTAGCACGGGGGATAGGTTTCCAAAATAGCCCGCAATAAGTGAAATCCGAAGTAGCTAAGTTTACGGTACACTTTACACGCTTTTCTCAGACAGGGGTTAGCATTTTCTCACATTTCTCTCCTGTTAAAACACTCTTCAGTCTTCAAGCCTTAGTAACGTGGTCCAAAGAACCAGGAAAAAAGGCTAAAGAGCAGCAATAGGTATTACAGTCTTAATAAATACACATATAAGAATCATTGATACAATTTGGAAAGTTGTACACTTCTATGTGGCACAAACATCCGTAGAAGAAGAAAGTGCACGTTTGAAACTGAGGACTAATACAATCAGTGAAATCTAAAAACCGGGCTCATTGAGGACACCCGCATGAATGAAACACACACTCCTGATCAGAATTTGAAGAGCAGTTGAAAAATTGCAAAAACGTATATTTTGCACTGTTGGATCTTAAGGAGGTTCTAAGAGCTTCAAAATGTAAAAAGATGAAATGGGAGGGAGCAATTTATTGCACACAAGTGTTAAAGTGAAATAGGGTGATCATCAACTGATCAAAAGTTAAGACCACTGCCTGTAAAAGCCAAAAATGTGGATTCAATGTCATTTCCTGTCATGTGTTCCCGCTGTCGTGATCTCTTGATGGCAAAGGCAACAAAGCTTTCTCTCTTGTGAATGTGGTGGGATTGCTGGGCAGCATAAGCAGGGCCTGTCGCAGCATGCCATTGCTGCTGAAGTTGGACGCAGTAAGACACTCATTTCAAACTTCTTCCAACATCCTGAAGGTTATGGAATAAAAAAGACAAGTGGTAGACACAAAAAAATGTCACTGTCCGTCAAGACACGCGACACTGGCATGACAAGGAGATCCCAACTGAGATGTTTTCCACGTGGCAAAGTGGAGGGGGCGCCATCATGATCCTTCAATGGAATAATGGAGCTTCATGTTGTGCAGGGGCGTCAAATGGAGATGTTGCAGGTGGCATCCTTCTTGACTAAAGGCCTTCCTCTGTGTGATATTGACTGGCTTTTTGAACAAGACAACGCTGCACTTCACAAAAGACTTCTTCCAGAGGAATAAGCTCATTGTTTTGGACCATCCTGCGTGTTACCTTCATCTAAATCCAGTGTAGAACATTTGGGGATGGACGGCAAGGGAAGTTTACGAAAATGGACATCAGTTCCAGACAGTGGATGCCCCCGGTGAAGCCATCTTCACCACCTGGAGCAACATTCCCACTAGCCTCCTGGAAACACTGGCATCAAGCATGAACAAACCCTCCTGTATGCAGTGTGTGTGGGAGCAGCCTCAAGAAGAAGGACGCCACACGCCTGGACCGACTGTTGAGGAAGGCGGGTTCTGTCATTGGCACTGAGCTGGACAGCCTGACATCTGTGGCGGAGCCAAGGACACTGGGAAGGCTCCTTTGCATCATGGACAACCAGCATCATCTCCCAGCAAAAGAGCAGGACTTATTACCTTATTATGTATTTATGTATTTATGTGTGTATGTATTATTATTATTTACTGTTTATTATGTGTTATTTCACTACAGATTGGAAGTGAACAATTCCGTATTATTTATGTATTTATACTTAATGTATTTTCTTATTTTTCTTATCTTGACTTGATTGTTATGATTTTGAGAGCTGCTCAAAACGTGAAAGTATGTACCTATCTCAACTGGTCTTACAGTTTCGATCAGGAGTGTATTAGATTAGAAGTATTAAAGGAATACGCCTTACCTCGCGTATCAGTGTCGGCAGAAAAACCGATATGAATCCATATGTCATTTTTATGCCAATCTCGGCATCCCTGATTGGAAGAGATTCTAAATATGTCTGGGAATTCATTGCTGGCTGTAACGTGAAAACATTGATGGTGTGTTTGTGCACCAAGTGTGGTCTCCCTTGTATGAAGAGCTTGTCTGTTTTATGCCTCTGGCTTCTGTTCATTTTGACAAACCGTGCACGCTTTCTGCCAGTCACTTCCAGGCAGCCACAGCTACAATAAACACATCTCGGGCCTAGTTTGATCCCAAGCAGAACCCCTGGCTACCTCACTTCTTCCCAGAGCTTGCAAGCCCAAACAAACAGGAACGTGCGCATGCATAGCGGCTGCACCTGTACAATGTTATACCAGACTTGTCAGCTCCAGGTTAAGCTTTCTTGGAGCTTCTCATTGCTGACATTTGCAGCCGCGTGGCTCTATTATCAAGGTCACTGTAGAACATCTCTTCTACAGTGACCTGCCACAATGTCTGTCTTCTGACGGGATCAGCGTTGTTTGACGTCGTCCACTCAGCTTCTGCTTTTCGTGCACAAAACCTCAAACATTGACAACCAACAGAATTTTATGGCCACTGTGAGCGTCCAATTATGCTTGTCCTCGTTAACATGACAGCATGTCAAACAAGCGCTTCCGGCTAACGGCCACTTATCTTAATTGGTTTCGTCTCAGAGGAGGGTCTGGTTCTTACAGTCTGCTTCTTATCCAACTTCTGCTTTTCTGGCACCGTTGGGCTGCACCGAAACATTTCTCAATGAAACATCCAACAGTTTACAGACATGAGGATGGAAAGGCACATGCAAGTTTGAGTATATCCAAACATGTCTTCCTTTTTGGGGGGCTCTTGACTGCGACCAAGAGCTTAATAAAATCCAAACGCAATTTCCATCTAACCCCAGAGAGCGAGCAGGGCTGCTCAGCGCTCCGTAATGCACTATTCATGCTTTTTATTACTCTCTTTCCTCCTCTGGCCATTTTTCAAATCACTCCTTTTGTTTACTCATGAATATTTTTTTGTTGAGGAAGAGCAAGAAGAGTGGCTTGATGCCGCTTCATCCGAGGGTCATTTGTGGGAAGGAAGCTTTGGATGTCATCACAGCTCAATTTAACCTTCCAGGTAATTTTACTACCACCGAGCTCCAAAATGTAACTCTTTAAAACCACAAAATAAAAATATAATTTTTTTCACCTCCGTCATTTTATTGGAGGCGTCTGTTTCAAAGAGTTTTTTGTTGTATTCATAGAAATGTAGTATTGCGCTGTTGGGTCTGCTTGGGAGCAGAATTACTGTGTTTGCCATCACAACCAATACATTGTTTTTATTATTAGTAGTAGTAGTAGTATTATTATAATTATTATTATTATTATATTTATTATATATATATATATATATATATATATATATATATATATATATATATATATATATATATATATATATATATATATATATACACACACACACACATATATATATATATATATATATATATATATATATATATATATATACACACACACACACACACACACATATATATATATATATATATATATATATATATATATATATATATATATATATATACATACATAATAAAAGTCCTCATTGCATTTGTAGCAGCTAATTCCATGCAAAAACTTAAAGAAAAGTCAATTGTGCCGTGCACGCCCTGAACTCCATTACAGAAATGTGTTTTTTTGCACTTCTTATTGTTGCTATTATTTTATGGTGAAGTGAAAAACCGTCTTCTGGCTTACATTTTTTATATGTTGCCTTGATTTCGGCCGTATTGTCATTAGGATAATTATCGTTTATTTTATAACTGTAATTGCAAACTGGGTGTGTACTTGAACTGTGAACAGTGAAGCTGCACCAGATACACGTAGTTTAAAACGTGTACTTTGGACTTGAAACAAATGTTGGTCATTTCCATAAAATACAAGTTCGAAATGGTGTGACAATGTCACTCTTTTTAAAAATCTAAAACATTTGAACATAATTTGCTGCGTGCATTCCAAAATAACCCAGTCTTTACCTGCTCTCGGCGTTCCAAGAAACACAAAAACGTGTATTTTACTGAACTTCTGTGGTGCTCTGGGACACAGGTGTCAAACACAAGGCCCGGGGACCTGATTTGGCCCGCCATATCATTTTATGTGGCCCACGAAAGCCTTGTAATAATGCATGTCTAAAGGACACTTCTTTTAATATTACTTAAACAATATTTGTGTATATATTGTAATAATATTAATCATATATAATATAAATTTTGTCTTTACGTTTTAAGCTTTATTTTTCATTACTTTACTTTTAGTAAAAAATTGAAGAATATATAAAAAATATTTCACGATAATAGAACAAATGTGATATTTAAAACATATTTTACAATCATTTAATTAGCAATTACCGTTGTGTTTGCTATAAATAATCAAGTAAAAAACAAAATGAATATTAATAACAAGAACAACTTAAACATATATATTTTTAAATCAAAAAGACAATCTTTCTTGCTAAATGTATTTGTTGTCCATATTGACACATAACCTTTTTTTGTTGTTGTCAAATCCAATTGAAAATGATTTTTTTTATTAGGTATTAATAAATGTCATCATTGTTTATCAACCGATTGCTAAAATAGAATGATAAAACGTGGCCCTCTGAGGATAACCACAACTGCGATGTGGCCCACGGTGACGAGTTTGACGCCCCTGCTCTATGAAGTTGTGTCCAGCAAGTTGTTCAGGGAGAGTCCATGGCCTGATTGCCAAAGCTATTTACTCTTCCATACATCCATTTTCTATCCTCATTAGGGTGGCGGGGGTATGCTGGACCCTATCCCACCAGAATTTGGGCGAGAGGAGGGGCACACCAGTGGCAGGGCACAGACCTTTCGACAAACAACCATTCACACTCACATTCACACATTAGAGTTGCCAATTAGCCTAACATGCACGGACACACGCACGCACGGGAGAACATGCAAACTCCACACAGAGATGCTCTTCCCGATTTCTTGACTGTGTGGCCAACATGTTAACCACTCGGCCATCCCGTCCAAAGGTGCTGCAAGGCTGAACAATAGGGCCTACTGATGTGTAAATATACAGTAACTTATAATACATTATAGAATACTTTGTGTAGAAGTCCTCCACATGCTTACCCCCTGATTCAAATAGCCTCGGACGTCTGGGCATGTGAGTCTGCCCCAGACATTTCTCTAGAAGACATCTGTTCAGGTTGTATTGTCTCCTTACATGCAAGTTTGATTAAATTGCACCTCGTCTCGTATCCATTTTGGAACGAGCAGCAGGTTTTCCTTTGACAACAGCAGCGAGGTCTTCCAGGGTTAAGCAAGCTTCGCAGGTGAGGCTTGCTTGATATTTGGAGTTATGCTAATTGTTGGTTAGGCAAAGTTGGTCATCTTTTAGCACATTTAGAACATTTGGTTTATACGACTGCATCAACGAGCTGGGCTAAGCGGGTGAAAGGGACGTTTCATCCATTTTTGGTAAATGCGCGGGTCCGTACTTGTGTTTTTGATACATTGTGGTAGTGATCATAATAGGCCATCTGATAAATAAAGCACCCAGCATTAGGCTAATCTGTCATCCATTTCCATGCTTCCTCAGATCCGGCGTGAGAGGGAAAAGTGAGGCTGTGTGTGCAGAAAAGGGGGACAAGGCGTAATGAAAAGGGTCTAAATGACAGTGGCTTGACAGTGGGATTGGCTGCTAAATGACTGCGGAGTGGCTCGCCTGCAGAGAGGGGATGGAGGACGCTCCCAGTAGGCCTGATTAATTCCACTCTCGGCGGCTGCCAGGGGAGAGCCGGGGTTAGCGGCTGCTCGAGGAGGAGCCTATTACCAGCGCGCAGCTGAAACTGATATAATCAGCTCGACTGCGACCCGGCCTTCCACGGGACCAACTTTTCCTGTGCTAGGTCCCCATTTGTTCCACATTGGGATTTAAATACATGGAGAATTGTGGGTGTGGGGGTGCAGGTGGTTCGGAAGGAGGCTACAAAGGATTTTCTTTTTGAGTGATGGTTAGGGGAGCTTTGGAAGAAATCCTCTTCTGCTGCACCGACTCCCTCACTCCCGCTGTACCTCTGTATCTCTTTATCCCTATCTCCCTCTTCCCCCCCACACTTCTTCCCTCCTTGGCTGACTTCCTGCGGCTTTGATAGCGATAGACCCTCTCGTGCGGCAGCAGCTTTAAGTCTGGTCAGATATGAATATGTCACAGCTCTTAATCCCAGACACTGGCTGCATCTGCTGTGGGCTCTGCAATGTTGTGCACCCCAACTCTGTTGTCATTTTGTGGAATGCTAACCCTGAGTATGAAAACTGGCGGAGCAGATCATCTTAACGTTGACCTCAGGAGGAGGTCCAGCCTCAGATTGCATCTCCAACACAGCCGCCTCCAAAGGTCGTTTCAACCGTAAAACATTGCAGCTATGAGGATAATCAAGCAAGCAGTCAAGCGTGGATTATTCGGGGCAGTGTTGCACATGTGCCAGGTTCACTGGTGCTCTCTGATCAGTGCAGGTTGGGGGTTTGTTGGCGCTGGGCTTTGATCGCCTTATGTGGAGCATCCATGCGCCTGCCAGGTGACAGCGGCTGTCCTCTTGCTGCCATTCCTCATCAGACTCACAACAGGTGGGTTCACCGCCATCATCCACTCGGCAACTACAACTATGGCCGTCATGAATAAATAATAAGCTGTCATGGTCCTGGATCACGCGTGTTATCTGCAGGTCAGCTCACTGGCAGCATGATTTAGTGCATCTAAATGTAATTGTGTGTGTGTGTGTGTGTGTGTGTGTGTGTGTCATGATAACAAACCATTGATTCTCATTTATTTTCTCTCATGCCCCCCCCCAGGGGACAGAAATGTTTTTGGCCAACCTCCCCCCCGAACCCGAATTGAAATAGCATTGAGAACTTGATCATGTTGTTTATCTGTACAAACCACTGCATGAATTGCTGGCACCAGCGTTCTACATACAATCGCTCGATGACCAAAAGGGATGAATAAAATGAGCCGAGCTAATAGCTGCAACAGCTTAAAGCTATTTCCAAGTTGCATTTACTCAAGGCCCCCACGACACCTCACTGCCCCACGATTTGAGAAGCACTGTAATAAAGGCATTGTTAAAACTCCTGGGGAGATTTGTGGTGCAGTTGTATTGGATCTCATTCAGTTGTGCAGATGGACCTAATTTTGCGTCCCTTCAGTGTATTTCTCAGCTGAGCTTTGTTTCCTCTGAAGTGCAATGGCAAACGTGTTTTACTATTGTTTGGCCCTGGCGGAGGTCTACCTATTATTGCCTCACGAGGCAGTTATTCTTTTAGTTAATTGGTCAACTCCACCCGCTGCAGCATCTCCTGGTTCGCTGTGCACACAAATAACACCTGGGTTGGGAGACGTTGTCATGGTTATGTAAATGCTATTACTTTTCCTTAGCTTTCTTGGGGCGGAGAAGCGGCCGTTGATCGAAGAAGAATCATGGGTTTACAGAACATACTGTATAAATCAGCTGCCGCGCCCCTCCAGAAAGTGAAAGTGAAAGTTAAGCTTGTGTGAAAGTTAAGCTTGTGTGAGAGAGTCAAAAGAATACGTATTTTGTGTGTGTTGCCTCTTCCCCCAGTATTTTGCCATCAGTCACATGTAAGTGTTGTGCAACTCTGATTGCGCTGTGTGGGCGTGTGTCAAGAAGGCCTTCTGTGAGAAGCAATTACATTGAAAATGTAATAATGAGCTAATAGACTGAATCTAAAGGTGTAATAATAATACCTAATAGTTACAATCAGGCAATGGAATATGAGGACATGCTTGAAACCTCCACTCCACAGTTGTCTTTGTGTCCCAGTTGGAGATTTTGCCTCCTCAGCCTTCTTCCCATCGCCACCTCCCAAGGTGCTGAGTGATACATTTTAAGCACTGTACTGAAGGACCGTAACTGAACTGTTGAAATATTGATCTCTGCCAATTATAATAAAGAGGAATCACCCGGAGCTATCCATCACCGTAATCCGAGTGTCTGCTCCGACTCTGAGCTCCACTTGCTCAATTTCCTTCCTCTTTGTCGTGCCACATTATTGCTCAACAATAATAAAGATGATATCAGCGCTGCAGTTGCTGCACTGAAAGGTAGCGCGTTGTCATGCAAATGAAGTGGCAACAAACCAACAACATGGCTAAAGATATTTGGAGGATTATGTCCCGTTTGTCTGAAAAGGGAAATGAATAACTCGCAGCATTTGCCGGTGCTCGCTCGTCTCTGCTCTCCTGATATGTGCGACATTGGGGTTGTGCCGTGTGCATTAGTAGGGGAGTCTGCGTTTGTCGGTGTAATTTGCCGTACAGCAGAAGGATTTACTTTTTTTGTGTGAGCGTGTGTCTCACGTAAGTGTGCGTATCATTTGTGCGCTTTTGAGTTGCTCTGCAACACACTTTGCACACACAACACATGCTAGCATTAGAGTTGTATTAGTGTGTATCATACTCTCTGACTCTAAGTATTCAGTGTTTCTGCATACAGTAAGTAGACCCTCACCACTTTGCAGCTTCACTCACAGGTTTTTCAAAAATGTATTCATAAATCATTGCTGTTTTGTACTTAAATACGGCCTGTTATTGCTCATTAAATATGCAGATTTAAGCAAATTGGTAAATGGTCTTTCACTTGTAAGGCGCTTTGCCACCTCCAGGGCACTCAAAGCACTTTGACTGTTAGCACGTTTACCTCCTGGTGGCGCAGCATCAGGAGGTAGTGGGGGTTCAGGTGAGGATGGAGGATGGAACCTGCAACCTTCAGGTTGGGAGACGGCCACTCTACACAGAGAACATGTTTTCTGGTGCAGTGACGCACTGCCTCACGCCACTACAGAGAGGTCGTACATTTTGGCGGCCACTGTACCACCCAGCCATGCCCCAGATTGTACATAATTAACAATTGTACTGAATTAACAATCTTCAAGCTCAAAAATGTCCAATTGGACTGATACAAATATACTCATCCCTTATGGATCACACTTAATTGTTTCCAGATCTCATTGTGATGAATGAGTTTCCGTGAAATAATATTCCTTATTTATAAATTAGTATTTTAATAGTTAGAGCATACATAACCTGTTTACGACCTTCTATTATTACAGCCCGTTAGACACGGAACAATACCCCTATAGTCACCTATGCACTCGTATAACCCAATATCGTAGAAATAATAAGACATAAATAGGACTCGTGCTCGTGTGTGTTGCTATAAATGTGTTGCGGCGCTAGAGAAGCTGAGTTGGGAGCGGACAGGAAGTTACATCGGGGGTTCAGAGTTGAGTTTTAGCTTGCTGTGGGTTACCGCAACAGTACCCCGTGTTAGGGATTATCGTGCCTGTTGTGAGATCATTCCAAGCTGCAATAAAAGCCTGTTGTTCCAGCCATCAAGTCTGGTGCTTGTGTGTCCTACCGAACATTACAGTAACATTACTGACACCTAGTGACCCGTGTAGATTATTACATGTCATCGCAATGTTGTTCAATGTCTCTTCTGAATCCATCCATCCATTTTCTGTGCTGCTTGTACTCCAATGAAATGCTTTGCTCAGGTGAAATGCATTATGGGAAAACTTCTTAAAAAATGATTTTTAAAAACATATTGGTACATGTTTATATTTTTAGGTATACTTTTTGATTGGCTCCTGCCAAATAAAGCGCTACCTTGCCCTCACGGACACGTGCATGGCACAATATGCCATTTTATGAGGTGGACATGTGCAGCTTATTGAACTTAGGCTATAAATCAGGAATTCTACTTTGCGGAAATTCACTTATCACGGTCGAGGCCGGAACCAATAAACCACGATAACCGAGGGATTACTGTACCTTGTAGCGGGTCTGATCCAACTTGTTCCACGTGGATAGTAACAGAACCTCGAAGACCAACTAAGTGAGACATTCCCACACTTAATGACTTTTTAAATATTAAAAGCGGCGCACTTCCTTGTCACTATTGTGAGCTCTTAATTTGCCAAGCAATTAGGCTTGTGCTCCCATTTATCAGCACACGCTCATTTGTGGAAAACCTCGTCACTTTTTATTAATCAACACCACAGAAATGGCGAGGCGGAATTAATGTCGTGCCCAACAGAGGTCACGCCAGGCGTGCTCGCCAGCCGCGGCTCAGTGATACGGGAGATAAATAGGAAGTGCACTTCAGCAGTTGCACCGGGGATACATGGAAGAGGTGGTGTTTTACACCACAGCCCACCGGGCTCTTCTATGACCATCTGGTTTGTGTTATGCAAATGAGATGTACTCGATACAGACACAAACAGATTCAGGGCAAGTTAAGGGGTCCGATCTGACACGATTTATGAGTTGCGTCCCAATACTTTTGCCCATTAAGTGTGTGAAAGTGTAAGTTATAAACAGCAGTGAACATTTGGGCTACTGCGTAGCCACTCTCCTCCATCCCGTTGCACCCCTGATCCACGGCCCTCAGGGGTGTTGGCAGCATAGGGTGATGGGACTGTGCCAGGCCGTTGCTGCCGAAGCCGCGCCTCTGCCCCATCTCATGCCCGGGCCCAGCACGGTTGCTAATACGCTCCCATTTCTCATCCAGACAGCCAGTAAAGCACTGGGGCAAAATATTCTGTCTACCTGAGCAGCTTCTAACAAATTGTCCTTTCATCCACGCGCAAGACAAATTTTGCCTCCTTTCCCCTCTCTCTGCTTGCTTCCTTCTTCCTCAAGTTCACTGCAGCGCCCTCCTCTCCGACTGGCTCTGCTCCCTGTGGTTTTGTAAAAGTGGCACACCCCACCTCGCATTGAACTGCAGGGATGCCAGTGCCCGTTTGCAGAAAGGGCGGCAGAAAGGCAACGTGGAGTTGTGATTTCCAAGGTACAGAAGCCCAGTCGTCTCCTCGCCAAGCTGCCATAACCAGCTTCTTCTTTGTAATTGCACAATTATTGCCACAGCCTGGATTCCATACGTCACAAACGCTGCTACAAGTATTACCGGCAGCTAGTGCGGCTGTACGTTGTGTGAACCTCGTCTCCCTGATGTCTTAAAAGCTGCGCTAGACAATGAGTTGACATCCAAGGGCTTGTTGCTCCTCAGCTAGCTCTGCTCGACTGAACTCTCAATCAGTGGGGATGTGTGGTGGCTGATTTGGGCCCCCGCGTGTGCATGGCTGGACTGAACGAATGACAATTGATGCGCTGGTACTGTGACTCGGATGAGAGTGGGGGGTGCCAGGTGGTATGGCTGTGTGATACTGCCATGTGTAACTATGACCCGCCTGGTCCAGCCAGCGCCGCGTTACGCCCTGAGCTCTAACCAAGGTCCACTGAAGAAGTGTCCAGAGCGCTAGCCGTCTGTCGACTAGACTTCTAGCGCTATTGGTGCAGTGAGTGAGTTTACCGACGTTCATCCGCACAGCCGCGCTGGCTCGCATCCCTGACATAAACCTCACTCCCTGGCACCTTAAGAGCAGCACTGGACGATGAGTTGACATCCTTTTAGGTCCTTTAAAGGTCATTGGCCAGCGCTGCTGGATGACCACTGTTACACCGGTACCAGGCCAGCTGTGCCCGCTAGCCGAGATGCATTTAGGGCATTTTTTTAAAAAATGCAAGGCGATTTATCATGATCTGTTTTTCACTCCCACCTGCTGCCATAGCGGCCCTACTCCCTTGTCTTTGAGCCTGACCTTGGGTTGTGTGTGTGCACATGCTTTAACACGCGCTTGTGTGTCAGCATGCGGAGGTTCAATTTGCTCGGTGTTGCGCATGCACACCTCCACATGAAAAACAAAACTGATTGCTTGCACGGCCACTTCCTCTGTCTACTGTCTTTGTGTTCTCCATTCCAAGTGAAAGCCTCCTCATTTGTATGCCGAGGCTAAACGGCATTCATTTGTAAGATGGCAAGCGGTATAACGCCGGTAATTTCTCCTCACCAATTTCCAGTGCACTTTCCCCTTTAGCTGTCATAAGCAGTGCATTAAGTGAGCGAGGCAAATCCGCTTCGCCACTCGGCGCCATTTCCATGTTCTTTCAGCTTGCCGCTCTCCATCACCCACTCGTCACCCTCCCTTATCCGAGCTTGCATGTTGCTGCTGTGAAGATTTACGGCGCACGCCCATTCCCTCAAACATCCCTCTGTTTCCTCTCATCCTCCGCTTTCTGCCGGGTTGTGGAAGCCAAGGATGACACCCCCGAGCTCATCAGAACCCTGCTGGCTTCTCACCCCGGAGAGCCGCCCTGAGCGCGCTGCACGGCAGATACCTGCCCTGCTCCGGCACCCCCTGCTGAGCCGCGTGCAATCCGGCGAGGCTGCACCAGAGGGGGTGACGCTTGGGGCTGGGCTAGAGGAGAATTGGGTGGAGGGGTGTGGAAGGTTCTGGTGCCGGAGGGAGGCTGAGCTCTGAGACCTGGTGTTGAGGATGTGGCTCGGGAAATACACGAGATTATTCACAAGCTGATTCAGCCTTCATTTTCATCCTTTACAAGCCAACCCGGTGCTGAAAAGTCATGAAGGAATAAGCCAGTCAGAGCTGCACTTTGTCTTGAGCTCCATCAACATTAGATTGCTTGATTTTAGCAAAGCTGCAATGTTCACTGAAAAAGATTTCCTTTTCAATCAAAAACAAGGAAATTAAGGAAGATTTAATCTGACTTCCACTCACTTATTTTTTTGTCACGATTTGTCTAAACTTGAGGGGATGGTGGAGGCCTTCCATGTCATCTCCAAGACAACTGAGAAAGCAGTAAAGGTTAATTGCTCTCTGCATGGTCCCTGCCATCGTTCCTATTCACGCTGCTCAGCTAAAATGGGTCACATGATGTACTCTATACCTTCATAGGCGTTCAAGCATTGTCTTTTCAGTGGGGATTCATTGGCATCTGTCCTTCAACAAGATACAAATGTAACGTCATTACGAGCACTCAGCTGGTGAGCTAACACGTCTCCCACCTTGGCGTTAATGTGTTTGATGCTACTTGTAAAACACCCACTTGTTTGGAATTTTTCACAAGAGTCTTGGCACCAAAGCACCGCCGCAGTGGCAGTATGCACTGGAGCGCAATTACTCTTTTGTTTTTTCGTTTGAGAGCCGCATGACACGCTAACTTTTTGGTGCATATGCTCCCTTTCCCCCCGTCTCGCTCCCCTTGGTGATAAGTGGGCAGCTTAAATCGACGTGACCAGAGGCCAACGGGCTGAACCATTTTGCCAAACAGTGGCGGGGGTGGAACACAAAAATTGATGCAGCAATGGCAAGCCGGAGCGGTCCGTCGAGTTAAAGCTGGCATTTTTGAGCGTCACTGATGTAAAAACGTCCCACATCAAAGTGTTTGTTCGCGTCCGTTGTGCGTTGTGAACCCCAATTCTTTCACACGGTTGAGGGTTTTGCAAAAAAGTCAGACAATAGTTACTTTTCCTAGTAATAGTAACTCATTACATTTTATGAAGGAGTAATTCTGGTATTAATTCAATTACTTTTTTGGCAAAGTAACATTGTAGCAACAGCAATCCCTCATTTATCACGGTTAATCAGTTCCAGACCTGAATGTGATAAGTGAATTTCCGCAAAGTGGGATTTTTTATTATAAATAAATCAAATATTTTTATAGTTAAAGTGGAGAAAATCCGTTTACGACCTTCTGTATGCGGGTTTTAATATTATTAGAGCCCTCTAGACATGACATAACACCCCTATAGTCGCCTTTACACTCGCATTACTCGATATAATAAGAGTAAAAAGAAGACATGAATAAGACTTGCGCTTGTGTGTGTTGCTGTAAATGTGTTCTGGTGTGAGGGGAGCTGAGTGGGGGGTGGATAGGCGGTTCAAAGTTGAGTTTTAGCTTTCAGGGGTTATTGTGCCTGTTGTGAGATCATTGAAACCTGTAATAAAAGCCTGTTGTTCTGGCGATCAAGTGTGGTGCTTGTGTGTCTCGCTAACATTACTGACACCTACTGACCAGTGTAGAATACTACATATTGTCACGTCTTTGAATGCGTCTTCTGAATGCCTTATTGTTGCAGTTTAGTTCATTAAGCCATTTTTATGGTTGAAAATGCTTAATTTAGCCATCAAATCCATACATATTGCTCAGATATGCACATTTTGGGACAAATAATAGGTGGCATTCACCACGAAACAGCGTGATTTATTCATCTAATTTTGAAAAACCCTGAGAGTGAAGTCACAAAATTTGAGGTGCAAAATGGCAAAAGATTACTAATATATCTAATTACTTTTTTAAAGTCATTTGCCCAACACTGAGAACTGAACGGGTATTATTTTGGGCTACCTTATTTACTTTATTCACTACGATGCTGACAATGGTCAGCATATTGTTTCAAAATGAATGTCTTACTGGCTGTGTCAATCAAAACTGTGCATTATTACCATTATTGCTCGCAAAAGGTCATTTCCAAGCAAGAAAGTCATGTTTTTTGTGAGCGTGGCTTTATTTCTGTCTCTTTTACCAATTGATTGTTTACAACCTTGGTCTCAGCTGGACCTGGACCTGAATATATTTTGTGTTTTAGGGCGACAGTGACATCCATAGAACTGTTTTAATAACGGGTGTGTGAGTTTTTATCAAAATGGAACCTGTTGTGCTGTGTATGCAGGGTCAAAGGCTGAAATGTCAACCCCAGCTTAGGGGCACACTCGCTAATTGATGCTGTGCTGGGTACACTTGACAGCGAAAGATTAGTTTGACTACTCTGAGACGTCTGTGCCACGCTCCATCACAATACCAGCGCGGGCGTAAGAGGTAGACCTACGCCTTGCATGAGCACATGTATCGGCACACAGTCGAGAGCAGTTCCCTAAGCTTCATTGAGCTAAGGCACATATTTAACATTAGAAAACTCTCACAGCACACCTACAAATGACAGGTGGCCACACAAAGAGCTTTTAGTTGTTCTGCCTGGCACTATACTGTATTTCACTGGCACGGATAGAGGGGCAAAGATGCATCATTTGTCGTAAATAAAGAATTTTCTGACCAAAGGAGTGAAATTGGATCATTTCCCGCAGTGCACCTGATGGTTTTTCACAGAACGGCACGGTGGTTGGGAATCACTGGTTTAAACGTGTCATGCAATCAATGCAGCTGTTCCTCCTGAGAGCAATTAATGTCAACCCTCACCGTGCGCAACAGAAATAACCAGAAGGGCTAAAAATAGTAGCACGCTGTAATAAGATGGCGTGATGCGCATGTAAACATGCTGACGTATGGGTCGGTTCAACTTAGACTTAGACCTAGACGGACTTTATTGATCCACAAGGGAAATCGCTTTGTTACAGTAGCTCAATTTAGTCCTAAATTAGCTCCTGTGTCTTTAATGTTAAACTTTTTAATTACAAAAAAATGTACAGTATTGTATTCAATGTCAAAATAAAATCTAAGAAAAAAGTAAGATTTAAAAGAGGTTTACTTTGCAGTACATTTAATTTCTTTCAATTCCAAAGGCATTTGTGTTGTGTTGTGTGCTAATTTCTGGTACTACCAGCCACGATGCATGAAAACAAGTATTAGGACACCTACTTGGAGTTGGTGCCAATTTTGCAGATGTAGAATAAAATCCTCCACTCGACTTGGAAAGACTTTGTACAATATTTTGGAGTGTGCTTGTGGGATTTTGTTTGTGCATCCATGGATTTCTAAGGTTTGATTAGAAAGCCTGGCATACAATTTGTGTTTGTACCAACTTGCAATCCAGCCTGAGGTTTGGACAGTATCATATACTGCGTCTTGTCTCAAACAGGTTGTCTGCAGGCACCCTGGTGACTACACATCAGAGACCCGATCAGAATGGCAGTAACGTCCTTCCCCGGAAACCGTGTCTTAGTTTAGGACTCATCGAAAAGCCGATTGATGGACACAAAGTCCCATCATTAACCGGGGATTCTGCTCAGGGACTTGGTACATAAAGGAATCCAGTGTATGCGTAACCTGCTTGGTCCAGCCAGCCCCACGTTCTGCCCTGGACTCGTACCAAGTCTCGCAGAATGAGAGTCGACTGTCCACTCGACGTCCAGTGCATCTCTTAAGGTGCCAGGGAGTGAGGTTTACCAACGTCCGTTGGCACAGCCACACTGGCTGGTATCCGTTACATACTGTCTGTCAAAGGTCAATAAATGTTCCGGTCTCACAGCCACAAAGCAAGACTGGGAGCACCAGAATTTTGACTGTCAACCTTGAATGAAGTAAATAACCGGAATGCTGGACACTCTGGTACAGTAAATGGATTCCATTACTACCCATGATTGGTCTTTTGACTTCATGAGGGCACCACCGGAAAAGTGGCCGCTCCGGGCCAAGGAATTGAACCCGTCTCCGTACCCACACTGATAACACTCTCAAATATTGGTAGCAGTATCCAAAATGTCATTGAATGATTGGATTTTGGTTGTTAAGCACAACTACTCTCCGATTCCCAAGACAGGACATCCATTGGTTCCACCATACTGTACTCTCACTGCAGTCGTGCTGGAGCAGAACACGTCCTTCCCAAAACTGTTCCCACAAAGAGAGAAGCATTTACTGTAGAAACCCAACATGCCTTGCTGAGATTAAGATTCAGGGTGAACTTTGTGGTCAGTTGATTCAATGGCTCAATGAAGTGGTTTGGTTTGGTGCTTTTGTCCCTCGAGTATCTGTTGAATGAAAAGCAAGCAGGCAAGGACTCCAAACCTCCATCTGCAATCTTTCGCAGAGCATATCAAGCAGATGTGTTTTCAAGATGGATGATGATGAACCAGGCATTCTCTGCGTCTTTGCCTCACGTCGGAGTTAATGGAAGTAAATGGTTCCACATCTGCGCAGCTGATCGTCCAGGTCGCATATTTGTTTGTGCGGGTTCCTGCACACACATTTGCAGCCATCATCCCTTCCCATTGGCGCTTGTTTGCCAAGATCAGAAGCAGACGTCCTGAGTATGTGAAGTGTTCCCATCATGCATCACTCCGTGCCTGGGCAGCTCACGCCCACTCATCATCCCCACATTAGCACTCCTCTCCCTCCCGCCACCTCCCTCACAAACACACTCTTTTTCTTCTTTCCCATTCCGCCTGTGCTGCTCTGTGATCTCGCTGTTTATGTTTGGCCTTTTTGCCGCTCTGCACCAGCTAATGACGGTACAGCGATAGCAGGTGTGCTGCATTAGCCGACTGTGCCGTGGCGGAACAAATTAGAGGTCCACCGACACCAAGCGCCAACCTTTTCACCGCCGCTCCTCCCGTTAGTGTCCGTGAAAACAAACACATAAGTCCCAACGCCAGATAAACAAACAGGCGCCACTGTACAAGCTTGCACGCTGAGAAAGACACTGTGGGTTGTCAGGTGTGTGCAATTTCAGTTAAATGACACAAACCAACCACATAATCATCTCACCTGGGAGAAATGTGAAAAGGAGGACGTTTCAGGTTTATAATAAGGCTCTTTTTTTTACGAACTCTGTATACCCTAAAGATTTTGTGGGACCATTTTATCTGTAAAATACACAATAGAAAGACAGGTGACTTGGCACCATGTAACATTCACAGCATAAACCAATAGATGCCCTGTTATGTTTAGGGTGAGCAAACGACCTGTTTTCTCACGACATGGCCTGTTTTCATGTCCTGTCCTGTGGCCTGTAGAAAGTGATGAAAAAGTCCTGGTTTTCATGAAATTGACTCTGCTGTATGTGGCGTAATCCCTGAGTGGCTGCAGAAGAGTGGGATTTCTGAATATGTGTTGCCAAAAAGGTGCAAATTGCCAAAGAAGAAGCAACATATGGACTCGACAGACTTCTGCACATTCAAGGTACTCAGAGGGCTTTGACGTACCACATTTTCCTACTGATGACACAGCATTATGAGCATCTGGGGGTTAAGTATCTTGCCCAAATCTTGGGTTGGGAGATGACCACTCTACCACCTGAGCCATGCACGGAGTTAATCCTCTGACACTTGCTGAGTTCAAGTCTCGTAAAGTTGGGGACATCATGCACAACGATGGTTCAAATTATCAAGCTTTGTGCCTTTGGTAGCGAGTATTTTGTAATGCAGTGGTGCCTTGGTTAGTGTCTTTAATTTGTTCCAGAATGGCCAACTCAAACCAAAACGGACTCAAGCCAAAGCAAATTTTCCCACAGAAGACAATTTAAATCCAATTAATCTGTTCCAGACGCCCAAAAACGTGTTTTGTGTTCACACAAAAAGAATTACAAATGACAAATGAATGACAACAGAATAAGAAGAGTTGTTCGAGAAAACTGAACATTTAAAAGTGAAAGGCCGGACCAATATATGTTGATTCTTCCGGAACCCAGTGCCAAACCGTTGTCTCATATGCTCTGCAGCTGAAAAATGTGTGAGTCTTCACTAAGGCTTGTATGGACATTAGAGCAAAAATCATGTCTTATTTATTTGTTGGAAAATTGTAAAATAATTTAATATTATATTTTTCAGAGAAACCAGTGCAGTTTTATTTAACTTAAAATTAAACCTCTTGTGTTCATTCATTGTTTGCACAGTCAAACCTTTCATGATTTCTGTGAAATTTGGTCCTGTTTTCTTTTAAATGCAATTTCAGCTGCCAAAACAAGTGTGTTGTAGGGCCCCCACCGGGGGACAGAAATATTTTCACACACCCCCGATTTGAAATACGACTGGGAAACTGGTGTCTATTTATTCATCTGTCCTGTACAAACCAAACTCGAAACCGAAACCAGCAAAGTGCAACAAAATGGAGAGCAGTGACGCGTACAAGCGGATTCAAACTGCATGCTGAGTACGGCAAATTCACACGTGTTGGCAGGTCCGCGCTGATATTGAAAGTCCTCCCTGCCTCTCGCGCCCCCCTGACAGTTCACCGCGTGCCCCCAGGGGGCCGCCCCACTATTTGAGAAGAAGTGGTTGTAGGGAGATGCACAGGGTTTGCTTACATGTCATATTCATATGAGCTGGTCTGTTTGACGCCATTTAAGGCTCGCTGTGAAAAAGTTGCATAAACGGACCTTACTCAATCTTAACCGTGGATTGAAATGATCAGGCATCTTTGAATCACCTTTGAGTATCATTTGAGTGTCTCATTGTCAGGCCCAGTGTCCTCGCTTTTGGTCGTCAATATAGTCATCCTAGCACGTTAGCATCCTGGCAATACCATACTACTTTTAGGCTGTGATGTTGTCTGGTCTGCAGTTACCAGTCCAATAAGAAGCTCTGCCTCTTCAAACGTTATGTCCAGACAGAGAAACACAAGTCACTTTGTTTGAACAAGCCACCATTACTGGCCAGAGAAAGCGGGGGTGCTAACATCAATTCCAGCCTTTCCAGACCAACAGGCCTACGAGTACAAAGAGGCAAGAAAATTAAAAACATGCTTGATTGGAGGGAAATTGCTGTTGGATAAAATGAGCACCTGTACCAAAGGAAAGAAAAATCTTTCTCATTTTCGCCTCAACCAAAAGTGCTATTTTGTAGCGTGTCATTGGGCTGCTCTATTACTGTCATTACAGCGGTCGGCCCTCTCAATGTGCTTGTCGGTGTGCGACTTGCGCTTGAATGACACCCAATCTACATGAAGCAGGATTGCCTTTGGTCCAGAGGGAAATGGGTAACCTTGCCCCTTCCTCTTCATCAGACATCTCTGATTGATGCCGGATGTTGCAACCTCACCTTTAAGCCGTACGCGTTTACGCTCAATGAAAGCATGTGGCTGCCAGGGTTTTGACAGCCAAACGAGTTATCTCCGCTGTTCCTCAGCCTTTTCCAAATTGTGTGTGAAATCAGACATCCATCCCCTTCCTCTGAATGCTGACTCCGAGTAGACAAAACTCCATGACAACAATGCAGTCGCAACCCTGAGGGGACCCACTTCCCTTTACAGCAGGTTTGTTCATGCAGCGTTTGTGCATTGTTACGTCTCCAGTCCAGTCTTGGCTTGCGACGCACCGCTTTTCATAGGATTCGGAATATTTTCACCCACAATTTTGTCCCAGTTTATGTACACTGTCTCGGTTATTGTAAGATATTGAGCATTACAAACGTGTCCGTTGTACGGCGGAGAATTAGGGCCACATTGAAAAAGAAAAAGAAAATTTAAAAAATGATGAAACTTGGGGACTTGCATGACTCTTGGCCTGGGCAGTGGTTTTACGATGAGGCTTTTTTTCTTGTACATTCATGAGAAAAAAAGAATACTACCTTTGCTTAACTGACTTTATTCTCGTACATTTAGGGCTTCTTTCTCGTAAATGTACAACTTTTTTCTTGTAATTTTCCGAGAAAGAAGTCGTACATATTACCTTTGCCAAAGGCCAAAGGTCACATAGGTCCCCCATTTTTAAATTTACGAGGAAAAAAAGTCGTAAATTTACGCCTTGATTCTCGCACATGTACGTTTTTTTTCTCGTAACTGTATAACTTTATTCTGGTACATTTTCGACTTCTTTTCTCGTAAATGTATGACTTTTTTTCTCATAATTTACAACTTTTTTCTGTTAAAGTTACAACTTTATTCTCGTAAATCTATGGCTTTTTTTTTTGTAAATTTACGAGAAAAAAAGTTGTAAATAATACGATGCCACAGGTCACATAAGTCCCCCATTTTCCTAGCTGTCTCAGGCAATACCTGTTACAACGGACTATTAAAATAATCCCAGATTTCAAGAATAACGTCGTAAATGTACGAGGAAAAGCTTGTAATATTACAAGAATAAAGTCCTACATTTAAGAGGAAAAACTCGTAAACTTACGTTGCAGGCATTGCCTGAGACAGCTATGAAAAGGGGGTACTTGTGTGACCGTTGGCCTCGGGCATCTGGAGGGGGCGGGGTAAGGAAGGCGGAAGTCAGACGGGCTAGCCGTGCTAATCTAAATGCTAAATGCTCAACAGCTCTGTTCTGCTGCCACGTTCTAAATAAAAGCTTGCCTGACGCAAGCGGAACTCCGGGGTCACTTAAGTAAAGCGTTCGGCTTCTCGAAACAACATGCGTTCAAAAGATACACAAATACACAAAACCACCGCTAACAAAAAGTCCCACCTCTCAGTCGCTCGGCATTATGTCCTCTCCGTTTGTATCACTACGCGTTTTTGCTTTGCCGTTGTGACGGTTTTGTGATGCAAATGTACGACTCTTTTGAACGCATGTTGTTTTGAGAAGCCAAACTCGTCACTGAAATGACCCCAGCAACTAAGCGGAACTACATCCCTCCATGGGGATGTCACACAACTTCATGTCAAAAAATGACAGTTATCGCTTCAATAACGAAAAAATGCAAACTGCACCATCAACCTTTTTAACGGCACAAACCTTTTTTAATTTTCAGTTTTGCGCGCGGTGAGAAATTTGCCGTGGTTTTTGTATGCTTCAGTTTTTGTCTGCCATTTTTGGAACAAATTAATAATGAAAACTGAGGCATGACAGTACAGTGTTCCCTCGTTTAGCGCGGGGGATCGGTTGCCCAAATAGCTCGCAATAAGTGAAATCTGCAAAGTAGCCAACTTGATTTTTGATGTGTTTTTTTACAATGATTATACATGTTTCAGGGCACCTTTTCTCAGACAAGCATTAACATTTTCTCTCATTTTTCTCTTGTTAAAACACTCTAAGTCCAAAGCTTTGTTTAAATTCTAATGATTAACCTACGAGTTTGGACACAAGAAATTGTGTATTTGACTCCTCTGATCGTCCGCTGAAGCGTTTTTGTATCCTTGTTAAGCATATTGTTGCTGTATTCTCCTCCAACCGAAGATTCTTTTACAGGATTCCGTAATGGCACCTTCCTTCAGCATGTCCACAAGTCAGACTTTTTGTGCGATGGTCAGCATCTTCCTCTGCCTTCGGGGTGCAGAACGTTTGGTTGACATTGTAAGGTTTTGCCAGGGAGAGAACGTGCAAACATGCAGAGTTCAGAGTCTCTGCAAGCTGTTTGCTAGCAATCAGACAACAGGAAACACGGCGGTTTGGCCCAAAGGAGCTGGATTGGCAATGGTCTGCAGCCAGTCAAAACGCAGAAGACAAAGAGTGGGTTCTCCCTCAGCCAATCAGGACGCAGAACACAATACACGTTCATACGCTGTAAAAAAAAAAAAAAAAAAAAGCACTGAAATTGCACAAAAAACCCCGCAAAACAGCGAGTCCGCGAAAGGTGAACCACGATGGAGCGAGGGAACACTGTCAATGATTCATCTACAGACTCAGCTAGCTGGGATAGCGGAGTTCATTTACTGGAACGTGGACACTGAAACATACAGTACACGGTCGTGTGCCTGTACAGTATACAGTATATGTTGTAGTGAATATTTGTATACGACACATGCAGTATACGCCGCAACCCCAAGTTAGAGTAGCACAGAATGCAGGATCTAATTTGGGCACAGTTGATTTAAGGAGTGAAATTTGACTCTGTGTAAACGTTTCACAATCTACATGTTTACAGAAAAGGCCTGCAGGGGTAAAAGCACTCTAAATTGAATCTGCAGGTTCTTTTCTGCGAGACTCAGCACCGGGGTTAATATTGACATCACACAATTGATATTAATGAAAACATATGGAGTGCGGCTACACGGCACCGCCACTGCAAATGAACCCAAGTTCCCGGTGAAATGAGCCAGAGCTCGGCGAGCGGCTCCAAATTAAACGCTATGATGTGTTTGCACGGCACCTGCTTGTGCGTTCGCTCGTGTGTGACGCAGACACGGCTAATTAGGCATCACGGGATAAGGGGAATCCAATCGATCGCATGCTGTCGTTGAACAATGCTGATCAATTCTACTGTATTGACTACATTTCCCCGCTCATTAGCTTCTATGATGCGTATGCTTGCCTGAGGGTGTGTTTTGGGTAAACCCTCGTCTCGGCTGTGCGATACGCGGGCTTGTTGTACCACGGAGGTACTGAATTATCTTATTAACACGGAGGATGTCAGGCGCTGGTCCAAATGGCACCCCACGCACACATTCATACAGATTGTTCTAGTCGAGAGCACGAGCCAAGAGCAACAGCCTGCTGGTAGGCCTTACGGTGCACGCGGCAGGAGCGCCAGGAGGACACCTCTGTAGCTACCTGTAGGTGTTTGTGCACCTATAGGATGCTAAAGTTCAGCTCTAGTATAGCACACAAAAACACCGTGCTTGGAAGACCCCGTCTTTACACTCATCTGCAGCTAACCGTACAACACAGACCCGCTGTGCCATTGAGAGGCTTGTTGGGCCGATGCCAGCTTTCCTACAGTACTTTCTCATAGACTTCAATTCAGCAAACTCAACCAGGATTATTTTGCATGAGGACAGTGGTTCTCAATTAGTCTCTGTCATGCCCCCCCAGGGGACAAATGTTTGCAGGAGTCTCAATGACACACCCCCATAATGTTAATTGCTAGCATGTATGTGGGGTTTCCAATGTAAATCATGAAGCATGGAGCTAGCGCACTTGTTTGAAAGCATTTTGTTTCAGCCGTAAATTCCGGTGTATAAGCCGCTACTTTTGTCTTAAACTTTGAACCCTGCGGCTTATACAGTGGTGCGGCTAATGTATGGCTAAGTTCAAATTGCATGACATCTCCTTTACTTCAGGACTACTATTCATTGTTTAATTACTTTTGGCAGGATCCAATCATGAGCTATCAGTGCACTCACAACGAGCTTGTCAAGCCACTGGAAATGGCCGGAGGTCATTATATGTAACAGTATAACAACATAACAGCCTGACTCAGTGTCATCATCCAAAGAGCACTAAACTCATCACACAGCAACTGAACACTCAAAAGGTCTACCTGAGAAATATACAAATATGTGGTAATAATAGATTAAAATGTAAAAAAAAAACAACTTAAAGTTTTCTCTTAATGCATTGCGCCTCAGCAGCGCATTCATTGCGCCGTCGCAATGAAGTCAGCCTCCCAAGTTGCTGTGTGATGAGTTTAGTGTTTGATATTTGTATCTTATGTAAGTCATATATTCTGTTTTCAACTGGGTTTTTATTGAGAAGGTAGCAAGAAGGGATCAATTGTTAGCCTGGTGAGCAAACCAACCCCCCCCCCCCCTCCCCCCCAACTCCCCCACCACCCCAAAAGGCGTCCCCTTCCTATTTGAGAAGCATTGCATTGGCATCACTGTGTCCATCGTCACCCTCCCTCAACTGTGGTTTTCAAATTCTCCAGCTGATGAGTTTTCAACTTTTTTGCACATCGGGCTGTTTGATCATCATGAAGTTTAGCAATGAAAACATAACCTAAATTGTTGTGCATTTTTGGTCCAACAAGAGGACATCTGCTGCAAGCAGCTGCATTCCAGTATTTTCAGCCTCATTCATCTTGTGATTAGAGTTTGCTTGTTTGCTGCGATTGGTTGGAATGCAAGACTCGTGTGAGCCTCGCCAGTTTGTATGCGGTTACGCAGAAAGATGAGCAGCGTGAAGATTTGATTATTTCCCCATCCCAAATGACAAATCGCCTGGTGCAACAAGTTCAGGGTCATTTCTGCAGGAATGGAGGCCGGGCAAAATTTAATTGGCGAGTCGTCTGAACGAGACAAGAAAAGAAACGTGACGTGGTGCTCGTCACTTATTGTCTGCAGCAGAAGAGCCCAGCTTCCTGACTGCAAGATGATTGGCTTCCACGGAATTTATTGAACATAATTGCAAACTAATTAGTACAGTGATGGCTTGGCACCTCCGTCTAGTGCCAGACACTCAATGTGGGTTTACAACATGCATTTAAATTTTACACTAATTGCCATTCCTTGATTAATTCGTGACTGGGCTGTGCTTTCTAATCGTTATTAATATGGCTGTGTAGATTAGATTAGAAATTAATTTCCAAATAAAAAGCTGGCATTACATGCATGGCGGACACCGTGTGTTGTGATGTATGTGTTGTGTCGCAATGCATCGGCTAAGCACTTTGATTTAACTGCCGCTTGCTTTTGTGGAGATTTGTATGAAATAACAAGATCTATTGAGGATTGAGGGTTCATACCATTGCTGTAAAAAGTCCTGTTTCCAGGCCACCCCGGTGACCTGCAAACCATCCATTCTCGTGGATTAATCCTGGCGGCTTTCCTTCCCTCCCACACCTAATGGCCGCAGCACAGACCACGCTAGTCTTCTGTAATTTCCACTAATTGAACGCTCGTTAGCAGCTCTGGAACTTGGCACTAAAATGTGGATGTGTGTCATCCAGCTAACACGCAGGTGTATCGGGGCATTTGTTCCGCTCCAAATGGCGCCAAGGCTATTTGGTGGCGTGTGGGGCACAGTGAGATCATTAATTTGACCCGCCTCTCCGCGTGGCTTATTTTGATGTTTTTGTAATGAGCGCCTGCCAGGGCGGGTAAACAGGAAACACTCTGAGCATCCCCTGTGATGTCAAATGATGTGAGAGGCGACAGGGGTCGACATGTCAAAGTCACACACGGACTATGTTGACATGTGCTTGTTAGGAATGGAATATTTTCCACTCTGTACTGTATAAGTACTGTATAAGTGCTGTATAAGTGCTGTATAAGTACTGTATAAGTACTGTATAAGTACTGGCCGCCCGGCCATGACTGCTTGAAACCAGGTCATGCCAATACACCAACAAACAGTTAACAGGTCGTTTCCTGATCATTGGGCCCACCAATGAGGAAGAGGAACTTTACATTAACTTTCACATTAGAGGTAACTTGTTACCTGTCAACACTTACCTTCGTGTCCCTTTGCTGGTCCAAACCAAAGCAGAAAATGAGACATTTTACGTATTTTATACACAATAAACTAAACACAATTTTGTTTTTGCTCGCGTCTTCCATGAGTTGAACTCAAAGATGTAAAACTTTTTCTGTACACAAATTTATTATGTAATGCCAAAGCTAGGGATGTTGGATAATATTGGACTACTGATATTATCAGCCCGATATTGGTATCAAAATGTAATATCGGTCAATATCGGTATCGGGTTTTTTCCCTGTAATGAAAACCGACTTTTCAAAATGCTGTATATAAGCGTATGGGCCGCCGTATTTTCCGGCGCACAAATTATGATGTCATCAAACCGCCTCTGAAGCATGCTGTAAACAACCGTAGGTGGCTAGTAGCAAGCTAGCTCGCTCCTGACTCCTTCGGAGATTCAGCTTGCGATTTGTAATGACTGCAAATCGTTGGTTATGTGAGGCAAAACCAAGACTTCTTCCTTCAATGCTTCCAATTCCCAGGGCGAAAGCCATCAATCGGGAAATGATGGAGTGTATCGCACTAGATAACCAGTCTCTTTTGTCTTTTCTGTCGTGCAAGACGCCAAATTCACCAAACTTGTCTGATTCACCAACCTTGTGGAGCTGCTGGAGCCACGCTTTGCCGTGCCCAATCACAAGTACAGGGTCAGGCAAAATGACACATTTGTAGGTTAAATAAAAGGCAAATCAAGTAAAGAAAGAAGAAAGTGTTTTTATTTTGGAAAAGTACATATAATGCCATTCTGTTTCATTATGTTTCAAAATGATATCAGTCCAATGGGATCCATTATTGTCCACACACTCAATGCAGATCCAGTAGCTGTGAAGTTGGTGACCATAACAAGATGGTGTTTGGAGCTGGTAGGGATCACGTCTACCAAGATTGATATGTGTTAATTCCACGACGGGAGATATGTGATGTTACACATATCGGTGGGTAGCGCAATCGGAAATTGAGAGTTGGACAATATCGACATATGGGATATTGGCAAAATAGCCAAAATTGGACATCTCTAGTAAAAGCTATGTTCTTTAGCTTTTCTTTCCAGTTCTTGGGGCCGCATTGCTATCAATGATCACAAAAGGTCGTATTGTATTCCACAATAAAAGCCATATATCTGGCTACACAGCTGAACTCTTCATCGACAAGGAAGATGGACGAAGAGCCCAGAATGATGAGAACATATAAAGCAGCTGTGGTGCCCTTCTAGAATGTGAAAGTTAAGCTTGTGTGTGTGAGTGTGCACAATGCACTTGTTATGTGCTTGCCTCTTGTCTTGCAGTTTTCCAAGAGTCATACCCAAGTGTTACGCAACTCTTATTGTGCTATGTGAGTGTGTGCTTTTGTCAAAAGGGCCTTCCACCAGAAGCTATTAGACATGCACTGAGCTAATAGACTGAATCGAAAGGTGTAATAATAATAATAACGTCTAACAGTAAGTGAACAAAATTAGAGAGAATCTTCAGTGTGCACACAGATGTAGAAAGAAATGGCGTAACAGGACAATGCTTCCTTTGCCCCTACACTACACCAGGGCTAATATTTAGAGAGACGCCGTTTGATGTGATGTGTGAGTGATGAACTGCTATCATGTAAATTATTCTGTGATACTGTCTCAGCACACCAGGTCCCATTTCAGTGACAGTGATCATTTTCATGATTGCAGCACCTCAAGCGGGGTAGAGGGTTTTTATTGGGTCAGTGACACCCCCCGCCCCGTATGAAAAACACAGCTTAGCACCTTTTTGTTGCTGTAATCGTCTTTGGAAGGGTGTATTTCACGCTCAAGGTTATGTGGATGCTTGTCATGACGTGCACAGGTCAGATTTTAATGACACTTTTGATTTTAAAACTGTGATTTTAAGTCTTTCATGAATTTTCTGTTGTGCACGGTGATGCTTCAGAGGGCAATCGAGCATGAGCGTGCATGTGTGTGCACAGGCTCGTGCACTTGCAGTGACTCACTTCCCACATCAGCCCGACCCGGGCGCCGCCCACGCGCACCAACGGAAAGAGAAGCCGCTGCACTGGCTTTGTGCTTTCTCATCCGCTGACCTCCGACCCCAGCCAACAGCCTCCCTGGCGCTGCAGCTGAGTTGCATTAACCCCCCCCGTAGTAACGATGTCACATTGCTGCTTCCTGCCAACCCACCGACGAGACGTGTACTGATACATGCGTGCTCACGCCGCAGAAAGGCTCAGCACACCTTTCTGGGGAGGCCGGAGGGGGCGGGTGATGATTGTGACATGAATGGATGAGGATGCTGTTTTAGGTGAGGTGTGTTCATATTCCTCACCTCGCATTACTCCTCAGCACGGTGTGTGTCATTCCGCAAAGCCAAGATGCCAAGACTAGGAAGCTAGTCCGGAAATACGCAATAGCTAGCTAAGTAAGCTAAGTACTCATAAAAGTGAGTTTTATGTCTTAATGGCTTCTTTTCTATTAATTTGTCTGCTATATTGGTCAATCCGAGTGTAAATGTGGCTATAGGGGTGTTATTTCATGTCTAGAGGGCTATAATGTTAATAACCATGTTTAGAAAGTCCTAAACAGGTTTTCTGTGCTCTAACTACGGAAACATTCCATTTATAAGGAAGGAAGCCTACTTTGCAGGAATTAACTTATTACACGGTCGGGGCTGAAACCAATTACGGTAATTTCTGGTGTATAAGATGCTACTTGTTTCTTAAACTTTGAACTCAGTGACTTGTACAACAGTGTGGCTAATTCATGGCCATGTTCTAATGTGACTTCTCCTCTACTTAAGAGGTGCGGCTAAATTGCAGCAGGTCATTACTCTGTATAACAGTCTCACTCACTGTGTCATCTTACAAAGAACACTAAACTAGTCACACAGCAACTTAACAATCAAAAGGTATACCTTTAGAAATATACAAACATGTGTCAATACGACTTTCAAATGAAAAAAACAACTAGTTTAAAGTTTTCCCATAATGCATTTGATCTGAGCAATGCATTCATTGGTGCCTCCCGTCACGTAGCAATGACATCAGCCTCCCTCTGGGCTTTTTTTTGTCTCCCTCTGGTGGACTGAGGCAGCATTGCAGTGCCATCAATCCATCATCCATTTTCCATGCTGCTTGTCCTCCAGCTTTGCAGGAGCCAATCATGAGCTCGGAGAAAACTCACAACGTGCTTATCAACCCATCGGAAATTGCAGGAGGTCGTTACTCACTGTAACAGTATGACTCATGGTGTCATCTTACAAAGAAAGCTAAATCACCACGCAGCAATTTAACCCTCAACAGGTAGGTAATAAATATATGCGACAAGTACCAATACGAGTATAGAATAAAACCAACGAGAGGGAGGCTCCCTCTGGTGGACACAGGCAGCAGAATGAATCCTTGCAACTGAATGAACCACTTTGCTGGGAAGCAGTGCATTATGGGAAGCACTTAAAATAGTTGTTTTTTATGTTAAACTCGTATTGGTAATTGTCTTACATACCTTTTTGAGTGTTAAATTGCTGTGTGATGATTTTTAGTGTTCTTTGTAAGGTGACACTGAGTCAGACTTCTATATTGATTTCCGATGGGTTGACAAACTCATTGTGAGTTTTGTCATTGCTCGTGATTGACCCCTGTCAAATAAAGCTCTACCCGGGCCTCACGGACTCGTGCGCGCTACAACATGCCATTTTATGGCGTGGACATGCACGGATAATAGTCCAGTGTGGTTTATACACCTGAAATTAAGGTACAGTATATAACCAAATCTAGTTTTTTACTGTATTTCTACAACGTGCCAAGCCACAGGCTGCACTGTGGACACCCCTACTTGAACAGCATGTCATGTGACGTCAAACCTGTGAGCAACCACAGCTATCGTCAACTGTTTAGCTTGTTAGCTTCCCGTAGCAAGCCAGCGATGCAAATTCAAAAGAGAAGGTGAGTGTTGTTGCTCCTGGAACGGATTGATGCGTGACAACAGTCAGTAGATAGGAAATGGCAAGAGAAGGCGTACACCCTCTGAGCAAGTCATATTTGTAGTCTTTTTTTTTTTTAATAATGAGCTTTTGTTACAAACATGAATTTTTGGAATTGAATATGCTTATGAAAATAGCTCTTCAAAGCATTAAAAATAATGCAATTAGGTGTTGCTATAGCATGACCAACAATACTGTCTGGCTTTTGTAACAAACCTCTGTGAGTCAGGTCTCTAATCCAATAAAGGATCAAACTGGAAAAAATGGGTATGCAAAATACTTTCAGGGTAGGGCTAATCATTTGTCATGGTTGTAGATCAATTTGTGGTGTGATTAGAATATATGTTTGGTTTTTTTTAACAAACTCTCCTCAACGCAATAGCAATTTATTGACGGTCCCTAGTATAAACAACCACTGCTTACAGCAGCAGTGGTGGAGCCAGACATTTTTCACTGGGCTTGCCCAGGTGAGACCATTACTCATGTAGGGGTGACAATAAGTTGATACCTGAAATGTCTAGATGGCCAGTGGGATGGCTGGAGCGTGATGCCACCCTTGGCCACCACGAAGTGCACCACAGCAGCACTTCCCGTGCGAGCTCCCCGCACCATGACACAGCAGTGCGGGAGCAGTGAGGGGGAACTACCGCTGGAGCTACGGAGCTGAATATCCAACGTCAAACTGAAACTAACTTTGCCACGCTACACCGCGGACATGTCTGCTTGGTGGTGTTGCGTTTTCTTCTACTTGCGGGTGGCGGGAGTCGAGCGGCAACCAGCTCTGAGGCACATTACCACACCTACCGTGTTGGAGTGTGGCCCAGAGTTACGAACGATATATGGCGACCAGATCAGCCCGATCTCGTGGCGTAAGCCGATATTATCCGTTCTTCAGAATACAGCGGATCGGCAGCCGATTCAGGATGGCATCGGGACGTCCCTGCCTTTGAGATTTCTGGTATGACTGAAACGGTAAACACAGATGTAGTCTGATAACCCGACTTTGCTTGTCAAAGAGTTCACTGTTGCATTAATGGTGGTGATAAAGAGTGAACTATCACTCAAGACAGTTTATGGTCAAACACACACTGTCCCTGCTGACAAACAAGCCCCCATTTAAGGAGCAGCCGCCCGCCAATCTCCTTCCCAGCCTGGGCGAATTATTTTCTTTGAGTGCTGCAACTATCATGTCATGCCACGTTGTCATTACAGTGATTGCCGGCAACCCTGATAGCCTCCCTGCGGTGATTTGTGCCTTTGAGGAGTTTTCCCCGCCATACTCTCCTCTCGTCTTGATTGCAGCAGCTCTCATCAGGCGCCTTTGCCTTGTTTGTAGTGAAAAAGAAGAACTCTCCAGAATTTCATCTACCGGCCGGGCTGGGAGAGGGGGAGCTTGTCATCATGTCCTCCTTAACCCCGCCCCCTCCAGGCTCACGTGAGACAGTCTCAGTCTTGAGCGTGTTCCCTCTCAGTTCACAGAAAGCATCTGCCGTGTCCTGTTCTGATTCCTTGGCGCACACACCAGTCCTCCCTCGCTTCTCTCCCACTCTTCTGCTTTGTTTTCAGAACCCCCCACCCCCCACCCGCCGTCCCCACAAGTTGTCATTTGTTGCCCATTGTCTCGCTGGTATTTAGCAGCGGGGAGATTAGGCAGCTGTGAATGGACTGCAGCTGTCTGCGCTGGATTAGGGGAGTTTAATCAAAGTATTTTCTAATGCGCCTGGTAATGATGATCCATGGGGACGAAGGCTCTTTAACAGATAATGATAGCTGGGCTGACTGCCGGAGATGACTCGCTTCTCGAAGCGCTGCTCTCTTATCGCGGCTTTACGTAGGGATGTACTGCAGCGCCGCTGGTGAGCCAGGGTTCCAGTATTTTGGTCTCCAACTCCTTGTGCACCCCCTTCGCCTCCTCGTTGTTTCATGTTGTCCAAGATCAAATTCTCCTGTGGGGCTTTAGGTGTGTCCAGGTTTTGGACTTTTGCATTATCGTAGAAATGTTAATGGTGCTAGCGACGGTTTCATTTGGACCATGTTAACATCGTTTTTGTTTGGCGAACTTGAGCTCTCGTCTCGTCCTCATAGTTTCTGTGCTGAAGGTTTCGTTTCAGCTGACGTTATTGCTGCGTTCTGATTGTTGAACACGTTTTTTGTTGGTACATCTTTTAGAAAGCGGGTAGCAAATAGATGCATACATGTCTATTGCGCAATCGCAGCACAATGGTTCTTTTGTGTTGTCCTGGCTTCTATTTTGTTATTCACCTTGGCTTGTCTTTCCTTTCCCCTTTGATCACTGAGTTCCGGTTTTGGGCGGGACCACGGGATGCACATGGTTCCCATCATCATCAGCCTTCCCTTTCATTTGGTGCTTATGGACGCAGGTTCGTGCTTCTTGGCACACCTCGATGTGGCTCTGTAAACGGACGCATACGCAAACCACGTGACACACCCACGCTATAGAAGAAACAACGTGCACAAGGTTTGCCTTCTTGTCTTGTTGTCTTGTCCGGCTTAGCTAGACTTACGACAGAGTGGAATTACTTCTGCCAGTCACTTTGGAGTAAGACAAAAAAAAATAGTCGTGGCGAAAAAATGTCAACTGCAAGTGGAAATATTTACATATTATTTGGTTTGTTGTAGTTTTTACAGCACGTCGCTGTAAGCACTTTATTTGATAAGGTCCAACTCAATGCTATTTTCCAAACAGTTCCGCGGGCTGGATGAAATTGCAGCACAGGCCAGATTTGGCCCTCGAGCCTAAGTTTGACACATGGACTATCACCCATTATTAGTCAAAAATGATTGAAAGACAAGTCATATGTGGTATTGTGGTCACTAGGTGTCAGCAATGTTACATTGATGAGACATTACCTTAGATCAGTGATCCCCAACCCGCCAGCCGCGCGCTACCGGGCCACACAGAAAGAAAAAAACAGTTCCATGATGTTTTATCTTGAAAAGTGGCGGGATTCTCTCTGTTACATCCGTCTCACTTGACGCATGTCCATTGTGGGTGTGCTAACCTTCTCTCTGCTGCTGCTGTATTCTTACCATTGTTCTTTCACCTCATATGTGGTGTAAATGCTGATACTATGTGGGAATGCATAAAGGTAAGATTTGATGACTTATTGAGTGCTAATGTGCACATTTGTCTCAAGTTAATTCATGCTAGCACACTGCCTTTTACCACACACGTCAAACAGCCATGTCATCTCTCTGGAAACACTTGGCTGGAATTGGTGGATGGGGGGTTGGCATTCATTTAGTGCTTTTAATTTGATTTTGTTCATGTCTTAGTTTTACACAATACATAATAAATAACATAAATTAGATCACTAGAATGTACAACCCCCCCCCCCCCCCCGGTCCGTGGGAGATTTGTGGGAACACTAGCCGGTCCGTGGGTCAAAAAAGGTTGGGGACCACTGGGTTAGATGACATTACATCAACAGTGCATGGAGTCAGCCATGGCATATCCGACATGATAACTAAAGAAAAGTTCTCCTCCCATTCTGTGTGAAAGTGGTACATTTTTGGCTTCTGACTTTGTCCTTCTTTTCCACTCCTTGAAATATTGTCTTAAGTTGAGAATAAATACATTGGAGGCTAACTAGTTAGCTCGGTAGCTTGCTATATGCTATAAGTGACTGACGTCACTTATGTCCCCGCAGTGATCCCGTAGCCTGTGCGTTAGTGTTGCACAATGTGGTGGCAACAAAGAATAATAGGAGTGTAAAGGTGACTATAGGGGTGTTATTTCATGTCTACAGGGCTCTAATAATGCTAGAAATTCACAAACAGGCTTTCCATGGCTTAACTATGAAAATATTCAGTTTATTATTTTTGAATCCTACTTTGCGGAAATGTACTTATCACATTTGGGTCTGGATAAATGAGGGACGACGATATACATTACACACAAGGCACACACTGTTCCTCTCACTGCCTTTGGCACCTTTTACTGCCAGTCATTTCGGCTAACGAGCGGATGTAATGGCTTAATGGCACCGCTTATTTGACCTTTAAAGACCAACAATCCTGTATAACTATCTAAATGTTTAGATTTCACATACAGTAGCAATATATTTTTAGGATGCTAGTGTGCCTTGTCAGTGTTTTCTCTCAGAAAGCATGTGCAGAGGAAGTGGCACTAAAACCTCAACAGAGCTTTACTTGTTGCAGTGTGACCCAGTACTGACTTGGTAGACGACAGAAAGCACAAAAGCAAACTCACACTGAGAGAGTCTTTTTAAGCTGGTGCCGTCCTCTTCCTCCTTCCCCCTGGCATCCCGCACTGAGGCCCCATGCTGCTCAGGACAGATGCTGGTCAAAACCGTGAGACACGTTTCCCCTGTGGCATGTTTCTCAATCAGAGGCTGAGCTTGCCGCCACAAAGACAACATTTGCACACACATCCGTGGAGATGTGTGATTGCAGTGGTTCCACCTGTTCCTCGGCATAACAGGTGCCCGTCATAATGACTCCACCTCGCTGTGATGCGCCTGACTCGCACCAGACGGCATGTAGCAAGCAAACCATTTCATTAAGCCGTCGCTTTGTAACCACCATGCCTCCTTTTGATGCGTTTGTCTGCCTGTTTGCCAAAACGAATACAGCAATGCGCTTCCCCAGGAGCAGATGGTCGCGTGTCAAAGGTCGCTGTCATGCTTTGAGGTAGCAGCCATCTTTATCAGGGTCAATCCATGTGTTCAATAAGCCAAAGACCCGGTGGCTCGATGCTCAACACTATGCCGCTGGGATTGTGAAGGTCTGCAAGCTAACAGTGCCAACCGCACTTCGATTGTATCAATTCACACTTAACTTGAAGTCAGCCGTTTCCATGCCAAAACTGGTCACGCAAAACAGTCCTCTTGGGATCTGGTGGACCTGTGTCCCAGCCCACTCTGTATGGACCTCCCTATGGACCTCGGAAAGCCACATTGACGCTTGTCAAATGGGTCAGTCCAATCCAGGGGTGGGTTGTCCCTTATTAAAGTCAACATTGAAGTCAGTCAAGCCAACACATCCCACGGAAGCTACCTTGCGGGGGATGAGATGACCAGCCCTTCTCAGCGGTTCACTAAGTGCTCTCTCACGTACCTGGAAGTCCTGCTAGAGCTCCACCAATGCACTCTGACATCCAAAGTCTCCTTAAAGAAGGCGTTTCATCCTCTGTAAGTTTCACCAGTGATACATGTGCTCTTCAAAAAGTAAGCCAAATATGTTTTTGTCCAAACGAAGGTGATTTTGTGCTTCCTTTTGTCATACCATATAGTCAGTGGCAGGGGTGCAGCCAGGACTTCTGGGTCCCTTGAAAAAAATCACATTGTCCCCCCCATTAATTAATTACTAATTTTATTATGAATTACATATGTGTGTGAATTTCTCTTGGACATTAATGAAGTACCCATTTTTTTGTCCTGACTTTTCCCCTTTATACAGCACCCCTGGCCAACAGAACTCATCATCTATACATTGAAAAATGTACAATTAATCCATGTCATCGGTATTGGTATCGGCCGATATCAGGGATGATGGTAATCGGCAGCATCCCTAATGTAATACTGTTGTTTCTTATACAGTTTTCACTATTTGGACTCAAGTGGTGGGGCCCTTTGGGGGCCTTTGCTCCTACAAAGACTGGACAACCTGCCCCATCGCCTGCGCCGCTGCACAGCACATCAGCTACTGTGACTTGTAGCGTGTCTATTGAGAGTGCCTGACATGAGACGTCACTTGTTTTCCTGGAGGATGAGCAGAAATAACAAGGATGCCGTCTGCCTCCTTCTCACTGACCTGCCATTCCTCCATGCGACTCTCTGAACACAACGAGACAAAAGAAGCGTTGGCGGAGGTTTGTAAAAATAATCTCTCCCAGGGATCCTTCGTCAAAAATAACCACACAGCTGCTGCGGGATGCTTTTGACTTCTGATAACAGTGTTTGCACGATGATAGATGATATCGCTGCTGCATCCTGGAAGTGCATTTTGGAATAAGTGTGTGGCTTGTGCTGCCTCATTACTGCAGGATTTGTACACCCACCCTCCTTCTAATTCCCACAATGATGTAATTACTCCTGTTCTTCCTCCAGCACCTCACATGTATACTCAAGACATGGCAGGTATTTTCTCGACAAAGCAAGACCAAAGGCCAGACTAGGACAAAAAGAGGAGCATTTGTACCTTTGACATGATCTCCCCCTCCCCACAGTGAGGAGGGTCCACAAAGCCCGCCGGTGAATGAGGGTCAGCTGCGGCCGGGCCCCCCGTTGAGCCTTTTTAATGAATGTCATTTTCTTGCGTTAACCACCCCAATTGTTAGATAATGGCCTCCCAACAATAACATTTAACCAATTCCCCTGTCTTCTGGGCCGCAGCAGGGGTGGTAATTGATTGTGTAATTCCAATCAGAGCAGTAAACACATTGGAGGGAGCTTCACACACCTCACACAAGGGCACACTCTTACTACAGCTCCGTCCCACCATATTGCTTCTAGAAAAGTCACATCTTCCTCGACATGACCCCGACGCTTGGATTCTCTTTCACCCTTCCTGTCGTTCACTGGTCTGAGATATGCCGCCTGTCTGTCTCGCTCTGGATGAGATGAGTCTGGGGTAAGACAGTGCCCCCCTCCCTACACCAACTTTTTTTTTTTTTGCAATGGATTGTCTCTAGATGGATTTCATTGCATTCACTTAGCCTCAAGCCAATGTGCCACTTTGCGTTAGCATTCTCTCGCACGTCCCAGAATGCAAGTAATCGCACAGGTAAGGTGCTCTCTCCTGCCTTGACGTTCTGGCCTGAAGGGTCGTCGCCCGTCGCCCGGTACATCTCCAGACGGTGGGGCAAGTGGTGTAAAACGGGACGCGGTCCCACCACTCCCTGCAGCTGCCTTTACTGGGGTACGCGCGCCCAACTGTACCTTCCTCCTCAGACATAGCCAGTAACTTGCCTTTTCAGCCTCTTCCCCTCGCTCCTTCAAGGCTTTCCGCAGGCTCACCCCTGCTGCTTGGAGCAACTGGACTGCTGATCTTCCCACAAATCCACGGCACCTCCACAGGGTGAATCCTGGCTTTCTAGCTGGCCTCTTGGCGCTTTGCTGCCAGCTCGGAGTATTTGATGTGCCGCTGCCATGCCTTCCTCCCAGGAGATGGTGAGTTCTATCAGGAGGACGCTCGTCCAGCACATATACATACTGTATAGGACCGCTTATCAGCCTATTAATAAAGTGCACGCTCTACACATGGTGCTATAATGACACTTTTACTGTGTTGGATTGGTAAACGTTTGTTGTAGCCTTCATCGCCTCGGAATCTCGCCTACCCATCCTGTCTTGTTGTGAGGTGACTAAAAGCAAAGGTCACATCAATAGGGGGTGACTTAGAAATGGAATATAGCGCTGTTGTTACGACCTCCCTCGGGATGACCAGCCGTTTTCCACCAGCATCTGCCACTGTTTTCCGGGAGTGAGGATGCGTTTTTTATGCCATACTGGGGGATGACCTCTTGATGACCTCAGCCAGCTTAGCCAAGACTTTCCAGCAACGTAAGTCCTGGATGTAAGCATGCTTCTTTGTTGCCCTGGCCCAATGTTTTGGATGATCCTGCGGGCAAATGCAAGTAAAACTCGGGTTGTCGTGTTTAAACAAAAAACAAGTCATTCTGAAATGGAGGTAACGTTCCAGCCAGGTAAGGTGGTAACACCACCCACACCTTATTTTGAAAAGAGTTCACCACTCAGCTCAGCAAGACGATCAAAAGCAAGCGTTATTATAAGGGCTGTCAAAGTTAACGAGTTATTAAAGTTATTAACGGCACTAATTTTTTTTACCTGCGATTAATATGCGCATGTCCTGTTTGACCCTCGGCCAGCGCCGTAGTTTGAGGAAGCAGCCGTCACCGTGGAGTTACAAGCGGGAGAAAACATTGAGCAGAAATGGAGAAAGAAAGGGCTTTTCTGATTGGTAAACTGAGCTTGAAACACCTGGCGGATGGCTCTTGCAACAAGACTAAAGATATTTGCATCTGGTGTCGCTGTGATTGGAGTTGTCACGGGCTACGTCGTTGTCCACTTGCCAGAGAGAAGCGGGAAGGTACTGAAACACTGCCGGTATTTTTTATTGCCGCACGAGTGTCCCAACTATTGAGTGTTTTTTTTTTTTTTTTAGAAGCGAGTCGTCTCTGGGCTGATTTTTTGCTTGGAACTGCACGCTAAATTTGAGTACGAGCTGCTAGTTAACAGCAGGCATTGCCAAGGACAGCTATGAATTAGCAGTGCTCTAGCCAGCATTAATACATCAGTAAAACATACGTACATTATAGCGACCTAATATGTATTGTGTATGACAGGAACAACATCAAACTAAAAGCACAAAAGGAATACAGAGCCACCATCCACCAGTACCAGCCTGGAGTTGTCTTACATACTGTATAGGACCGCTTATCTGCCTGTTAATAAAGTGCACGCTCTACACATGGTGCTATAATGACACTTTTACTGTGTTGTGTAGAGGTTGTGTACCGAATAAATATGCATGTTAGCACTCAATAAGGTCATCAAATCTTACCTTTATGCGTTCCCACATAGTATCAGCAATTGGGAGCAAGTATGAGCTGAAAGAAAAAGGCTAAAATACAGTATAGTTGTCTATCTGTGTTCTTGGAGATGAATAAAGTATGAACGCCGTGTGACATGGGAGAAGGTGCGTTCAAGGACGGTCAAACAAAGTGGGACAAAGTGACACACCATTGTTTTTGAACCTACCATCCACCAGCATGAGCCTGGACCTTGCTTTTCGGAGGGGTTGTGTGCCGAACAAATATGCACATTAGCACGCAATAAGGTAAATGGTCTTTCACTTGTACAGCGCTTTTCCGCGAGCAACTGGGGGTTCGGTATCTTGGCCGAGGACACTTCAACACGATCACGGGAGGACGGCAGATCAATGCCGCAACCTTCAAGTTCGGAGATGACCACTTTACCGCCTGAGCCATGCCGCATAGTATCAGCATTGGGAAGCAAATGAGAGGGACTACAGTACATGCAGTTATCGTTGTAGCTGCGTATCGAATCGTTTGCCACAGAGAAATTTACATCCCTACTCATGCTGATAAAAACTTTTTTCATATGCGATTGTGATTAATTAAGAGTTAAAACGTGACAAAATGAGATTAATGACGATTAATTGTGATGAATCACAACTAGCTATTTTGAATTGATTGACAGCCCTAGTTATTACATGACCAACAGTGAATCCAGCCCTCGCATCTCACGTGTACCTAACGTGTGCTAAATGAGTCCATCCTGTCACGTGGAGGTCGCTGGGGCCAGCAGGAGCACATGCAAGACTGTGACGCTCTCTCGTGTTTTTTGTCATGTCGCCATCATCCATGATCAAGTGACTCGCTCACACCACCATCCAGACCTGATTAAACGATTTAATCACCTGAAAGTGCGATTCATACGCGTACCCGACAGGGTGGCGCTGCGTTGCATCTGTGTTCATTTTCTGCTCTGGCACGGCTTTCTGCTGACTTGTGTGAGTAAATCTAATATTAAAGCGTTATTGATTTGCAGATCCTTAATCACTTTGACTCAGCCCACTTTCACTTATCCCCACTGCAGCACGGGCTCCCCAGGGGCGGGGCTTCAGCAATGTGGCCCGACAGACAGTCGGAGGCAAATGCAATTTTTGAGATTTAAAATTCCCATCGTAAATCATTTTATCCCTAATATTTACATATGATGTGTGCGATCAATACTTCATCTGGAAGCGCACCAAAGGAGCATCGCGTGGTTGCAGAGTCATGGGATTTAAGGCAGGAGTTTAAAATTAGCAAGGAAAACACAGCTTCTTCCCACGTGTTTACATTTGTATGTCAGATTCCTGCGTGCACGTGACAGTGGGAGGTGTGCGCCGCTTGCTAACAATGCTAATTAAGAGAGACTGTGGGATCGCTTCATTGACCTCTCTCCCCGTTGTGTGTTTGTTTTTATTGTTCATGCTAATTAAGCTTAATCCTCCACTCTCTCGCTCACTCGCCACCGACTCTGACCAGCACCAGGCGTCCACGCCACAGCCAATCAGACGCAGCCATACTGCAAGGCTGAGGCTGTCGGAAGAGGGCACTGGGAGTTATGGCTGGACTTGTGTGTGGGTGTGCAAGAATGGAGGTATCATGTCGGGCGGGGCCCCTGGCAGCCATTGTCTCGCAGTACAATGATACGGCTCACAAGTGAGCAGTGGGCCAGTAATGAGGTGGAGGCCCCTCCGAACAGCATGTCTCTGCCAATTGTTCTGCGCCACAGTGGGAGAAAGGAGCAGACACACACACACTTCACACCTACCCTGCGAACCCCCACACACCCCCATCTCATATCTCTGACATGGGAGTGTGTTCGCTAATGGCTAATTAAAACACGGCTATTAATGAATGACCGAGCAGAAGACACGATAAGGAAACTTACAGGCCGAAATGAACACATCCTTAACATGTCAATCAGGACGGTGGCATGCATTCACACGTGAAAAAAGTGTACAGTTGCTCACTATTTCGTGTAAAGTGTTTAAAAATGGCGTAAAATACAGTTGTGCCTCGTTTTTCCTTATTAATCCGTTCCAAAGGCTCCTCGAAAACCAAACTGCACAAAAAATGATATAAATCCGATGAATCCAAAATATTAACAAAACGCATTTTAAAGAGTGTAGATATAGTTTTACATGCAGAAAACAATGAAATGCATTTAAATCATCCGCGCCAAATCGGCCCACGCCGCAATTTCATAATAGCAGTTGAGTCGGCCCGCCTCACGTAGATTACCAATCAAAGTGCTCATGGCGATCTGCGTAATTAAGCCACTCCTCCGGTATTTTCATTCACTTTTTTTATTGTATGTAGCACGAAATTCACAAGCATTCTTAATAAGGGTGCCAGATTCACACCAAAATGTCCAGTTTGGCCCACAACCTAAAGTAGGCTTGCGTCTCGGCCCCCTGTGTGACTGAGTTTGACACCCCTGCTATGAATGATGAATGAAATGGATACATGAACATTTAACATCACTTTTACCTTTGTTGAAGACTCTTGTTGGCAAAGACGACGATGATTCATCGTCGTCTCGCTACAACGTCTTTCTCAAATTCACCAGTATTTCTCACCTTCATGATCAAAGTTCTGACCTTCTTTGGCCCCTTGGTGGGTTATTTTCAAGCCCTTGTTGTAATTTCCCAAATGATGCTGTTGTTTTTAGGATTACATGGACAATGGCAGTTATCTGTCAGCGTTTGTTAGAAAGGGGGGTTAAAAGGACATGTTAACCATTGCAAATTAGGTAAAGTGGTGTGAAAAAGTGTTTGCCCCCTTTGTCCCACTTAAATGTTTCAGGTCATCAAACAAATGTAAATATTAGTCAATGACAACACAACTCAACACAAAATGCACTTTTTAAATGAAACTTTTTATTATGAAGGGAGGAAAAAATCCAAAGCTACGTGGCCCTGTGTGGAAAAGTGATTGCCCCCCCCCCCCCCCCCCTTCAAACGTAACTGAGATGAATTGAGACCTATCAGTGTAGAAAAGGTTATAAAGCATTTCTAAAGCTTTGGGACTCCAGCCAACCACAGTGAGAGCCATTATCCACAAATGGCAAAAACATGGAACGGTGGTGAACCTCCCCAGGAGTGGCCAGCCAACCAAAATGACCCCAAGGCCGCAGTGACGACTCATCCGAGAGGTCACAAAAGACCCCACAACAACATCCAAAGAACTGCAGGCCTCACTTGCCTCAGTGAAGGTCAGTGTTCATGACTCCACCATAAGAAAGTTCCAAGACCAAAACCACTGCTGAACAAAAACAACATTAAGGCTCGTCTCAATTTTGCCCGAAAACATCTTGATGATCCCCAAGACCTTTGGGTCTGACGAGACAAAAGTTGAACTTTTTGGAAGGTGTGTGTCCCATTACATAAAAGTAATGCCGCAATGCCGCATTTCATAAAAAGAACATCATCGCAACAGTAAAAATATGGTGGTGGTAGTGTGATGGTCTGGGGATGTTTTGCTGCTTCAGGACCTGGAAGACTTGCTGTGACATGACTTTTTCACACAGGGACATGTAGCTTTGGATTTTTTTTCTCCCCTAATAATAAAAAGTTTCATTTAAAAAGTGCATTTTGTGTTGAGTTGTGTTGTCATTGACTAAAATTTACATTTGTTTGATGATCTGAAACATTTAAGTGGGACAAACATGCACAAAAATATGAAATCAAGAAGGGAGAAAACACTTTTTCACACCACTGTATTTGTGGCAATAATTTTCAATGAGAACTGAATCCTCCAAAAGCCAAGGTTCCACTGTGCTGTCTGTTGAATTCAGAGCAAATTATTTAGTAGTGCTCAGGTTGGGGTCAGCTGTTTGTTGTTATGATTATCAGTTACTGTTGCTATTGTTCCTCTTGCTCGCCCACTAATACATCATCGGCTTGTACAAACCACACTATACAAATAATTTGTCAGCGTACGCAAGCGTGTGGCTGTTGGTTCTTCTGATGTTGTTTATGAGGTGCAAACAGGAGATTGAGGTTCAGTCGCTGGCCGTGGTGTGCAGCCAGAAGTCAGGCCAAGCAGAAAGTGTCATTAATGCACACTTCTTCCTGCTCAACACGAGCCCGGTGTGTTACACGTGCAAGTCTTCCTTGCTGCTACTGTGTCTTCAAAAAAGAGGAGTGGAAGAGTGAAAAGGAGTACAGTACAGTTTGTCAGGTCTGAGAAACACACGCTTGCATGCGTATCACATACCTACACAAAAGCAATACACATGGTGGTGCTGGATATGGGTAGGTGTATGGAATGATTAGCTAGCAGGCCATTGGCTGGAGGGACACAGTTTGCGCCTTTAATGACAGCGTTCATGCTCTCAGCTTGAAGTGGCAGCGTACCCTACTCCCTCAACTGTGCGGACAAGAGTTAATAATGCAGTCCGCTAATATTAGCAGCTAGTTTGTGTCACATTGTCATTTGAGTTTGCCACATGAATGTGCTTTACAGCATATTGTGGTACAGTCATTCCTGGTTTTTCTTGGTTCATTGGTTCCAGACCTTACGGTGACCAAACTCTAGCTAGTTCACCTCCAGGTCCTCGCGCCTCAGAGGTGCAAACAATAAAGTCAGAGATATTACACTACATCACGTCGTCTGAAAGCCTTATATCTGTGTTTTCGTTCCTTTAGCTGTTTTTACGCTTGAAAATGTTCAATTTAGGTGAAGAATATGTACAATTTGGTTAAATACCCATTTTTTAAAAAGAATAATCGGCCATATTGAACCACAAAACAGCGATCATTTATTTATTAATTAATTTTTGAAAAAACACCATAGGCTGAGGGCGAGATGTTCAAAGCACGATGTAGCGAGGGACGACTGTATTGTGCCACTTAGGGTTGCACGCTATAAACCATATAGGATAGAAATCTTTGTGTTTTTAATTCTACCACATTTTGATGACACAGCCTAGCAAAACTGAGAGCGACCAGCTGCAACACGACATCAATGTAATGTGGCATCCTGGCAGAAGTGGCTAGCTAGCGTGACTGAAGTTGGAGTTGCTCTTCAAATTTACTAATGCCTCCGTGGCACCAAATAAATGATGTTTCTTCCAAATATCACTATGACTGGAGGACGAGGAATGGGTAAGTGGCTGGGCTACACGACACAGAGCAGGAGGATTCAGAGAAGCCGCGCTAGCTTGAATGTAAACTAGCGGAACAACAGAAGAATAAGCGATTAGTCAATGTTAAGCCTAGCTGCAACCGCGTTACAGCGGAGAGTAACTAGCGTAAAAGTGGATGGGCTTGTGAGTGAACAACGGCAGGAGGGAATGGGGTCTTGAGCTCGGCGATCAACATGCACACACTCACTCATGGATCAGCATGGCTGATGGTGACATCTTTTGTAGCTGACTGACTACTATTGGAGGGTCAAAAGTCACCCTGTCCTCCTGCGCCCTCGTCAGTAATCTTCATCCTACACCGCGTGTCCCCTTCCTCATATTAAATCACACCTGACACACCTGCTGTGCCGGCACAGCTTCATCCATATTTCATCCAGCGCACGGCAGCACTTTTTGGGGTGGCTTCATTTAACAAGTGACCCCGGCCGGCGCTGTGGCCAAGAGGAGGGAATAATCAAGTTTGTCTGGGAAATAAAATGAAAAAGAGTTTATATGACTTTATGAAGTCCAATAAGCTTCCATTCATCTCTCAAGCCCCCGTTGGCGTTTTTTGTGCCGCTGTCATTGTGTAAAGTTGGAGGGAAAATCGTCATGGAAAATGTTGTCACTGCACGGTTTGAGCATACGGTGGTGCCTAGAATTGGGTTTTTGACAAAGTATTGGCAAAATATATCTTGGTTTTCATACTGGGTTTTCTGGGTCACCGGACGCCCACACATTGCACCTAGCAAACTAATCGGAGTATTTGTATTTGTTTGTTATTTGTTGCAGCGCGGAGGTTATGTTTTTGCCGGCATTTGTGTGTTTCTTTGTTTGTGTTCAAAATAATTGGAAAAGTTCTGAATGGATTTGGGTGAAATTTTCAGGAATTGTCGGAAATGGGGTATTGAAGAAGTGCTTACATTTTGGGTGTGATCTGGATCACCGTCTGGATACAGGAATGTTTTTAAAGAGTCTTTAACATTGTGGGCCATTTTCGGCATTTGTGCATATAACTCCCCCAAAAAAGACCAGAGCATTCGGGGAAAAAATACAGGACCCAACAGGTTTTACAAAAGACTGATCCAGATAATGGAATGATTCCGGATACTATGATCCAGAATATGAAAAAGGAAATAGGGGAGCTTTGGAGTTTTCCTCCTAGGAAGACAACAAATGAAGCCACGAACATGCAACAAACAGCATTATACAACGCTTTTTTATCTTCAAGGTACTGGGACCACATTTACAAAGTGATGACACAGCATCAGGGGCACCTGGGGGTTCATTGTCTTGCCCAAGGATACTTTGGCATGGTCACGGATCGAACCAGCGGCCTTCAGGATGGGAGATGACCACGCCACCACCTGAGCCATGCCGATGCTCAACAATGCTGCTTCCTTGCTGTCGGCATCAAGCAAACTTGAAAACTGACAGAGATTTGCGACACACAGATGAGAGGCGACGGAGCCACGCTTTGTCATCCGGAAAGGTCAAATGGTTTGGTTCATTAGCCACAAAATGGTGGTCTTCCATGCAACGCCTCTGCGCCCATCTCTTATTTCCTCTCTCATTTCCTGTTGTTCAGCTCTGTTTTGCTTTGTCATCATTGCCTGCCACATGCTACTCTCCCAATCTGTATCCCACTGTATCTACGGGAACCATAACCACATTAGAACTCTATAATAAGTGACTGGGGGCACCTTGGCACACGTGGCAGTGGGCAGCCATTCAGAGGGAAAGCTAAGACTATCTGACACGTTGTTTTTATTGGCATTTTTGGCTTTGTCAGCAGCAGCATTATTATTTCATGGAAAGAAATATTCGGACACACCCAATAATGTGATCAAACGATTTGTGAGCCATACCGGTTACTTATTGACTCGTTTGTCTGAATTTTTCATCTCATGAATACATTTTCAGCAGCCCATTTTCGTCTGTTGAAGCATGGCTGTGCCCCAATGCACCAAGCAAAGGGGAGACGGCTGTGCCTCCAGTTTCCTTCATAGGCTTATCTCCCAATACTTGGGCGGTGACATAATTCCGAACCAAAAGCCCATTTCAGACAATCATTGGCTGGTGCAGTAACAACATTGACAAATCAAGGAAAAGGGAACGCATATGAATGGACTGGAGTTACTCCTGAATATCATGTCAAATTCCAGCAGGCTAGCGGGAATGTTGCTCCAGGTGGTGAAGATGGCTCCACGGAGGGCATCCACTGTCCATTTTTTGTAAACTTCACTTGCCATCCATCCACCAAATGTTGTCCATTGGATTTAGATGAGGGGAACACTCCGGATGGTCCAAAAGAGTGAGCTTATTCCTCTGGAAGATGTTCTTTGTGACGTGCAGCGTTGTCCTGTTGAAAAAGCCAGTCAGATGAGGGCCTTCGGTCATGAGGGATGCCCCCTGCGACATCCCCACATAGCCCTCTGCTGTTTGACACCCCTGCACAACCTGACGCTCCATTGTTCCACTGAAGGATCATGATGGTGCCCCCTCCACTGTGCCGTGTGGAAAACATCTCAGGTGGGATCTCCTTGTGTTGCCAGTAACGTTGGAAGAAGCCAAAAAATAGTTTTTGCTGTGCTGATATACCCGTATTTACTGGGTTAAAACGACTGCATACAAAAAAGATCATTTGAACAAATCTAGTGGTGACGTGTGTACATCACAGTAAAACTCCTCCAACTGACACTCAGATAACGTTTGTTGGTTTCACGGGGGCCAACTTTCCCAGTGTCCCCTCCTGCACTCCTGTGAGCATGATTGGAGTTCGACGGAGTGACTACATGAGGCTGCTGCCGGGATAACCAGATTGCATGTTTTGCTCTACTCAATATAAATTCTCCACCGGTAAAATACTGCGGCCAGCTTCGGTCTGCTCATAATCATCAGACTTTGTGAAAATCCACGCAAGGACATTCCATCCACGTTATGTCTGAAGTTGTTCAGCCACACCTCATTTGCCCTCCTCAGTGTTTGAAAGCATGAAGGTGACTCTCCTGTTTAAAATTCTTTGTGAACCTTTGGTGGTGGCGTTGTGTCTCCCTGGTCTGCGTGGGGCGGTTGGGACCGAAGGAGCTGCATTTTTTCTTCTCCATCTGCCACCATCCTAATCAGTCGGCATTGATTAATTGGATTAACGTGAGTTGATCTAAATCACTGATCAATTTCTATTAGGCTTCCTTAAGTACGTTTTAATTGAATCGGATGATTCTGCACTACGTGTGTGCGCAGGATTGTGCTTGTGTGAGAGGGTGTGATTTCTGGTAAATGTTCAGTTGTGCGATGTTTGACCAATTAAGAGTGCAGCAGTTTGAGAAGATGCCCGAAATGCTTGACTACGAACATACTGTACTTTTTGTCTGTATGCCAGTTCTTGTTCGTGTTAAATCAGGTATTATGGCAGCTTGGTTGTGCCCTTTGTCAAATAAGGGACTCCAAGAAGGCAGACTGGCAAGTCCTAGCATGCTCATGCCGCTCAAGGAGTTTGGTACCTCCTGTGATATTGACTATATCAAGTATGTAATTATTGGGGATGTCGATGCTGATGTGGGCATGAAAATGAGATATCGGTTCGGAGCACGAGTGATGACGTGCTCCACACGGCAACAAGCTTGCGAACTCGGTATGTCGTGGTGTGGAATTATTTCCAAGTTTTGGACCGTAAATATGGACTTTGCACTGGTCGTCTTTCTTTCATGCTTCCAGTCTAATTAGTTTTCCTTCATGCTGCCTCAGAGTGACACTCTAAGGTAGCCCGAGCACCTGACCCTAATGGTCAGGGGTGACCCTTTGTGGCTCATTCAAGCGATTCCATCTGGGTTCTGTGGTGAGCTCCTAGTATGCTAGTAGGATCCTTGGTTTCACATCAGTAGCACTTTCTGAAAAGTCGTGTCCATTTCCCAGTTTCTATGGTATACCATGAACAAGCCCAAAGACAGCATAGCCTCTTGGATCCTTCCCACAAATGCTAATTCAAGTTGCGAAAGTAGTTGCTTGTGTCGAGACAGTGCAGACATATTTTTATCCCCTATTTCATCCCCTCCTCTTTTCTCTCTCCCACTGTCTTGTCCGCAGCTCGCCCCCTCCCTGTGAGCCATGCTACTATCCCGCCCCTACCCCCCACCCCGTGGTTGCTGTAAACAAGCAGCAGGGGGTTGTGAGTAGCCTGCCGGGTGTGCTAGCCACCAGAGGGGGGGTGTTGTTTGACGAAGGGGTTATGGATGTTCCTTGTGTCAGTAAATTTAAGGGCAGAAAATCAGCCTAAAACCATGGTTTGAAGAAAAAAAGAAAACCAAAACATGGCAAATAACGGCTTATTTGGTACACGTCGTGTTTACGAATGTCGGACCCTATGATTTCCGTGTTAACGGAACTGCGGATGGAATTGTGGAATTGGCCAATAAAAATGGAATTTACTGTTAAACACGGAATCTCGCGGAAAGTGATATGCTGTGAATGAAATGATGTCATCGTGAGGTGAAGGCACGTTCGTGTGGGGAGGCCGGGCAGACCGCTCAATCGTGGTGGAATCTCATCACAAACACTAAAAAATTGGCAAAAAAAAGCTTGGAAACTCTGCTCTTACTGAGCGTGAATGGAAGCTAGCGGTATTAGCTTAGTTTAGCAGAGCACGCTCGTGCGTGTTGTGTTTTACCGCTTTAATGTAAGCGAGCGTTTTGCAATGCCCGCTAACGGCATGCAGGCTCTGCGTCACAAAGACAAAAGGCAGGTTTAATCTTGCAGCCAGCTCGTCTTAACCGTCAAGACACATTCGTCTGTGTAGGCTCTCAGTCGTACAGGAGTTGTCCATCGAGGAAAAGGCTTCTTGAGACGTCATCTGTACTTCTGTGAAGAAGGTGTCGGACGTTTCGCTCCTCATCCGAAGAGCCTCGTCAGCGAACCGAACATGTTCGCTGACGAAGCTCTTCGTCTCAAGAAGCCTTTTCCTCGTCAAGACACATTCTCAACACACACAACACACTTGCGGCTTTCAAAATAAGAGCACTGTTTGCCGCAAGGTGTCTAAAAATAAAAATATCTTACGTTAATAACGTGATTGGAACTACATCTGTGGCTATATTTTCCTTCACCGCAAGCACGGGCATTACAGTTTGTTGAAGATTTTGTAGCAATGTGTGCAGAGGCTGACATCCCGTTAGAAAAGCTAGCCAGGATGCATCCATTTCTCAATTACTGGGCAAAATTGGCCAATGATGTATTGCATCGATAAATGTAAGTATTTTTGCATTTAATTAATGGACATTTATTCACTCACCCCAAAAGCACACACCCTATGCTGGTAAAATTTAAAAATGGAATTGGGGGAAAAAATCAAATGGATTTCATAGAGCCCGACAAATGCAACTAGTGTGTTTTCTGATAAACTCTAGCCTTGTGCCTGTCATCCCTTCACAGGCAAGAAAACAGACGAAAAGCGGCAGGTGTGTGATGTTGAGTGAGGGGGGCCTGTGGTGGATGAACTTAATTCACACTCTACGGACATGGATGTATAGCTATCAGAGCTTTGTGTGTACATGCAGAAAGGAAATAAGCGCTTTTGGATCCCTGTTGTACACAATAGTGAGGTTCACATCTCTGGTGGAATATAGCCTGAGGATTACGACTCTACCATCATTTGCATAAATCCATTAAAGCATTTTTTTCCTTTGCTCTTTCTCTCCTTAACTCTCTCTGTCTCACTCTCTCACACTGAGGCACCTGTGGGGCCAGGAAGACATTGCAGAATTACATTTTCTTTGGCGTTTGTGGGAGCGGTGGTGCAGCTGTGAAAATGGTGCTATGACATAGGAAACCGAGCTTTGTGCCAGAATAATAATATTGAATTATTAAACACTGATGCCAACAGATGGAGGAACATTCACAACTGCTGTCTGGGGCAGCATTTCCATCCTGGGAGGTCACTCAGTGCTTACCGCTTGCTATTTCAAATGGGCTGGGGACGCATGGAGACTTGATTGTAAGACGAGTACAAGTCAGGTGGTAAACATGATTTGATGATGAACACGTTTGCCTGACATGGTATAACTTTCATGATTCCATTCTTTTTTGGGGGGTAGATTGAATTGCCACACAAACACCGCTATTTGTTCTTTGTTTTTCCATTTTTCTATTGTGTTGTAGATTTTCACTTGCTGCATTTGGTCACTGATCACTGACGTTTGAGTTTTTAATCTGCCATTAGTTAATTCAGATATTTTTCATTTGACCCATCCATCCATCCATCCATCCATCCATCCATGGATCTGCTCCTCTGGGCAGATCCCGAGGTGTTCCCAGGCTAGTTGAGAGACATAGTCTCTCCAACATGTCCTGGGTCTTCCCTGAGGCCTCCTACTGGTCAGACATGGCCTAAACACCTCCCCACGGAGGGGTCTGATAGGCATCCTTACCAGATGCCCGAGCCACCTCGTCTGGCTCCTCTCAATGAGGAGGAGGAGCGACTCTATGTATTTTGCAGTGTTACTCACTTTATCTCGAAGGGAGAGCCCAGCCAACGTACGGAGACAACTCATTTTAGCCGCTTGTACCCACCATCTTGTCCTTTGGGTCGCTACCCAAAGCTCATGACCATAAGTGAGGGTAGGAACGTAGATCCACGGGTGAATTCAGAGCTTTGCCTTTCAGCTCAGCTTCCTCTTGACCACAACGGACCGATGCAGAGTCTGCATCACTGCAGATGCCGCACAAATCCACCTGTCGATCTTGCGTTCCATCTTTCCCTCACTTGACCCCCAGGTACTTAAACTCCTCCACTTGGGGCAGGATCTCATGTCCAACCTGGGGATGGCACTCCACCCTTTTCCCATCCCAGCTTCACACTCGGCCGTGAACCCATCCAGTGAGAGTTGAAGATCACGACCCGATGAAGCCAGCAGGACCACATCATCTGCAAAAAGCAGAGACTCAATCCTGTCACCAAACTGGATCCCCTCAACGCCTTGGCTGCGCCTCGAAATTCTGTCCATAAAAGTAATGAACAGAATTGGTTGCAAAGGGCAGCCCTGGCGGAGTCCAACCCTCACTGGAAACAAGTCCGACTTATTGCCGGCATTGCGGACCAAGCTCTGACACGAGTCATACAGGGAACGAACCACCTGAATTAGGTGGTTACATTCATTTGACCCATGATTTGAAATGCCACTGTATTTGAGGCCATAGTTTTTCATGCTGCTTGCTCAATTGGAATAGCAACTTATATTTTTGGTGATTAAGTCAATCAGGTCCAGGTGGCAGCTGTAGATAGCATGACAAATTCCGAGGTCTTTATGTTGGCTCCCACAGTGTCCCTTGCTGCCTTCCTCTGGCCACCTTCACTTCCCCTTCTTCAGTGATGTGAATCATGAAAGCAAGTCCTGTGTAGTTCTCCTTGGAAGAGGAGCAGCAGTAGGGAGAGATGACATATTGATTCAAGAGCCTCCGGGAGAAAAACTGAAGCCACGCTGAAACACAAACACCTTCACCGCAGCTTCTCACAGCGATGAGTTAAGAAGGTGCTCTGTGGTGCGCATGGGGTGGGTGGACGACAAAGAGGGTGGGGTTAAATCTTGGAATCCCTGATTCCCTGCAGGCCCACTCGCCGCACAGGCCAGGACCTCGAGCCCCTCTGAACTTGCGTAGAACAGCAATACCCTGGAGGTCTGCAATTCACATCAAAATAGGCAAATTGCCCAAAGGCATGATGAACTTCTTCAGAGCGTAAACCCTACCCAAAGCAACCCTCTCATCTCTGCCACCACCCACATGCATAGTGAGGACGCTTCTCCACTTCGACTGATTCATGTCTGCCAAAGATAGAGTGGCAAGGTCATCTGGCACCGAGTGCATGCAAGGTCATGTTGGTAGAGGTTGATGACATCATCAGTGGGAGACAGCGACAGCAGTCGATCTGTCTGCTTGCTTTATGAGACTGATGTATGGGGGAGTTCAAGAGCAGACACGCACAGCAGAACTGATTGTGCATGAAAACATAGCATGAAGGCGTTGTTTGCAGGAATTAGTCATTGCTCTCACTTTTTTTATTGACTTGGGAGCTCATTTACCAGTAATGTTCTTAAATGCAAGAAAAGTCTATTTCGCATGGAGAGTTCCGAAAGAGCAGTATTGTTCACACCTGCATTTGTGAATCCATGTGCTCGTAATACGCAAGCACATGCCAGCGCATTTAGCATATGTTAGACGTAAGAACTTGAGGCTAAAGGGTCACGTCCACAAAGGAGACTGTAGGAGAAGTGCGTAATGGCACTGTCCCACTGCGCCATTTTAACGATTCCGTCTGAAAACCTGGACTTTTTTATTCATTTTTCAGTGGGTTTACAGACTTATCTCGACTTTGACAGATGGCACTGGCCATTCCAAACTTATTCAAATTTCCGACGGCCAGCATTGGATCACGATTGCCGGTTCTTGTGTGTTTTTCTGCATTTTTCACCATTACTCTGGTGTAGTCTTGCAGGTTCTCAGACTTTTACGGCTGTTGGGCAGGCCGACAGCTCGCCAAACACCTAACATGAAATTGTCACCCTAACCTTCCACAGAACTCACCATACGCAACATGATAACATTTTGACAATAGGAATAAAAATGTATGTTTCCACAGACATGAAATGTTTAATGATACAATTAAATGAATTAATGTCAACAAGTATATTTGAGTAATATAAACATTAAGATACTTACATGTTTTATGTAGGCAACATGCTAGTTCCTAGTGTAGGCTCTTGAAGTGTGATAGTACTCCAGCATCATAGTATTCCAAGATATTAGTGAGCCAGATTGAATTTCCAAACAAGCCATGCAGACCGTCAGGAGCTCTGACTGTTGTGATGAGGCGATGGGCGGAACTTGTAATTCAGATGTTTTTCCAGTCGTTTCGTTCATTATTTATACTTAAGGAGATGTTACTCATGCCTTCAATGCTACGCAAGCTGGGCTCAATGATGACAATATTCAAACTTAAGCAGTTTCTCTCACACGTATTTACACATTACTCACACTGCACACTAAAAACTTGCAGGTCCAAGTCAGTCTCAAGTCAAGACCAACACAGGTCGAGTCAAATCCCAAGTCATACTGTAGGCTTAAAATGTTCAAGTCCTTCAGCGTTTACCAAATAAAATGCCAATATAACAATGTAACAACCTATTAAATTTGACAAATACAATGAATACATTTGGAATTGTTGTAACTGTGTGTGTGCATGTGAATAACTTTCCACCACTCTCCAGCAGTCTGGCACTCGTTTGTTCTTAAACCTGATTGGACGTTAATGGAAGGAATGATCTGCTCAGTCTTTTGGTGGAGCAGGGCAGTGATAGTAATCTGCCACTGAAACTGCTTCTGTGGGGAGATGATGCTGTGCATTGGATGATGCTGGTTGTCCATGATGGAAAGGAGCCTCCTCGGTGTCCTTCGCTCTGCCAAACATGGCTGTCCAACTCAGTGCCAGTGACAGAGCCTGCCTTCCTCACCAGTTTGTCCTGGCAGGTGGCGTCCTTCTTGTTGAGGCTGCTCCCCCAGCACACTACTGCATACAGGAGGACTATGCTCTGAATAAACAATCTAATTGGCTGTTGTTAGGCCTGTGTGTTTCCATACATTTACTACCGTATCGACCAATAAAATGGTGTGCTGGTTAAGTCTCATCTGATAATGGTCTAAGTCAGATCCAGACCAGAGTCTGCCTGACATAGCTTCTCCAGGGGGAAAACACAGTTTTGTGATGTCCATACAGACTTCAGACAGACACGGGAATTGTTTTAATCTAAATGTAAGAAAAGATCAGGCTGCACAGTGGCCTAGTGGTTAGTATGTTGGTCACAGAGAGAGTTTTTCCCTGTCTGCTGTGTGCCACATTTTTTGCTTTGTGTTTGATAGCTAAGACTTAGCGTTTTGTCTCAGAGCCCTTTTGTTGTTTCTTTTCACTTACTGATTTTTGTGTCCCTTTTTCATTCCCGCAGGTTTTTGTTGCACTTTTAATTTGTTATTTCTGTTTTTTCTTGTACGACATGTCGTCTGGTTTAGTTGGTACTTAGTTTGTTAAGAGTGTTATTACATCTATGCTAGGCTACATGCTGACTATCTCTGCTTTGGGGTCCGACCTACACACAGCCACCACAGTACACTGGTACCCTGTGACGTGTGGTAAGCCAACGATAAATTCGCAAAAATTACATTTATAGTTCATGGCTCGACCCATGACAAGCTAGCTTGCACTGGTCAGTCAGTCTTGTTTCTGGAAGCTAAAGCACAGTAAGCAAACACTTCTTGAGAAAGATCATCAGCGTGGTTCAGTATATTTGACATCAAAATCGTAATCATGCCCTAGGCTCCAGCATGCCCGCGACCTAGTGAGGATAAGCGGTTTCCACCATAGCGACAAGGCTGCAAAGCATTATACATGTTATAAAACCATCTTTTCACAGCGATATATTGACGATGAGGGGTGCGGGCTGCGATGGCGAGGAAATATGAAATAAATCAGACTATAAAGATCCATTTTTACTCATTAAGAAGACGATTTAAAACAATAATTGAAGGATAAGTGACGGCAGAGTAATTTACACTTACCATTCTTTGATTTGTTTTCATCTCCATGCTTAAGGCTTAAGTCGATGTTCTGCAAGTTCTCTACTTCATCTCCACATGTTTTTCCTTGAAAACTACTGACACATTGCTCAAATCTTGGCTATAATCACTGTAAACATCCTCTGTTTTGTACACCGCTATGTTTGTGTAGCTGAGTCATAGTACTCCGAACACGTCACTTCCGGAAAGGTGACTGAACAGTGAGAACTAGCTCGTCATGGGTGGCGCCATGAACTATAAATGTCATTTCTGCAAATTTACTGTTCACTTTCAAAACTTGAACAATGTAGAACAGAATTATAAACGATACATTACATATTTAAGCAAAGTTGATTTCAGGGACCCTTTAAATGTCTTGTGCTCTAATTAATCAATTTTTGTGATTAATTTGTTCCAAAAGGTCCAACAAAATCACCCGAAAGCAGAGTACGGTAGTCTGAAAACGGAGGTTTGACTGTAATTCCAGAATGCCATATTTGTGATACCGCTTAATCCAGAAAGTCTAAACCCCAATCACGTTGGTTGTTTTATTTTAAATACATTGTGGCGATGCAAAAATGCAAAAACTCCCTGTGCAAATATTTTTGGACCTATGCTAACTGCCTCAGAGAAGTGATACACTTGAGTGTCCGCTGGGACAGGCTTGTCTTGCCACTCTGACCGGTCAAGTGAAGGATGGTTGAGGGTGCATATTGCAGCATTCAGTGCAGCTCAACTAGGCGAGATGCTGTGGATTAGTGTGGAGCTTGTGTGTCTAATATTGATTTACACATTCTTTTGGAGGACCCGCGTGAATCATGGGTCAGTTGTGGCATTGAGGAAAACTTTGGTCTCTGAGAAGGAAAGTTGGTCTCTGCTCTTTGAGAGGAACATACAGTACATTTGACTGATGACCAGATATGCTAATGCCAGAACTTTTAACTTACATAATAATTAAAGAACAAGTTTAGGGCAGAAAGGCACATAACATCCAAACTTAGTTCACAAAAGTGTCTTGGTCTGTTGTGTGAGGTGATGGATGACCGGCAGCAATTTATAGAACAAATCTTCCTCTGGTTTTTTGCCCATAGCACACTGCACTTGTCCACAGGAAATGAGAAAGCCCCACCCCTGAGGGGGCAAAACAATTGGCAACTTTTCAATTTTGCCATAGCGTCATTCAGGAAGCAGTTTTAAGTTGTCATGGAGCTGCTCACATGGCAGCAAAGACATCAAAATGAACAAAACCAAACGGGTTGTAGAACCTTGCATTCAGACCACATCCCTGGTTGCAAGAAAGAGGCACGTGTGTACGTGTGTGGGGGGTGGTTGGGGGGTCATTGTAGGGCAGAGATGTGGCGGTTATTAATTTCTACGATGCAGTATCGTGTAGCTGGTGGCTCCTGAGCGAGGCTTGGCTTTAATGAAAATGGCCCTAGTGGAAGATTAATGGCTCATGAAGACAGAGCGTTTAGATGGGACAACTGCCTCAATCTGGACACCGGTGACTAATCGCCGCAGACGCATACACGCTCACGCACAAACATCCGCATGCGCCGCTTCTGGAACCTCCTTTTTTTTACGCTTTGCACACCCACCCCCACTGCTTCATTTTCACGCCACACACACCCTTCCACCGCGCCCCCCACTATGCCGTCTCATGTTGGTATGAATAGTTGTGGGGTCAAAGTTGAAGGCAGGCAGAGGAGTCTCTTGATTTATGCCCCCTGATCTCGGTGCTGCGTATGGCGTGGCAGGCGGTCAGGGGACGTTTGGGCTGGCGAGATGTAAAGGTAACCTCCTCCCACCCTGACTGGGTTTGCTATTTTTTTTTCTTAATAGCAGAGCCGGTGACAGGGCCACCGCATCATCAAGCCAGACAAATCGGTTTGCTGGGCGGCAGCAATTTTTCCTTCTTTTGCTGCTGAAGGTGCATCATATATCTCCAAAACCACCCAGTACGGTGGCGAGAAACGTGTTTTTAAAGCAAATTGATTTGGAAGCTTTACGACGTGTTGGTGGGTTAACGGCTGCCTGGGAGGCGTATGCAGCACTGGCTCGGACTGTGGCGAAGAGCGATGGCCGTAAAACATGTGATTTTCATCGAGTAGAGCCAATCCTGCTTTGTACCGTTAAGTTGTGATGTGTGTGTGTGCTTTATATTCTGGTGAAACCTTTGCCTTTACCTAATCCGTGATGAGAGCAGCACAGCTAAATGTGAGTCTTGGCTTAATATGAGGCTGCGGTCGGAGTCTGAAAGCCTAGAGCGAGTTTAAACCTCCAATCTAAACAGGCACGACCACAGCCCTCCTGCTGCTGACCGTCGGGACACAGAGCAAGACGTTTTCACTGTGCAAGCTGACGTGGAGCACGGAAAAGGTACTGAACTCTGCCAGGACTAGCGGGTCTCAGCATTCTGTTTAGTCAGGCATGCAACAAAAATACCAGAGGTTTAAGACTCGGGAGTTGTGTTCCTCACTGAGGCTGCTGTGAATGAATACTGTATTGATGTAGTAGGTTTTGGATAAAGGTGTTGACATTCATGCCACAAATTGACACTGATTTCGCTTGTAAAATACACTAAAAGTGAAGCAACTGCGAGAAAAGTCGTTTAGCAGCAAAATGAATTGTATTTACTATTTTTAAATGTGTGCATTTTCTTCATCATTCAATTATTATTTTGTGTACGTATGAATTTTATCTCATAGTTTGTTTGTTTTTTTATTTACTGTCAAATTTGACTTTATGTCACTCTGATTCACTTACTTCTTACTTCTGATTCTTTTTGGGGCTCACAATGTAGTTACTTTTAGCGATAGGAAAATCAATTCCATTTACTGACTCGAGTTCTCATGAGTTAGTCACTAAAGTCAGTTGGATACTCGATTCACTTGAGCCACTCAGCACAAAGTGCATGTGCAAGTTTCTGCGAGACGCTCACAACTGAGCCGTGAGTCAGTGAAACTCGAGTCTTTGACGCATACTTGTGAGTCAGTGAAATTACAGTCTTTGTGAAGTACCTGCGAGTCAGTGAAACTCGAGTCTTCTCCGAGTACCCGTGATTCATTGGAACTCGAGGCTTTGTCACGTACTTGTGAGTCAGTGGCATTTGAGTTTTCGTCAAGTATTCCTGAGTCAGTGAAGTTCGAATATTTGTCGAATACTCGTAAGTCAGTGAAACTCGAGTATTTGTCGAGTATTAGTGATTTAGTGAAACTTAATTCTTCTATGAGTACCTGTCAGACAGTGGAACTTGAGTTTTTGTTTCGTACCTTTGAGTCTTCATTGAGTAACCTCGGTGAAATTTGATTTTTAGTCGAGCACTTGTGAGTCAGTGAAACCCCAGTCTTCTCAGAGTACCCGTGAGTCAGTGGAACGCGAGTCATCTTTGCTTACTCGTGAGCCAGTGAAACTCGAGTCTTCGTTAAGTCGTCAGTGCCACCAGTCAGCAACGTTTCCGCTGCATAAATGAGTAGAAAACCTAATGTGATTAGCTGGGAATGATGTCGCAGCCGAGATATCAGCATTCCAGTTACCAAGTTGGAAAACACAACGGTCACTTCCATGAAAACATCTGGACAAATATGTGGTACTTCAGTGACCGTCAAACACTGTGGACGAAGAGGAAACATAAAGACGCATAAGGTAGCCTATTTTTTTTCTTTTGGCATATTTCATTGTTTATAGAAAGTATGGAAGGACGAGTGCTCACAGCAACTGCGTACACGGATTATTGTCTGACTAGTACTAATGAACAGATTATTACAGGACCTTATTATGGTTTACGCTTGGAGCCGCCATCTTTGAAAGTCAACTCGGATGTAGTGAGGATTCTCCGACTTTCTGAGTCAGAAATCCGTCCCCTGGGGGCGTTCCAGTTGAAACTTCCGACTGGGAGCTCCGAAATCCTGACTTTGGAATACAAACGGAATGCAGCATTAGTATCACGAGATTTGGTCTTGGGTGTGTGATCCACGATGGCTGAAGAAGCCATCCATCCACGTGTTGATTCAACATACCAAATGGTACAGTCTACAAGAGCCGATCATCAAAATCCAACTTTTATGAAAACAGGCGTTGGAAAATCATCAACAATGTGTTTGATTGCCTTCTCAAGTCCCATAATCCTTCAGTGTTGGAGGATTAGAACCTGTAGTTGCCTGTATACGCCTCCCACTGTATGTGCTATGCTGCCATCATGCACTCAGCTCAACACGCGGGTGTCCTCATTGGGGCGCACAGGCCGACTCCAGCACCTGTCTGGTGTTCCGTCACCTCCATTCATCTGAGCAGGCGGTGACACCTCGGCAACTGTTGGCTGTCACAGTGGAAAATGAGAGTCAGATTTATCGGGCCTGTTGCTCCAATGAAACCCCGGCCCGCCGCCATGGCCACCCATGTAAGTCCGGCGCACTGGCAGTTAGGGCAAAGATATGTTTTTGTCAGTCTGACAGTGGGACATGAAAATCTATTTGCTTTTTTTATGTGGGGAGAAGAGGCCATTTGGGGTGAGTGGGTGGCAGCGACCCCTGGAACCCCTCAACTTCATCCAAACCTCATCTTCTCCACTCCTATCTCCAACAAATTGGAAAGCCGCCTCCGACACCCTCCTGCCGTGTCCCCCTCCCCTCCATAGCGTGCCCTTGCACCTGGCCCCTCTGCCGGGTCTGTCATCTATTTCATCTCTTTCTTCTTCAGCGGTCCCAGCCATTGTGGGGGATGGGCGGGGTCAAAGGGTGCTGAGTGTGTGGTAGTGCCTTGATATTTTACCTCCAGTTTAGACAGCAGCTTATTTGCCCCCAGCGCTGTTACTTGTGTGACTTTATTTGAGCCCGTTTGACCGGGATGGATTTTGACAACTCTGCCTTCTCCTCCGCAACAGCGAGGGAATCCACTGCTGAATCAGCATGGCGGTATGGATTTCCACACAGGTTCTCTTCCTCCCCACGAGCCACAGGCAGACCTGTCAAATGAAGTTCCCACTTCTCAAATCTAATTTCTCCCCCTTTGCCTGCCACATAATATCTAGCAAGTGTGTCTCTAAAGAAATCAACCTCCAGAAAATAAATGGCAAATTGGGTTTAGGGTGTGTGTGTGTGTGTGTGTGTGTGTGTGTGTGTGTGTGTGTGTGCGTGCGTGTGTGTTTGTGTGTGAGTGATGTGTGAATGCTGATCTGACTCGATTGATGGTAGGAGACAATTCCCACACACAGTAAAGAGTACTTTTCATTTCATTCAGCGTTATGGATGAATTTGAAAACCCACCTGAAGGCTCTCATCCACACACACACACACACACACACACACACACACACACACTTGACGTTATCAAGTTGTGATGGATAAGACCCTCTTACTGATAACTAAGTCTTTGTTGTCTAATTACCCCGAGCACAAGCAACAGTGGGGCTGGGCAATTCATTTCCATGCTAAAATAGCCTTTTTTTGTAATACAGCATCACAGGGCCCAGTGATTGAATTACTGAACGTCCCCCAGTGACTAAGAGGCAGTAATTATGCTGTAATTCAAAATTACATTATTAACTGGCTGACTTTATTAGAATGTAATGCCACCTTTGCAGTCAGTTACATGCTTATCATAAAAAAGGAGATGATTAAAGGAAATTGGAGATTGCTGCAATTGTGCTTTGGTAACAATGAACATGTCTGGCTCATTAGCAGGGCAGCGCCGAGGCCATGTCACGCGAGGATTCAGTGTTTCAACTCAGGCGTCCAGGTTCTTCCTTAGAAGTCAACAGTGTGGTCTCAGGGAGAGATTTATCTGTGTGGATATTCTCCGTTATTTACCGTGTCAGCCCCTGGGGCGGCGTGGCTCACGAAGTAGAGCGAGTCGTCCAATAACTGGAGGGTTTCAATCCTGCTTCCTCCAGCCCAGTCACAAAAGGTTTTGTATGAAAGTGAATTGTTGACTTCTTTTTCTTGTTATCCTCTTAACAATCAACCTGTTTTAACATAAAAAAAACTCCAACAGAGTCAGTGCCTCACCAGCCATGAACCTCACTGCAAGTCACACTTTTCTACCGTTTATCCTGTCCAGGGTCACCAAGGCTATCCCTGCTAACCTTTGATGAGAGGCCCGGTAAACCCTGGACTGGTCGCCAGCCAATCACAGGGCACATATACAGAGCTGTCAACTCCGCATTCTAGCGACATTCCGACTGAAGTTACAAATTTCCTGCATTGAGATGTCTTGGTGTGGCTAGAAATATAAAATACTGGATCTTTTCCCAACGAGGAGGTGGTCCATCAACAATCTCCCTTGAAACAGGTTACCGTCGGCTGCAACCGCGTCAAAACAACATCCGCAGCCATCCCTCCCATCGCACACACACACCGTGTCACCCTCCCTTTTCCTCATGCAATCACCAGTCAGGACACATTTACGGCACGACAACTCTAAGACAGGACTGCACAAAAACAAAGACGAATATTTTCAAAAATGCACACTTATGTAAAAATCCTCTCCATCCACACGGGTTGAGTTTTAAAACGATGTCTGACACGCTCAGAAGCCTGAAAAAGCAACCACAGCTGACTTGGTCTCACTTGATAATGCCTCTGTTCATCAATGTCGTGATATATTAAGTTCAAGAGATTCAAGAGATTCAAGAGAGTTTTATTGTCATGTGCATAGTAAAACAGCAGTTATACCATGCAATGAAATTCTTATTCTGTTCATTCTCCCAAGAAAAGAAAGAAAACACAAGAAAGAATAAGAACATAAGAAACATAAATACCATTAAGCAACAACAACAGAAGAGACATTAATACAGATAAATAATACAAATAAATGAATACATAAATAAATAAAGTGCTATGAGTGCGTGCGGCGTGTGTGAGTGCTTCGTTGAGAAGCCTGATGGCCTGTGGGTAAAAGCTGTTTGCCAGCCTTGTGGTCCTGGACTTCAAACTCCTGTAGCGTCTGCCTGACGGTAGGAGTGTGAATAATGAGTGTTGTGGATGTGTGCTGTCCTTGATGAGGTTGTGTGTTCTTCGTAGGACTCTAGTTTTATAAATGTCTTGCAGTGAGGGGAGGGCTGCCCCAACAATGTTCTGTGAGGTCTTGATCACCCGCTGGAGTGCCTTCCTATCACGTGTTGTACAGTTACCGTACCAAACAGTGATGGAGGCGGTAAGGACACTTTCCATAGTGCATCTGTAGAAGCAACTCAGGATTGTGGTGGACATGCCAAATTTCCTCAGTCTTCTCAGGAAGTACAGTCTCCTTTGGGACTTCTTCAGAATGTGTTGGGTGTTGTGAGACCAGGTGAGGTCCTCGCTGATGTGTGTGCCAAGGAACTTGAAGGTTTTCACCCTCTCCACCTCAGTCTCATCAATAAACAGGGGTCTATGCGGCTCCTTTTCCCTTGTTCTTGGGTCGATGATCATCTCTTTAGTCTTATCTGTATTGAGAAGGAGATTGTTATCACGACACCAAGCTATGAGGTCCGCCACCTCTCTTCTGTATGGCTGACTGTATTAAAAGCAGAGCTATAGTCTATAAATAGCATTCTGACGTATGTGTCCTGGCCCTGTAGGTGAGAAAGGGCTGTGTGGATGGCAGTGTTGACTGCATCATCCGTGGACCGGTTCTGGCGATATGCAAACTGTAGAGGGTCCACAGTGGCCGGGATGCTCTTTTTGATGTGGGTCATGACTATTTTTTCAAAGCACTTCATAACAATAGGAGTGAGTGCTATAGGGCGATAGTCATTCAAGCAGGTCACGTTGCTCTTCTTGGGTACGGGCACTATGGTGGTGGACTTAAAGCAGGTCGGTACAGATGCTTGTGCAAGCGACAGGTTAAATATGTCAGCAAGCACATCAGCTAGCTCTGATGAGCAAACCCGAAGTGCACGTCCTGAGATGTTGTCTGGGCCTGCTGCTTTTCATGGGTTTGTGACGTGTACATCGTCTTTAAAGTCGGGATAAATCATGATTTTTTTCTAATTCGCCCACGCATGTTACATAATGTGTACGCATCCTCAGACATCCCTTTGTTAAATTATCAAAATGATCTAATACGTCACCTCTCTGATGGAGTTCGGAAAGAAAAGAAATCATGACTTAATCATTGCAGCCCTCCACCCCCATTCTGTGGGAACTGAAGCCCACTCCACTGACTGGAACAAAGGCTGGCCCTCCCCTGCAAACCTCGCCCCCTACCCCAGCCACCACTGCCCCAACCCACCTCACAACAAAAGGGGCCACGACGCCTTAATTCTCAGGCAACGATATAAATGGTGGCCCCCAACTCCCGAAGACGGACCAGGAACGAATGAGCCTGAAAACCCAATGGGGGAGGTGGCAAAGAAGTCATAAAAGAGGATCCCCCACTCCACCTCACCAATGCCCCTCCCTTGCCAAAAAGGTCCTTTTGTTGGTGGTGTCGAAGGGACGGGGTTGGCGGGTGAGAGGTAGACAAAGGACAGGTCGGAGAAAGTGACAGGGGTCAAACTGCCAGCCTCCCCCCCTCCACACACATCCTGATCCCAACCAAACATGGATGCACACACACTGTGGCGACTTGGAAATATTAGAGAAATTAGAGAAAGCAAAAATACTTCATTTATGGCGTGAATGGGTGAAGAATAAGCCCATTCAATTTAGAATTTGTTTTTTAGGCAAACGGGCGTCTTTTGAAAAGAAATGAAAAAGCACTCCACTTAGTTCCATTCTAGTTAAAGTAATGTTTTGGGGTACGGATGTTCCAATGAGGTCAATAGCGTGAGCTTACAAACATTGTTAGGAAGCAGCGTTTTGGCACTGCAGTTGGGGCAAGTGTTTGTTGGCTTGCTGAAGTGGATCTGGACGGTCCTGGGTAATTGGTGCTGTCTTTTATCCTCTGTCCATGGTACTTAAGTGTGGAGGTCAGGAACCCGAAAACAGTGGCTCAACAGTTACCAATCATTTCAAACCCCGTCTCATGAAAGGTGTGGAACTCCCTCAGAGACCCACAGGCTCCTCTTCAAAGGGACAGTTGGATGTGTGTGTGAGAGTGTGGGGGTGAGTGTGTGTGTGTGAGAGTGTGTGTGTGAGAGTGTGTGTGTCCAAACAAAGAGCCGCCGTCACAGTCATTCCTTGCCCAGACAATACACTTTACTTCTGAAATTAAAGACGATGTTCCTTCACACGCTCTGAAGAGTTGCACAAAATTAAAATTTAAGGTTGTGGTTCTTCTTGAAGCGAAACATTTTATCACCACCGACAGCACGAAAGCGACTTTGAAAGCCGTTTGCACCCCCTTGCTTGCTGAGGCATTTTATTTTTGCTCCAAGGCAGAGGGTTTACCGAGGACCTAGCCCCCGTCTGCCCCCCAAACTGCACCCGCCCCAAGTTTCTCTTCCTCTGCATAACATTGTGGCGACAGAATGCAATTAGAGAGACTAAATTAAGTAGTAATGGAGAAGCAGGTCTCCCTAACAGTGTTGCCGTGGCAACAAGCGCTTACAACACCGCCTCTAGTCGTTTTGCTATTTTATCTACAAAATGCACAATTGAGCTTTAAACCAGCTCTCTGTCTGCAGAAGCCAGGCGGGCAGGGCGGAGGGCTGCAACAGGGGTGGGGGGCAGTGACTGAGAGGCTGTGGGGAGGGACGGGGAGGGGGGGGTGGATCTGGGTCTTGAACAGCTGCGTGCTCTGAGGTTGTGTCTTGTGATATAGCTGGCCGTCAAACGTTCATTCCGCAAACTGTCTAATGCACCGTGATGCGCTTTTGTGCGCGGATGAGGGGTGGATTTCAAAGACCCCCTCAAAGGATGACGCGTGTTCGGCGAGCTTTGATTGTGCGCTCCCCTCCAGTCGTGGCGCGACGTGACAGAGAGGAGGGAGGCGGCGTTCGGTAAACAGCCTTCAGTCGCACGGCCTTGTTGACTAAAGTGATAAAAGCTTTGCGAGTTGAGGACATGAAGTGGATTTTCATCACGGAATGCAGATTCCAGGAAATGGGATTAGGTTTGAAAGGAGGCACCATCACACCTGCAGACTTTGGTGTGAACTTCACAGGGAAAGTTTACTTTATATTTTGATGTTTTTTCCACTTTCAGGTTCGCACGTCTCAAGTGAACAAGGGAAGACTCCAAGCATCTGACGAGGAACTGGTTCCGGGTCAGAGATTGCGGTAAACAAAAAGGTAACTTGCATCCCGACCATCAAACGGGAACATGTAAACTGTTTGTATGGCGCTAGGGCTCTCTCCGGGGCCAATGATGTCACAACGTTAAACTCCAGGGCCCAACCATGACGTCATTGCCACAAACAACCCCAATGTGTGGGTAATGGATGCCAGCTCGTGCGGCTGTGCGGATGTACGTTGATAAACCTCACTCCCTGGCACCTCGAGTTGACAGTTTACAACCAGGGCTTTTAGCTCGATGGCCAGCGCCCTTGACTCTGTTCCTTTGCCTTTTCACGCCCGAGCCGTGTGCATTGACTGATGACCGAGTGCCCATGGGTTTCTCATTTGGACACATTCAAGCGCACAGATCGCGAACAAGTAAGCGGCTGACTGAAGCTGTGCCAAGAAGACGTCCCGAACAAGCGTATGTCCCACACATGTTGCTTGCGCAGAATCTAGATGGTCCTGAGTTGATCCACATTTCTTTACTTTCTCAGAAATTACTTTTCTTTGGTGATAATTTGTACTCCAAGAGGGAGGGTGAGGCTGAACTACCCGTTGGCCCTTGCTGGTTGACAGCAGCCAGATGATTGTACAGAGCTGACATCAAGATTTGTTTTGTTTTGAAACATGGTGTACTCGCGGTGCTCAGTGGCGAGCCTGAAAGATATCGAATGGGAACACAGTCACACCTGCCGTGGTGTGAATGAACAGACGGAGGGCCACATTATGTGAGATGTCAGCCGTTTGTTGTCATGTCTCATCAAAATATGTGGGTCGCCATTGCAGGGGGAAGGAAGGTAGAGGAGAATTTCAAGCACAGCAGACAGTAAAGGTGACCAAGGTTCCAGGGTAGAAATCACGCCTGTGCGTTGGAGTGAATCACACTGCTCCACCGTTGCAGCAGCCAATCACAGTGGCCCGTGCCAAGACACTTGGCCAGCTATTCCTCAGTCGTTTGGTGCGTGTCAGTGATGAAGAGAGAGCCCATTGCTGTACAGCGTTTTTCAGGGTAGAATGTTCCACGGTTGCGCTCAAAAATTTGGGATAAAACAACAAAATTCCTTCCCAAGTATGACACTTTTTTTTGTTCTCATCATATTTATGCAGTAGGACCTCTACGGTCAGGATGTCCGATTTGTTTAGGTTCATTCTCGGCAAAGTAAAATCTCTATGAACCGTACTAAGTCAAGTCACAGTCACAGTGTACCGTAAATTCCGGTGTATAATCCGCATCGGTAGGCCTGTCACGATAATCAATAAATCGATTAATCGAATGATAAAAAAAACAGGTGGATCATTATGACGCCCTCGATAAATGGACATGCGCGTGTGTGCGTGTGTTTCATCTGCCCGTCGCTCTGTGCCACACAGGCTGGATGACAAGAGGGTTCACTCTGCATCTGTCTCTGCGCACTGGTTCTATAGTGGAATGAACAGAGAGAGTGAACCCTCCTGTCCTCTCATTCTGCTTCTTTGTGGAGGCGGGGCTACTATTGAGTGGACACAGAGTGCTAGCACCAAATTAGCCTCATGAGAAAGTTTCTAAGGTGAGCGCATGAACACCAACGAACCATCCATCCATCCATGTTCTGTACCGCTTCTCCTCATTAGGGTCGCGGGGGTATGCTGGAGCCTATCCCAGCTGACTTCGGGCGACAGGCGGTGTACACCCTGGACTGGTCGCCAGCCAGTCGCAGGGCACATGTAGACAAACAATCATTGGCTTAAACGATATATTCCAAGGATAAAAATAACAGCAAACTCTTGAAATTAAGGACATAAAATTGGCCTCAGATATCACCAGATTGCAGGAAATGAGGTCTAATTTTAAAAAATTTTCTGGGGGAGGGCCAACAGACCCCCGCTCCATTTTCAGCGCCTCGACCACACCCCCCCTTTTCAAAAAAGCTAGATCCGCCCCTGAAAGCTAACGTAACATTTGATAATTGCTTTACATTTTGTGTCCTGTAGGCACCTGCAGGTTCAGTGTGGCTGTCGCAGAAAGAGGTCATCCATTTAGTGGCTCGTTTACGTTACCATTAGGAGGAGAGTGTGTTCCCAGCATAAGGTGATCCATTATGAGAGCTTTAAGTAGGCCACCCTTGCATCCTTTCACAAGCTTATACTCACTCCTCTCATGCTGCCCTCAGTAAAACTGTTCAAAGTGTGCCATATTTCTTCTCTTTCAAACAATGTGCCTCATGTGCTTCAGACACAAATGTGAATGAATGTCGCAGGTTGCTCTTAAATGTGTTGGTAGACCAAAGTGTTTTCGTTCTGAAACATTTACAAGAGCTCACATCCATCATATTTATGGAAATGTTTTAATTTGGCTGGAACGGATAATGGGCTTTTCAAATGAATGACACTGCGCCACATGAACATACAGGATGTATTTAGACACCTGGCCACTATACCAACAGAGTGCAAATGTAGCAAAATATAGACCTGGTACCCCTTATGCCACCATAACACCCTCCATTCTTCTGGGAAGACTTTCTACAACTTTTTGGGGGGTGTTTTTTTGTATTGATCTGGAAGAGCTTAGAGGTCACCGATGTTGGTTGAGAGAGCGAGCTTCAGTGCGACCTAAGACAGTCTCACATTGACGGACTCCTTGATTTAAGAGGTGTATCGTATCACTTTGTTACATCCAAACTTTGTACAGTGGAACCTCGGTTTTCATATACACCGGCTTTTGTTGGATTCAGTTTTTGACGGAGATGATGTCTCAGGTTTTATACAGCCATACAAAGCATTCACGCCTTGCTGACTGCATCTCGCTGGAGAATGGATAGTGGTTCTTTTAGGGTCGGGACGCTATAGCCAGGGAATCCACAGGGGGGTTATTTGTTTATAAAACACACACAGAACGATGAACAACTCAATTTCCATTGCTTTGGTTTTTGTACGTTTTGCTTTTTGGAGCGGATTAAAGACGAAAAGCAAAGGGGGGGGAAGTATTTGAATGGAGTTTAGTCAATAAAACTGCAGTTTGGTGAGGGTGTTGTGTGTGTGTGGGGGTGTGTGTGCGTGTGTGTGTGTGTGTGTGCTACCTGGCAAGTATGTGCATAGCACTCGTCCCTCTTTGGCCAGAGGCTGCTAAATAATGGATGTATTGGAGGGAGCCCAGGCAGTTTGAAATGTAAATGTGACGGATGGAGAGAGGCGTGTGTGTTTGTGTGTAGGCGCGTGTGTGTTTGAGGCTGTCACTCGTGGATGGGAATGGTTATGTCTCCAGAATGCGTGAGTGGACGTAAGAAAAGAGGCCTACAAAAAAAGAGTAGGCTTCTTTGTACTTTGTCAGGTATCACCTCCTGATCGGTCGCATTGGTGACCCAAAGGCGGAAGATAGACATTGTAGCTGCTCATGGCGGAAGTTGTATTCTGAAGGCTTACCGATAAATGATCTGACCTACATTGCTTCAAGATGGGCCATTTATCTTGGGGACGCAAAGACAACCCGCAACACTAAGAGAGAGCCATTTGCAAATGAATCCCTGGTACCAAGTGAATCAAGTTTGAACTATTCTTACACCGATCCTTCATTCATGCTCTCATGGGTTTGGCATCTCGAATGTGGCCTGTGTTGCCAAGGAAATGGGAAAAGAATGAGGACGTGTGTGAGAGTAGGGGCAAGGTGAGAGGCACAGATGCAAACAAGGGTGGAGAAACTGGCATCTGTTGCCTTCTCAACCCCCGTCGGCATAGTCAGAGCGTCCCTTTGGTGCATTCACTGTCCCTTCATATGTGTGTGTGTGTGTGTGTGTATGATTATTTTTTGTGTGCATGTGTGTGTGTGTAAACCAGGGCAGCACACAGCCAGGCTGTCTCAAGTCCCCTGACAGCCACTTGTCACTCTCCCCTCTGACCATCTGGGCCCCTGTCTTATCTCTAAATGCACACACACACACACACACACACTCCATCCCCTGCAGGACACCCTGGTCAGGTGACCCTGCATCTGTTTATGGAATGCTGCAACAAGGTAGGGACAAAACTGAGACGAGAGAGGCGAAACGTCTTCAAAGGCAACCTGACCAGTCCAGCTGCGATCGAGTCAATGCCCTGAAAATACAATGACAATATTTACTGGCAGGCACTTAATTGTGAGTTAAGAGTTAAGAGTTAAGAGTTCCATCGATCTGTTGCCAATGCTGCAACACATACCAGATGTAAGGGATGGCAAAGCAAAATACATGAATCTCAAAGAAACGTCAGAATGGCACTGATGCCCTCATCAGTCAACCCCTAAGAGCTGGCATCGGGGCCTGCCTCCTCACCATCACCCCCAGACACTTTGTCCATTTTTTCCTCTCACTTTCATACGCCAATGCACTCAGCAGCCAACGCTGCATCCGCCCCCAGAGCTGGGATCTGCCGTCACCCGTAGACACTTGGTCTTCTTTTTTTTCTTCCTCTCTTAAGACCTCCATGCACTGACCAGCCACCTCTGCATCCACCCTCTCCCCTTCCATCTGCGTGTGCCTCCCTGCCCTTTCCACCTCCTCACTGCCTCCCTGGAGCAAAAGCAACTCACAATTTCGAATTTGAAAAAATCGTTTTATTTTACATTGTACAGCACGTCCATGTTAGCTATGGAATTTCAGGAAGCAGTTCCTCGTCATTGTAATGGAACATCTTGCAACTGATGCTCTCTGCATGGCTGCAGTCTACCATCTCCGGCATCACACGGCATGGCTCAGGTGATAGAGACAATGTTGTCAATGCACTGTGAAAAGTACTTCATCGGCCTCCACTTTCTACAAGTGGTGGGGTTCACTTGACAGTCAGGAGGCCTAATAGCAATGATTGGAATCTTTGATGAGGGAAAAAAACCCACAAACAATCAATATCTTACTTATCTGTATCTATTGAGCTATCATACCTGCTGGTCTCGGCCCACAGAAGGCGACAGTGTCGCTGTTCATCTGTGTTGGTCAGCTCTTCTGATGATCCCCCCGCCTCTTCTTCTGAGCATTCCCGCTCATCTGCAGCTGGAGCAACAAACACGTATTTATTACATTATTTGCTTTACATAAGAAACATGTACCCCATTACCCCTCAAAGAAATATATGAACCACAAACTACCAGGCTAGTTAGACAGTTTACTATTACTAGTTGACCTCATTTGTCCTCATGCCCAATACAGTTGGCATTCATAAAAGGGCTATCGTGTGCTCTCACACCGCAGGGCTGCACGGTGGCCGAGTGGTTAGTATGTTGGCCACACAGTCAGGAGATGTGGAAGATCTGGGTTGGAATCTTTGTTGGGTGAGTGTTACGGGTTAGTGCATGTGGGTTTTCTGCCCACATTCTAACAACATGCATGTTAATTGGCGACCCTAAATTGTCCATAGGTATGAATGTGTTGCCCTGCCATTGGCTGACCACCAGTCCAGGGTGTACCCTGCCTCTCGCCCAAAGTCATCTGTGGCCAGGATACCCTCAAGCAGAGAAGGTGGATGGATGTTCACTGCTTGGTTCTAAAAGCGAAACAACACCTTAGGAGACATGAGGCAGACAGCATTGTGGTCAATCCGCTTTAATGTTGTCGTGCCACACAGCTCGTGTAGACAAACTGCTCAGCACCATTCACCAGCTCCTTTCACGTGCAACCCCGACAGGAGGATTTGACTAACGATACTGTTGCCATTAGAGTCCAAAGCAGTAAATGACAGAAGATTTGCCCTGGAGTGTAATGGCCTGTCTCTGGCAGTGGTGTTTTAACAGTACATGTGTGCAGACCGACTGGCCGCCAGGACCCACAGTGGGATTGTAACAGCCAGTGCAAGAGCGTAGTATCCGTCATATTCCAATCCACGGGAGTCTGTTTTAATGGCTAAAGCCTGCGGAAAGCCCAGAGTGCCGGCCACTTTATGTCTTCATGGGTCGTACGCTCATCTGTACAAACACCCCTAATACGCTTTGGCTCTCACATTCTCCTGTTTCTTTCTTTTTGCATGCTGGATGGACACACACACGCCCGTGCCATCTTAACTCAGTTGCCCTTGATTTGTTAGATCCTTGTTAGATTTTTTTTTGTCATTCTCTCCAAGGGAATTTCCTTCTTGTCCTTTCTGGAATGAGAGGGAAATGAAGGATGGGACTTTGGGCAAGAGGGCCGTGGCCCTTACGGTCCCACAGCAAGGCACTGAGAGATATGAAGGTGCCATCAGACGTCGGAACAGCAGTGGTCCAGCCTATTGGAGAAGGACGGCACATGAGTGTGTGTCTGCGTGTGCGGAAAAGAGCAAAAATGAGACTGAGAAAATACTGGCTGGGAAAAGTGAGGAAGAGTGTGAGAGCAGAAGGAGAGAGAGAGCGTGTGTGTCAGCAGGGAAAAAGAGCAAGTATGTGTGTCAGTGGGGTCCTTCAGGCTCACCTCGGCCCCCTGGGGTTCTGACTTCTCGGCACTGGCTGCAACGTTTTACTGGCCCCAGCTGACAGCCATGAAATGGCAAGAAATTTACTGCTATGGAGCTCGTGGATGCGGCGGCCACCATCCGTCTCTTGCTCTCACTCCCTGCTTGCCCTTGGGTTCCAACCATCTTCCCGCTTCACTTTCATCCTGGGGTATTCTTCTTTTCTCACCTCCACTTGTGTTTGTCTTTTACACACTTCCATCCTCCTTTCTTCCTCCACATACACATTCTGAGTGTTCATGTCTCAATTTTCCCTCCATCCTTTCTTCCGTCAATCACTTCTGCATCTGAATAGGTTTGGTTTGCTTTATTTTCTTTTCCTGCCTAGTCTTTTATTCCATCTCCACCATTCATTGAACGGATCACAAGTGTACCTTTCAGGTTGTCTCAGAAGACGTTTTTCAGAGGTTTTTGTGAAACTGTGAAGATTTTTCAGTCATCCAGGTATTTTCAGAGTATTGAATCGATCCCAACTGGACTGTTCGGCTTGTCTTAGAAAACGTTTTGCCTCGCATCCAAGCAGCATGAACGTCATGCTCATGGACTACTGTAGGCAGGGGAGCTACCTAGTCTAAGACGACCTGGCATCATCAAACCAGATAGGACAGTTCTAGTCTTTTTCTTATTGCGTGTCTTTGTACGTCTGTGTAGACCAGACGATAGCATGTCAGCCTTGAAAGATCCCACATGCCGTTTTAGCTCTCCTGAGTGAGCAAAGTGTGACAAACAGCTCAACGAGCTTTGGCACGCCAGCTGTCTAGAGGGGACACACACAGACTTGCTCCCATAAACACACTCAATGTGGTAGTGAGCCACCCGTCCTGAGGGCAGAGTGTCTGAGCGATGCCCGCAGCCAACATTACAGCTCTTGCTGCCTTCCCACAACCCCCCCTGCATGAGCAGGCAATCCACTTGCACTGAAGAAGCTCTGACTTTATTTGTGGTTGTTTCACCGTTTGTAAAAATAGTAATTGACAGTTCAACATAATAAACACGTCTTGAAGGCACAGTTGCCTCCTGCCTGACCTCTTTCCTGTCAGTGATTTTGCTCTTATTGTTTGCTTGCCAACTAAGTGCCGAGAAAGAAGAGAAGATGACTGCTATTGAGAAAGAAAACACAGAAGGAACTGATCATGTTGCACATAAAGAGTACAAGAAACAGACAAACCAATAGTGTGGTTGACTGGGCTAAACCATATTTAGATATCAGACTAGGTGGGGCACACAAGTGAGACTAGATAGGACAGCTCTGGTCTGACAGCCTGGTGCAAGATCCAATCTATTTATCCTCTAAAGGAGGCGGCAGGTCCAGACAGGAATAGGATACAATGGGGTGGGGCCTCTGCCCACCAGCGATGGTTGTTTGGGTGGTATGACCTTAGCATCCCATTGCGATGTAATGATGGTCACTAGACAGACCACTAACTACAATCACAGTGCCAACACAGAAATGAGAGCACCGCATATAACAGGTAAGTAAACACACATAGGGCAACTATTACTACTATGTGGAATTACGTTAACGCTAAACACGTAACCTTTTGTTAGTTATGAGATTGAGATTGCTATGTCTACAAAAAGAAATTACTCTCGTTTACTCTTAAAGGCAACCACCGTTTTTTGACATAATCAGACTCATTGCCTCACTGGCTGGACGTTGTCGGCACTTGATCAATGAAGTCATCAAGGGTGCTCGAGTGGTCAGGTGGAAAGGGGGCGTAGTCTTGAAGCACCCAGTGAGTCCTCGTCATGCGTGTGTGAACCTCAGCCCATCCCTCCTGACCTTCTTCGGCCTCTTCTTTTGTTTCATCCCTCCCGAGCAAAGCCGGTAACACGGAGTGGGAAGGAGGGAGTAAAGCAGGGGATGTGGGGAGGCGGGGGCTGGCAGCATCCTGTCAGGGAAGGAGTGAAAAGTGTGTTTGTGTGTACAGCTGAGAGAGGCGTCGATATGATGAGGCTCCAGCGTTGTCAGGATGGATTAGCCCAATGACTTTGAGGGGTTTGTTCTCTTGTCTTTGAGCACACAGCCAGCTCACTGTACGCTACCTCCACAAGCCCACACCACCCCGACAGCCCTCCCGCCTCTGTCCTCCCCACCATATCATTCTCAAAATCTCTGTCTTGGTCTGCTGTTGCTGTGGGATAACTCATTAAAGCTCTGCTGCATCTGACGCCTCATCCTCAACACCTGCCCGGAAACATGATGTAGCTCCTCGTGGGGATGGGATTCTGTCTCGTAGGTTTCTGCATTTTTTTGAACATGCTTGTTATTATTAAGATGCAGGATCTGAGTGGATCTCATGAAACTGTGCAGGTGTAACTCTAACCTAAGGTTGTGCCCAGTGAGTATGTGGGTTATGTTAACTGTAATGTTTGGTGAGACACACAAGCACCAGACTTGATCAGCAGAGCAACCGGCTTTTATTGCAGGTTTGAATTATCTCACAACAGGCACAATAATGCCTAACATGAGCTGCTGTGGCAGCTGTAACCCACACCAAGCTAAAATTCAACTCTGAATCCCCAACGTCACTTCCTGTCTGGCCCCCACTCAGCTCTCATAGCACCAGAACACATTTAGAGCATCTTACAGAGTCTGACTTATGTCTTATTTTGTCTTATTATGTCTTATTATGTCTACTACATTGGGTAATTAAAGTGTAAAGGTGACTATAGGGTGTTATTTCACGTCTAAAGTCTGTAAAGCAACTGAAATGAGTTCCCTCCTAGGCTGGCTGAACTCACCCTAAGACATACGAGCTCAGTCATCCAGGAGGGGTTCAGAGTAGTTCCACTGCTCCTTCAGGCATCTAGTGTGGATGCCTGCCAGACGCCTCCCTGGTGAGGTGTTCCGGGCATGCCCAGCCGGGAGAAGGCCCCGGGGCAGACCTAGGACACACTGGAGGGATTATGTCTCACAGCTGGCCTGGGAACACCTTTGTGTCCTCCCGGTGGAGCTGGAGGAGGTGGCCAAGGACCAGGAAGTCTGGACTTCCCTATTGAGGCTACTGCCCTCGCGACCCGGACCCGGATAATCGGAAGAAAGTGGATGGATGGATGGATGGATGGATGGATGGATGTCATGTCTCGAGGGCTCTAAATGTTGAAAACCTTATTTAGCAGGTTGTAAACAGGTTTCCATGCTCTAACTATGAAAATATTCAATTTATAAATCAGGAATCCTACTATTAACTTATCATGGTTGAACGCGGAGTTACGGTATTGTTTATATTAACTATGACAAGACTTGGTGTTGGGTGTACGACCCAAGATGCTGAATAAACAAACAACATCTTTATTAACGCCACAAGATTCAGCGCACCAAAGGGTAAAATACAGGTTTGCCATGTGTGATATTGTACGACCACCGAGACAATGTACAAGAACCGAGGCTAAATGTCGCTCAAAGTTTTGTCAAAAACCGAATCATGCGAAAACCGCGGCATTGCAGAAAAAAAACGTTTGACTGTAATTTGTTTTGAAGACGATTGAAGTCACAGCACAATAGCCCACACCTTCTTATGAAGTCCTGACAACCTTGGCTAGTGAACAGAGTGTTTTTACCCGATGATTGACAACAAAGATGTACTTGATCAGAAGTGAGATTGAGTGCTCGGTAAATTAGCCATTAGCCTTTAAGTGGTGCTAATTTGAACGTACCGTATTAGTGCAGCGCTTTGATCGTATCATTGTCTTTGTATCGTGACAAGGTGGGAAAAAGATACCTTCAGAGTACAAAACGTATTCATTCTTAAATGCACACATACAACATACAGTGATGGCTATGAAAATATATTTCCGGTGACTAATCTGTAACAAAACACTTGTTTGATGTTTTCTTCTTCCTGGTTAAAGACGTCTTACTGAAAATGTGTTTTAAAGACACAGAGACCTTTAAGTGGAGCATCGCTGTGTCTTTCCTTCCCAGCTGCACCTCCCATGCACATCTTCCTCTTTCTGCTTTGCCGTGTTCCTTCTCTCGTCTGACTGCCTTCCCGCCCCTCCCCCACCCATCTCACGCCGCGTGATTGATGTCACGGGGTAGCACCAACACTTTCCACACTGCTCATACACGGAGAGGAAGCGGAAGATGGCCTAATGTACATGAACGAATGATTACCTCGCTGCTTCCCTGTGATGGCTTCCCTTGCAATTGATATCCGGCGCTACATCTCCTAGCTCTGCCCCCTAAAACTTTCTCCCCCCACCTCCAAATCAGAAGAGCTCCTGCTGTAATTATGAAGGGAACATACATTTGCATATGGGAAAATAATTAAAACAAACAGTGTGGAATAGAACCCTGGAGAGTGGAGCAGGGAGGAGTAGGAGGAGGACTGTGGGCATAAAAGATGGAGGTTTAATTGCTCCACACTGGGTAAGAGCCATTTATTCTCAACTCTCTGCCTCTGCTGCCATCTCATTTGTCACCTCAGCGCAGTTTGTTCTGTTGTTTCCAAGTTAGACACATGCGTGCACACATTACACATATTGTAGTCTCATATTTTTAGGAGGTGGTTACCGACGACGCTCCAAAGTTGTCTACATCCTCTCCAAGAAAGAGATGCTGTGCTGTCATTAAACATTAAGCAGCCGCTAAACCTCTGCAGCGCCAGACTGCTTTGTGTGTGTGTGTGAGTGTGTGTGTGTGTGTGTGCGTGGGGGTGTGTGTGTGCGTATGTGTGTGTGTGTGTGTGATTGCTAGAAAACCTGCAGATTCCATCACCTCTCTGCATGTGTTGCCTTGTAACTCTGCCTTGTCCGCGACTCCACGTCCACACGTTCCTAATGATTCAGGGTTAAGTCGAGCAGGGCTAGCCAAGCAGCTAGAAGCCCTGGGCCGTCAACTCGCAGCTCTTACGGTGCCAGGGCGTGAGGCTTACTTAACGCGCTATCGCACAGCCACACTGATGGGTCGTCTCACGAAGAGGGTCACCTGCGATGGTAGTGCCTCATACTTCATTTTCCACAGAGACAGAGACAGAGAATGAACGTCTTTCTTCTCTCTCCCTCGCTGTCTTCGGACGCTGCTGACAGACAATATAGTAGCCGACCACTTCTTTCATTTAAGGCACAGTCTGTTGGTTTTCTCCCAGTTGAAAGAGTATTGACCAGATGGAGCTCTGGGCAGATAAAGACTACAATGAGGGTGCCAATGAAGTCAGTTTGGTCTCTCAAGATAAAGGAGACATGAGCAGGAGACAAAGGCTAAGAATGCGTGATGTCTTTGAAGCTATGTCCTAAGTGCTGACTTGGCCACCAGATGATGCATGATGTGGTGAGCCCTCCGGACGTGGTTTTCCAGATAGGATGGGATGAAACGGGCTATTTTTAGGGCACCTTTTCTAGCCTCCTGCCATTTCTGGGTGAGCAGAGTGGACCCTAAACAGTCGTGAATACAGCTGCCAACACCTTCCCTGCTTCTGTCCAAAAAGTGAACCACTGAAACAAATATTCACCACTAAATATTCACCCACTAAACTTGGGTGTGGAGTTCCCCTGTTTAGCCTGCATGTGGGGACAGGCCCACCAGGGACATAAACAGGGGAACTCCACACCTAAAGTTTAGAACTGAAGCCTTTTGAATTAAAGGTGAAACGTTTTCAACCAATAAGAAGAGTGCAGCTGTCTCCAATCAACCGTCTATGGACTATCATGACCTGGATGATGAGAATCTACCCAGACATGATGCAAATACGTCCGGACCTACTGTATATTCTGAACAACAACTACAACTTGATGAAGTTATGTCGTGGTCTGACTGCAATGCAGTTCTTCAACCCGAATGTAACCCGCTGGTTGGTTTCCTTGGGAAAGTTGCAAAGACCCCACAAGCTAAGGCATCCTGACCTGAGCTTCTCCTGGATGACAGTGCTTCTCACCCTATCTCTAAGGGAGAGCCCAGCCACCCTACGGAGAAAACTCATTTGGGCCGCTCGTACCCGCCATCTTGTCCTTCTGGTCACTACCCAAAGCTCATGACCATAGGTGAGGGTAGGAACGTAGATCCACTGCTAAATTGAGAGCTTTGCAATAGACCGATGCAGAGTCCGCATCACTGCAGACGCTGCACCAATCCACCTGTCCATCTCACGTTCCATCCTTCCCTCACTCGTGAACAACCCCCTGAGGTACTTAAACTCCTCCACTTGGGCCAGAATCTCATTCCCAACCCGGAGACGGCACTCCACCCTTTTCCAGGCGAGAACCACGGACTCAGACTTGGAGTAGCTGATTCTCATCCCGGCCGCTTCACACTCGGCTGCAAACCGATCCAGTGAGAGTTGAAGGTCACGGCTCGATGAAGCCAGCAGGACCACATCATCCGCAAAAAGCAGAGACCCGATCCTGCAGCCATTAAACCGGAACCCGTCAATGTCCTGGCTGCACCTAGAAATTCTGTCCATAAAAGTAATGATCAGAATCGGTGACATTAGAGCAGCCCTGGTGGAGTCCAACCCTCCTGGAAACAAGTCTGACTATTTCAGTCAGTGCGAACCAAACTCTGACATCGGTCATACAGGGAACGAACCGCCTCAATTAGCTGTTCCGATACCCCATACTCCCAGAGCACTCCCCCCAGGATCCCTGGAGGAACACGGCCAAACGCCTTCTCCAAGACAATTGTCATCCAAATCTAATTTCAAAGCAAGCGATGTGGACTGTCCAGGAGCTACGCCAGTTGTAATGAGGCGATGGGCGGAGCTTGGCCTTTTATAAGACACAGACTGGATGTTGATATGTTGATGGGTCCAATTTATTTATTTATAAATAGCACATTTCCAACTATCCAACGTTCTGCACAGCAGTCAGTAAAACACATAAACCACACAATAAACACACACCGTGATAAAGCAGTACAATCAAAAACTACAGTAAGACAATACAAGAATAATAAATCATTACAAACAACATCGGATATAATTCAGACGTTAAGCAGACATTACGCAGGCGCTTAATGTTCTGAGAAGGCAAAAAGGGCCAAAAAATGTGAATTTGCCACCAGATGACAGCGTCTGATGTAAATATTTAGGCGGAGGCGAGTGGAATCATTAAACAGCAGCATGGGACGGAGCAATAAGGTATCTCCTGTTTGAATTATGCAATGTGTCTTTGGCTAACTGCTCTAATTTCCTTTACAGTCAGCCTCTGCTGTCTCTGTCATGTTCTTTTTTCAGGCTCTCACTTTTGCTCTCTCTCAAAAAAAAAGTGTGTTTCAGGCGCTGTAGCCGTTTTTATTAGCTGTCTAATTATCGTCATCTAAATTGGCGCTTTTCCGCGTGTGATGCTTTGTAGGGGTTTTTGTAGCGTCCCGTTGGAGGTTGAGTTTACGTGTGCTCTTTCTCAGTTTGGCTTGTTGACCCTTTGAGTGAAGTGGTCGTTCTTGTTGCATTCTTAGAGTTGATTTGAACCAACTGATGCACCTTATTGACGCACTTTAGCGCCCGTAAACCTCTTACTGTTTGCACAGCACTCGGAGCATTTCACTCGACTAAGTAGTAGCTTGATTTATTTCTATGGTATCAAGTTGGTTCTCCACTAATAGTTTTTTTTGCTTTGACTGTTAACATTTAGTTTGCCGTGTTTTGTGTTTGCCTTCATTTCGTATTTGCACCCCCCGATTCATTTGAGATAAGAATGGCATTTGTTGTTTGCCAGGAATAAAGTATTTTTTTTAAGCTTCTTTAAAACAAAAAAATGTAGATGTATTGATATGTAGAGATGCACAACACAGTAATCCCTCGTTTATCACGGTTAACTGCTTCCAGACCTGACCGTTGTAGGTGACCCCTACAAAGTAATTACAATTCCTTATTTATAAATGGAATATTTTAGTAATTAGAGCATAGAAAACTTGCTTACGACCCTCTAAATATGTTTTTTTAACATTATTACAGCCCTCTAGACATGTAATAACACCCATATAGTCACCTTTAACCTCATATTACCCAATTTAGGAGACAAAAAAGGAGAAAATACGCTCATGCTCGTGTGCTGTAAAAATGTTCTGGTGCTATGAGAGCTGTGTGGGGCCAAACAGGAAGTGGCGTCAAGGGTTCAGAGTAGAGGTTTAGCTCGCCGTGTGTTACGACAACAGTAGCCTGTATTATGGATTATTCTGGCTGTTGTGAGATCACTCAAACCTGCAATAAAAGCGTGTTGTTCCGATGATCACGTCTGGTGCTTGTGGGGTCTCACCAGATTCAGATTCAAGATTCAAGAGTTTTATTGTCATATGCACAGTAAAACAGCAGTTATACTATGCAATGAAATTCTTATTCTGTTCATTCTCCCAAGAAAAGAAAGAAAACACAAGAAAGAATAAGAACATAAGAAACATAAACACATAAACATAAATACCAATAAATTAAGCAACAACAACAGAAGAGACATTAATAGAGATAAATAATACAAATAAATGAATAAATAAATAAATAAAGTGCTATGAGTGTGTGCGTGTGTTGCGTGCGGCGTGTGTGAGTGCTTCGTTGAGAAGCCTGATGGCCTGTGGGTAAAAGCTGTTTGCCAGCCTTGTGGTCCTGGACTTCAAACTCCTGTAGCGTCTGCCTGACGGTAGGAGTGTGAATAATGAGTGTTGTGGATGTGTGCTGTCCTTGATGAGGTTGTGTGTTCTTCGTAGGACTCTAGTTTTATAAATGTCTTGCAGTGAGGGGAGGGCTGCCCCAACAATGTTCTGTGAGGTCTTGATCACCCGCTGGAGTGCCTTCCTATCACGTGTTGTACAGTTACCGTACCAAACAGTGATGGAGGCGGTAAGGACACTTTCCATAGTGCATCTGTAGAAGCAACTCAGGATTGTGGTGGGCATGCCAAATTTCCTCAGTCTTCTCAGGAAGTACAGTCTCCTTTGGGACTTCTTCAGAATTTGTTGGGTGTTGTGAGACCAGGTGAGGTCCTCGCTGATGTGTGTGCCAAGGAACTTGAAGGTTTTCACCCTCTCCACCTCAGTCTCATCAATAAACAGGGGTCTATGCGGCTCCTTTTCCCTTGTTCTTGGGTCGATGATCATCTCTTTAGTCTTATCTGTATTGAGAAGGAGATTGTTATCACGACACCGAGCTATGAGGTCCGCTACCTCTCTTCTGTATGATGTTTCAACACCACCAGTGATCAGTCCGATGACTGTAGAGTCATCCGCAAATTTAATGATGCTGGTGTTGTTCTGGGAGGCCACGCAATCGTAGGTGAAGAGCGTGTAGAGCCAAGCATTACAGTCACATTACTGACACCTGGTGGCCAGTTTAGAATGCTGCATATCATCACAACGTCTTTGAATGCGTCTTCTGAATATCTTATATTTTGTATTTTACCTCATTTAGCCAGTCTATGCTGTGCTTAATTTAGGCAAATAATATATAAAATGTGCTTGAATGTTCATATTTTTGGACTAATAGTAAGCCGTATTCAACCACGAAACAGCGCTGATTTATGAATTTATGTACAGTGGTGTGAAAATGAATTTTGCCCCTTCCTGATTTATTTTTTTGTCACACTTAAATGTTTCAGATCATCAAACAAATGTAAATATTAGTCAATGACAACACAACTCAAAACAAAATGCAGTTTTTAAATGAAACTTTTTATTATTAAGGGAGAAAAACATCCAAAGCTACATGGTCCTGTGTGAAAAAGTGATGGCCCCCTAAAGCTAATAAGTGGTTGCCCCCCCCTTAGCAGCAACAACTGCAATCAAGCGTTTGTGATAACTTGCAATGAGTCTCTTCCAGCGCTGGGGAGGAATTTTGCACAATTGTTGTCATTCAGACACATTGGAGGCTTTTCCTTTTTAAGGTCATGCCACAGCATCTCAATAGGATTCAGGTCAGGACTTGGACTAGACCATTCCAAAGTCTTCATCCATTCAGAGGTGGACTTGCTGGTGTGTTTTGGATCATTGTCCTGCTGCAGAACCCAAGTTGCTTTCAGCTTGAGGTCACCAACATTCTCCTTCAGCACAATTCATGCTTCCATTTATCACAGCAAGTCTTCCAGGTCCTGAAGACCATCACACTACCACCACCATATTTTACTGTTGCTATCATGTTCTTTTTCTGAAATGTGGCGTTACTTTTATGCCAGACAACGAGCCTTAATGTTGTTTTTGTTCAGCAGTGGTTTTGGTCTTGGAACTCTGCCATGCAGGCCGTTTTTGCCCAGTGTCTTTCTTATGGTGGAGTCATGAACACTGACCTTAACTGAGGCAAGTGAGGCCTGCACTTCTTTGGATGTTGTTGTGGGGTCTTTTGTGACCTCTCGGGTGAGTCGTCGCTGCTAGTACTTTAACTTTGACATTATCTACCCCTAAGTTAATTCCTCAGATTTGAAATAATGCACCCACCTCGTCATTAGAGGTGCATCTCATTTCCCAAGAAAAATAGATGATTTATGTGTAACTGTGGGTAGAGTGAGCGAGCATGTATTTTTTTTATGTATATATATTTGTAGTCGACATTAGCATGCAGCCAAAGCATCCTGGTTTGGCCCCTGAGGAGCTCAGCATCATTGGAGCTGGCTGTAGCTGCAGGCGAAAACAATAGGGCTTTAAACGCACGCTGTCGAAGAAGAAATGCCTTCAGTCTCGCAGCTCGTTTGTTGCATTGCGCGCTCGTGTGCGTGTGCGTGTGTGTATTTGTGTCAGTCCTTTGCCGAGTGGCGCGATGCTGCCGGGTGCTCTCTGTGTGTCTGCTTGCTGGATATCAGGCACCCGGGGATCGTCAGAAGCAGGCATAAGCAGTTAATGCACCTCTGCAGCGAGCATGTGCACTTAAGACAATTGTGGCGCACGCACGTGTAGGTGTGTGTTTCCATGTGATAGAGGGACAAAGACGCAGAAATGGGGCTTTTCCGTCAACGTGCGCTTCATTCTCTGAAATTTAATTCTTTAATTCTTTAGCGTTCTTGAGGGTTCGAAAACCTCTGCTTTACTTTTGGAGCACGACGCACACGCACGCACACAGGAAAAAAACTGGAGTCGACCAATTCTGTCAACCCCCCAATAAAGAAAGGTCCTCAGTGGTTTTGCATTTTTACGTTGTCCAGTAAAAATCATGTATTTTTTATCTGGAAGAACAACATTTCAGATGTGACTGAGCTGACTGCTGCTGGAGAACACGCACCAGCCCACTTAGCTGCGTTAACGTTCCACTCAGCCTTTGATGGCCCTGTCACACCTTGACCATTTAGCCAGCGTATGTCAACGTATGAAAAATGTGGCCAATACGCTGGCGTACGTCGAATAAATTATGGGTTATATGTTAAGAGCACGCTGAAGCACGCCGGCATACGTCGTAGTACGTCCAAGTCGTCCAAAAATTTTGTGCATGCACAAAACTTTTCGACGTATGTCAACGTATGATTCATACGTCCCGCATACGCGGGCAATAAGTTATGCGCTCGTTGACGCCCGTTCACACATGTTATTTGTAAGTTACGCACAAGTCGTAATATGTCAACATACCTTGAGACAAAACCGTGTCTTCTTGGCTCTCTTCTTGGCAAGAGTTGGCTGAGAGGAGATGGAGGTTGCTGGGGAAGCAGCTTCCGATACCATTGATGATGCCTGAGAGGCGTTAGAACCTGCGTCACCTCCATCAGAGTGAGAGTGGGAGGGGGAGGCTGTGGGTGGTGATGGATCCCTCCGTCACTGCCCTGATACTTCTTGGCAGCGGTCTTCGAAATGTTCTTCGGCATGACGGTGATGTTGACACTGAGATGTCTAGTGAGGTTATGATTTGAGTCATCAAGTGGCAGCCATTTTATAGGCTACGGCACGTGATCGTCGGCCATACGCGTCCGTGCGGTTTGCATAAGTTAGACTGGCGTTGGGCATAAGCTGTGAACGCTGGCATCACGCTACGCATTCGTTGGTATAAGTTGTCTATAAGTTATAGAAACGTTCTATATAAGTTACTAATACGTCATGTATACGTCGAACCCGTTATGAATACGCTACGTATACGCCCAAAATTGAAAAAAACATCCACAGTTCAACGTATGCCATCAAAATGATCACGTCGGGCATGCGCTGGCTCAATCGTCAAGGTGTGACAGGGCCCCAACAACCACATGTCACGTTCCCACTAAGCGTATGATTACGTTCTGCCTTTGTCTTTCATTCAGTCCTACATCCATTCCAAGTTTTGGCTTGCATTCATCAATCAGACCAAATGAGACAGGTATCGTCTGATCCACCGATCCATATTTGCTGTTTTCTTTCAGTTTTCCAAATATTTCAACTTCAATAATCTTCAGAAATGTTCTTCTTGTGGTGACTTCATGGTGACTTCATTCCTATAATATTTACACTTTTTCACCAATGTGATTTTCCAAAAAATTATGACTTTATTTTGTTTGTTTCTCATAATATTACACATTAAAAATATATGTATATTATTTTTTTCCTTAATATTTCAACTCCATGCCAGTAAAATGACATTATTTGTCCTCATAATATTGCGAGTTTATGCTCGTAAAATTGCGACTTTTTTCTTGTAGAATACAACTTTTTTCTCTCATATTTTGACGTCAATTTCTTAAACTTACAGCTGTTTTTTGTTCATTCCTGCTGTTTTTCCATATATATCTTAACTGTCATCGTGTAAATTTTCTTCTCGTAATTATGACTTCGTTCGGATAATATTCTTGTAACATTGCAATCCTAATTTTACAAAAATGATTACTGTATTGGTTGTTTTATGTTGTTTTCCATAATATCAAGAATTTCAACAAATTACTTTCTTTAATATTTCAGCTTTGTGATACTAAAATGACGTTATTTTCCCTCACAATATTACATTATTGTCGTAAATTACGACTGGTCTAATGACTTGCATCATTAGCATTGTGTTAATATTGTGTTCATTGATTATTGATTATTGGCATTTGTTGTGATTATTTTGTCAATTTTCACCTTCATGGAAAAGAACAGAGCAGCCAAATATGAAATGTTTAAAAATCAAATAAAAATTCAATTTAAAATAAAAATGTAAATAAATAATAATGAATAATTAAATTAATAATAATACATAAATAATACATAATAGAAATAAAAAACATCATAATTAAAGAAAAATACTTGTTTAGATATAATAATAAATAATATAGACATAATAATAAATAAAAACAATATTAAATAGAATAAAAATAAATATAAATTATAAACAATGATATACATACTGTATATAATCTATAATCAAATATGAATAAATAATAATAAATAATGATAAATCTACAAATAAAAAATAATAAATAAGCATCATAATGAAAGAAAAGTACGATCCACAAACAGTATTCACATCAAGCGATAACATGGATATCTGACGCTGATGCTGATACTGAAAGAATATCTTTAGCATGAATTGTTTGTGTTGCCTTCAGCTTGTGGAGAGTAGCAATATAACACAACGTGTCTCCACGGAGTGTATCAGTGATGCTGATGTTAATAGTCGGGGGAGCAGGGGAGGCCCTGCTTCTGATAAAAATATTTAAAAAATAAATATGAATATGTGTCCATTGAAGTGCAGCATTCTGTAAATAAATTTTCTGCATGGTTAAAAGAAGTGAAAATGGCTGAACTTGCACATTTCCTGCAGGTGAGAAACCTAATACGAGCGTATCTTCTCGGTTTATCGCGGGAGCATGAGTGCACTCGGTGAGTCCATAACTGTCAGACGGCATCTGCAAGAGAAGGGTCTTAAGAACAAAAAACATCTTCAAAGACCTCGTCTCCTTCAACGCCACAAAATTGCCCGTTTGGAATTTGCAGGGGAGCACCGAACATGGGACATTGAAAAGTGGAAGAAAGTTTTCGTTAAAGTTCCTTAAGATCCAACAGTGCTAAATGTACATTCTTTCCATTTCTCCACTGGTTTACATGCTGATCAGGAGTGTGCAGCCATGCTCACCAGAGGGTAATCAGACTTTTACAACAAAGTATCAGAGACGTCGGTGTGCATTAATTAGCGCTAAATATGAAATTCTATGCATTGAAAATGCGCATTTGTTTGTCTTGAAGTGGCATTGTAATGGACACCAACAGATTGGACTTCCCATATGACTGCCGACACTGAGCTTGACCTCCTTATGTGTGTGTGTGTGTGTGTGTGTGTGTGTGTGCACGCGCACGTGTGTGTGTGTGTTCCCACTCCCCACCATAGACAGCGGTCCATCTCACAGCACAGATTGGTCCTGACAGCAGCGCTATTTCAAGTTGGGGCTTTGAGCTAAATTGGTGTGAGCAATACCACCTGTGCCTGCAGACAGCCCGCTCAGGTTCACACGTCCACTCCATGGAGACGAGCCAAAACTGGGGAGGGGGGTATGAGCCTGCAGTGTGCACCTCCTTTACTTCCTGCACTCTCCATGCTTCAGAGACGGCCAGGCCAAGATCCTTCCATTCCGAAAAAGCACAATGAGGTGCCGATGGTGTGTGATGTCCTGCGTGATTTTCTTTGCAAGTACAACTTCGACATCACTGGCGCCAACACTGTGACAAATGAGCAGTCAAAATGTCGCTCTTCGTCAGAATTAGCACTTCTTTGCATCTCCAGACCGGCTTGTGAGAAGACCGCGGCGAGTCGGTGAAGCCGGAAACCGTAGGCACCACCACGCGAGCAGCAAGCGTGCTGAAGCAGCATGGGGTCAGGCGCGAGGTCGCCACACTGACTGCACGGCCGCGCTCATTTCCAGCACCCTCTACGGGGCGGGCTCCCCACCCTCTACCCCGTCACCACCCCCACCCCCTCCACAGCAGACCGTGAAACGGCTCATTCGCTCTGATCACAGTCCCCCACTCACACACACACACACACACACACACACACACACACACGCACACACACACACACACACACACACACACTCAGGCTGTTTTCATCCCCTGTCCTCCATGTCATGAAATACTTCCTCAGCTGCGACAGCTAACATTGTGCTCGCCGTCACTTAGCAGACGAGACAGAGTTCTTCAAAAATGTTGCGTTCTCATAAGCACGCGCACACACAGCACTTCACAACTTTCTGAAATGAAGCTGAGGAGCGTGTCTGAGGATGGAACAATGATGAGGCTGTCCCTCACCAGAAAAGGTGATTTTTGCATTTGTGGTCCCTTTCAGACTCCAGCAACACACACGAGCATGAGCCTTATTTATGTCTTAAATAGCTTATTTACTCTTATGATGTCTACTATATTGCGTGATGCAAGTGTAAAGGTGACTGCAGCCGATGGACGCTGGTGTAGAAATGCAATGCAACAAACTGACAGCTCTTTCTAATCTTGGGGTTGCCTTAGATGGTAATCCGTCACCACTTCCAATTTCTCAGCTTCATTTTTTCAGAAGTATGGTAATAAATCATGTTGTTTCTTGGTTTAATACGGTCTATTATTAGTCCAAAGATGTGCACATTTAAGCACATCTTTGAGATGTCTTGTCTGCTATTCATAGACGATGTGGTCCTGATCTGTGACCTGCAGCCTTTACTGGGGAGGTTTGCAGCTGAATGTGAAGCTTCTGGGATGAGACTTCAAATCCGAGGCCATGGTTCTCAGTCGGAAAACGGTGGTTTGCACCGTCAGGGTTGGGAATGAGGTCCTGCCCCAGGTGGAGGAGTTCAAGATTCTGGGGGTGTTGTTCACGAGTGAGGGAAGGTTGGAGCGTGAGGTCGACAGGCGGATCGGTGCAGCGTCTGCAGTAATGTGGTCGCTGTACCGGACCGTCGTGGTGAAGAGAGAGCCTAGCTGGAAGGCAAAGCTCTCAATTTACCGATCGATCTATGTTCCCACCTTCACCTATGGTCATGAGCTTTGGGTCGAGACCAAAAGAACGAGATCGAAGCGGCTGAAATGAGTTTCCTCCGTAGGGTGGCTGGACTCACCCTAAGCTAGGGTGAGGAGTTCGGTCATCTGGGAGGGGCTCACTCCCTTCAGATGGAGAGGAGCCAGTTGAGGTGGCTCGTGCATGAGGTGTTCCGAGCATGCCCAGCTTGGAGAAGGACCTGGGGCAGACCTAGGACACGCTGGACGGATTATGTCTCACAGCTGGGCTGGGAACGCCTTGGTGTCCTCCTGGTGGAGCTGGAGGAGGTGGCCGGGGACCGGGAAGCCTCTACTGAGACTGCTGCCCCTGCAACCCGCACCCTCATAAGTGGAAGACAATCGAATGGCATTCAGTTCATAGTATGCCCAAGGCCAACAAACAAAGCTGTGGGCCAAATGTTGGACCCCGTTGGTGTCATTTGCTGTTGGTTCCTGCTGCAGTCAAATTTTACACATCACATTAAGCCGTCCTGACAGGCAGCTAGTGTCTCAACCTGCACTCCAATACGGAACTTGTCTGTGATACACTTCCCAGGCGAAGAGAAATGGCAGCCAGCCGCCGGGTCAATGGCGAGATCCCACTGCGTCCACGTGGCGGAGCTTGGTGTTAACGGTGTCAGTGCTCCCAGGCGATCAATAACAGACTGACGTCCATACCGGTCAATCAAAGCCACAAGCATCCACAAACATCGTGTGTCTGTGTCCACATCAACGCAGATACTTTCAAATCTTGATTTCTCTTTGCATTTTGGCCTTCCCAAAGGATGAGGACAATAATTCATATTTGTTAAAAAAAAAATGTGTTTTTAAACGCTTCTGAGTCCAATTTATTCATGAATTATTTTTGAATAAATTGAAAAACATTTGTGGCGTTATCTTTTATTTGTATATGAAGTACATGTGCCCTAGCCTTCTCCGAGAAAACCTTGGTTACTTTGTTGTTGAGTTGTGATCACCTTCTGTTTAGTCTGAACGTCCATTTTGGACAAGTTCTTCAGCTTGGGTATATGCGTCTACATTAGGGCGGTCAAAGTTCACCGAATTTTCCTTTAATGGCACGATTTTTTTTTACCTGCGATTACGTAATATGCTCACGTCCTGTTTGACCCTCGGCCAGCACCGTAGTTTGAGGAAGCAGCCGTCACCGTGGAGTTACAAGCGGGAGAAAACATTGAGCAGAAAAGGAGAAAGAAAGGACTTTTCTGATTGGTAAACAGAGCTTCAAACACCTGGCGGATGGCTCTTGCAAGACCAAAGATATTAGTATCTACTGTCGCTGTGATTGGATTTGTCACGGATTACGTTGTTGCCGACTTGCCAGAAAGAAGCGGGAAGGTAGTGAAGCACTGCCGGTATTTTTTATTGTAGTACCTCGGCATACGTCCCAACTAACAACTACTCTGGGCTGATATTTTGCTTGGAACTGCACACTATAATTACGTATAAGTACGAGCTGCTAGTTAACGGCAGGCATAGCCAAAGACAGCTATGTATGGGCTTCTGTCAATTCAGCAGCATTACCTAGAATTAGCAGCACACTAGCTAGTCATCAACACATCAGTAACACATACCTACATTACAGCGATCTAATATGTATTGTGTAACACTATGACAGGAACAACATCAAATTAAAAGCAGGAAATGAATACAGAGCCACCATCCAGCAGTACCAGCCTGGACTTGGGTACCACAACTATGCACATAAGGTCATCAAATCTTACCTTTATGCATTCCCACATAGTATGAGCATTTGGAACCAAATGTGAGGTGAACGAAAAAGGGGAAAATACAGCATAGTAGCCTATCTGTGAGAGAACGCAGGAGTTGCATTCAAGGACCGTCAAACAGTGGGACAAATTGCCGCTCGCATTAAACTGTGGAATTTCTAATTGTATATTATTTTTTTTATAAAATAATGGCCCTTATTTCCAAAATTGACATCCCTTTAAATACAATTTGATGTAGTTTATCGTAGTTGCGTATTAAATTGTTTACCACAAAGAGATTTACATCCTTACGTATTATAGCTAAAAAGGTTTTCATCTGCGATTAATTATGAGTTAACTAGAGGCGGGGACTGTGGAGGCGGGGCTACTAGTGAGTGGATACAGAGGGTTTGCAATTAGCCTGGTGAGGGAGCATACGCTAGCATGAATGAAGGCACAGAAGCGATGGTTTCTGAGGTGAATGCTTCAGCCGACAGGCCTAGTGTGGGAATATTTCGGTTTTAAGGTGAACACATGAACACCAATGTCCGACATGGACAGTTTTCTCAACTACCGATGGAGGTGCCTCAGGCAGAGGAGCCTTCTTCCCGCTTACTGAGGCGTTTGTTCGGCAAAAGAAATGCAACCATTCAATACAGTTATATGACATATTTGTCATACATTTTAAACAACATACTGTACGTACAGGCAACTTCTTGGTCAAGCTAATGCGGCTCACACGGGTACACTATGCTTGAGTGCCATCTAGTGGCTCAAATGTGAATTACACCTTTCGTGACAATAATGAAAGAATGGTTTCACAAAATGTTGTCGATAACGTCGATTATCAACGATAATTTATAGACATTTACCTATTTAGACACATTTACCTACCAGCAAAATTTGTTCTGGTGACAGGCGTATTGGTGACTGTATATTGTCCATAGGTGTGAATGCTTGTATGTGCCCTGCGATTGGCTGGCGACTAGTCCAGGGTGTATGCCGCCTCTCGCCTGAGGTCAGCTAGGATAGGCATACCCCCGCGACCCGACTCAGGACAAGCATTGTAGAAAATGAACGAAAGAGTAAATAAATGTTTTAAATTACTTATTTTGTGTGCTTTACTTTGGGCTTCCGGTGGCTAAAATATCCCATTGTGGGGAAAAGGTCAACTGGTCTTCTTTCGTGCTATTGCCGCATCACGGGTTATTCTGTGGCAGGACAGGAAAGACGGCATGCAGGCCCACATGGTGGTGGTGGCGGCAGTGGTGATGGGGGTGACACTGGCGCCTCAGTCCTCCGTGTCTGTCGCCACCTCGCTCCGGCCCCCCATCTGCATCGCTGCGCCCTCAAAGGGATGTTTATCCCAAACCGGAGGCGCGCCCGCGTCCGTCTCGACCCCTGCTGACACTTTGCCATCACTTTACCCACCTCATTCGTAACGTTTGTAAATGTAAACTACACGGAGCGCTTGAGGTTCATGGTTGGTGAGGCACTCGTTCCTTTGGAGTTACAGGTTGCTCATTAAGAGGATAAAAAGACGACTGGAGAATTTGGTTTTTAAATACTTCTTAGTCGCATTTATTGATTTTATTAACTAAAAAACATTTGTGGTCTTTTATTTGTATTTTGTATTTTATTTTTTATTTGTATTTGAAGTACATGCTTCCTATCCTCCAGGAAAAGCTCTGATACTTTGTTGTAAAAGTCTGATCACCTTCTGTTGACAAGTTTGTTATTTTGATTTCATTTGGGGAAACTGGGGGGGCTGTGTGAACTCTGATTCGCCTACAAAATAATCTGTAACAACTCAGAAACGAAATCAGCACAAACGATTGCGACTATTTTGGTTTCATTGAGAAAATGGTGATGTCAGGTGAACTTTTATTGACTTGTAAAATAATCTGTAAGAACACGAAAAGAAAACAGCACAAATGATCATTTTAATTACACAAAACATCACAAACGTAGCACAAATGATTGAAATGATTTTGGTTTCATTTTGGGACAACGGGGGCCTTCACAGTGGAGTCCTGCAGTGGCTTACGCATGACACGTCTGTATTTTATTGTCCGATTAGCACGAATGATGACGTCATGCACGGGCTGCAGATAGTCATGGTGATTATGTAACCACCGGACACGTAAATCTTTAATAACTCAACAAGTATGACAGCACAAACGGTGTTGCGCAAAACAGCAAAAATGTTGGACAAACAACTGCAACTACTTTTGTTTCATTTGATAAGTGAACTTTGATTGATCGATAAAATAATCTCAAATAGCTCCAAAATGAAAACTGCACAAACGACCATTTTAATGGCACAAAACAGCACAAACGTAGCACAAACGATTGTGGCTATTTTGGTTTCGTTTGGAGAAAATGACGCAATGGATGAACTGTGATTGACCGATGAAATCATCCGTGATAACACAAAAACGAAAACAGGGCAAACGATTGTGACTGTGTGAGAGTTTTGTGTGGGGTACCAAAAAATCCTGAAGGAGAATGTCCGGCCATCTGTTGGTGACCTCAAGCTGAAAGCAACTTGGGTTCTGCAGCAGGACAATGATCCAAAACACACCAGCAAGTCCACCTCTGAATGGATGAAGACTTTGGAGTGGTCTAGTCCAAGTCCTGACCTGAATCCTATTGAGATGCTGTGGCATGACCTTAAAAAGGAAAAGCCTCCAATGTGGCTGAATGACAACAATTGTGCAAAATTCCTCCCCAGCGCTGGAAGAGACTCATTGCAAGTTATCACAAACGCTTGATTGCAGTTGTTGCTGCTAAGGGGGGCCAACCACTTATTAGCTTTAGGGGGCCATCACTTTTTCACACAGGACATGTAGCTTTGGATGTTTTTCTCCCTTAATAATAAAATGTTTCATTTAGAAAGTTCCTTTTGTGTTGAGTTGTCATTGACTAATATTTACATTTGTTTGATGATCTGAAACATTTAAGTGTGACAAACATGCACAAAAGAAGAAATCAGGACTCGCACTACTGCATGCATCCTCCGTGTTGCTGCTGTTGCTGACGTTCTCGCGAGTCTTGTGGGATTTTACGTGACTTGGAACATAATTCTGCCGGAGTTTCATGTTAATCTAAGGTTTCTGCTCTGTATTTTGACCGTCAAATGTGTAGATTCAGTCATTTTTACCTAATAAAATACTGAAAATGATTGGAAACCCGCAAAATACATTTATAACACAGTTCAAAGGACAAATATTCATATTTATTTCATGCTATCTTTGTTGTTTTTATTTTCTGTCTGTAACAGACAACAAATAACGAGAGGACAGAAAGAAAAGAATGCGATGTGCTGACTTTATTGAAAACATCACATGACACTTACATACTTTATTCCAGGATCACATAAAGAGACAAAACATGAAGAAATCCTCACACAAGCACTGACTTATTCTACTCAGTATAAATAGCATCTGAGTGTCCGTTTCTGGGAGAGTTTCTAGCTGTGACAATGTGACATCTCGCTGAGTGGAAACGAGCACGAGTGGAGATATTTCAAAAGAAAACCACCTCTATCTGTATCCCTCAGCAACACTGACAAAATGTCTTTAGGTGGTGAGGATTATGGATTAATCCATAATAACTAGTGAAGGAAGAGAGAACCGCTGCAAGAGAAATACTGCCTCATCATCTCACATTGCTGTTAATATTCCCTAATGATATCGTTTAGACCGGCATAGGCAGCGGATAATTAATTTCTCCCACGCTGCCCACCCCCACACTTCATTAAATAAACTACAAGTTTATCTCGTTTTTTTCTTGTTTTTTTTACATTTTGGTCCCCTTCACCCAAAGCCATACTTTCCTTCCTTGATAATCTGTTTATCCGTTGGGGGGGGGGGGGGGGGGGGGGGGGGGGGGGGGGGGGGGGGGGGGGGGGCTCAGCGGGTGCTGCCATCTTGTATGGAGGGGCTGGAGTTACTCATCTACTTGTCAAATGCTTTGATCTGAACCATCTCTGTAATCACGTCCAAACGTCTTGCAGAGAGCTTGACTTTCACACGGTGTATCAGTGCGTGCTTCTTCACTGGTGCCGCAGTCGCACGTGTGCGTGCCGGCCTACTTTTTTGTTGACCTGCCGGTGTAGAAGGCGACACTTGAAATGATCCATATTACAACAATTCCTCTGTTTTTGCTGCCAATCCGTTCAAAAAGGTCCAACGTACGAAAACACTGTTTTGTTAGGAATGATACAACACAGAACGAATTGTTACGTGCAATATTGTACGATAACTGAAACAGCATACGAGAATTTTTTGTGAAAATTTTCATCGAAAACTGGGGCACTTGAAAATTGCCTGTACTTGGGCTGCATTCACACTTCAGGGGATGTTGTCCAATTTGGATTTTCTGTTCGAATTGTTTTTTTGTGTGTGGTTGTTCACGTTAGCAAAAAAAAAGTGTGACTTGTTAACTCATTCAATCCCAGCCACTTGTCAAAAGACAACCCCTTCAGTAGTGGCCATGTTAGACCATTTGGACTGATCTTTCAAGGCACACAGAACATTGTGTTCTATGGTTCTATAAACATGGAACCTACCAAAAGAAAGATTAGACTCCCATCTTTCATCAGACAAAAAAGTTAGTTTCTATCTTTATCCGTTCTTTAGTAATCAGCAGTACAACATAGGTAAGTTTCAGGAAAGTATCAGTTCCCAACTAAAAGATACATTTCAAGCATAACTTTCACTTTGACACAAATATTTTTTACTTTTGTGGCAGCTCAAATGTCTAAACAACTATACCAACATAAACACCAAAACTATCCAACAACATAAACAACACAAAAAAGGGTCTGTTTTACATCAAAATAACAATTTATTTACAAATATAACACCATGAACTATTTACAGTTTTCACATTTGGAACTGAACTGTGTGTGTGTGCATTAACATTCCCCTACAATGCTACACTCCTCCACGCTCTTCCACATCCTCCTTGCTGTCAAGTGTGTTTTTACAAGTGACATCTTTTAGTGTGCATTTGCGTCATCACCTGTTTTTGCCTCTCGTGCAAAAAAAACCCCACCAAACTAAAAGACGTGTTAATACGTCTTTGGGATTGAATGAGTTAAAAATTCAAAGTTGTAATATTATGAGAAACTAAATAAAGTTGTAATTTTGGGAAAATTGGGAAAAAAAGTCCAAATATGGTGGGAATAAAGTCATAATTATGATAAGAAAATGTACAAGAAGAAAGAGGAAATAGTTTTAAAAAAATGTAAACAAAAAAAACGGCAGAAATTTAGTGAGAATAAGGTCGTATTCTAACAAGGGAAAAAAGTTGCAATTTTTCGCGACTAAACTCCGTATGGAGAGTAACCCCTCACGACCCCCCAACGACTTCCTGTGAAGTTTCATTGACAAACCCTGCCAGTTTGTCTGATGCATTCCCTTTCTTCTGTATCGGTTCAGCTTAGGCATCTCTTTTCCAGGGGGGGTACGTGCGCCTCTACCACTCACTTTCCATCCTGGATGGAGTTGGCGACAGGGAGGTGGCAGGGTGTAAAACAACCCCCGACCCCACTTTTCCTCCTCCTCTCTCTGCACTCCCAACAATAGCATTTGCATATTTTTATACTTTCTCTCAAAGAAAACAGCCTGAAGCGTGAATACTTCAGCAGTCGGCGTGCAGAAGGGGAAACGGAAGCGGGGGAGACGCCGTGTCCGTTCTCACTTGTGGGGGTTGAGGGATGCTGTGCGTGCACGTACGCACACACACGCGCACGCACGCAGTCGGGCCCTTACCGACAGAAGCCGTGCATGGCGGGGAGGGGACCGGGGAGCAAAGTTTAGTGTTTGTGTGGAGTGGGGTGGGGGTGGGGGGGTGCTGGGGGGGGTGCTGGAGGTGGCTCTCCTGGAAGAAGAAGAGACAAAGAGAAATGAGAGAAACGTGCCAAAGTGTGTCCCATAACATCGGGGGGAAGCCGAGGCAGTTTGTAACACAGGAAATAATAAATAATGACCATCCCAATCATCACCCGCTAGACACAAAAACATTCACGGAAAAGACGTGTTATGGTACAATTATTGTTTTGCATGCAGAAAAATGACATACATTTGGCCTAAATTAAACATTTTCAAGCATAAATGGGCTAAATGAACTCGATACAAATATAAGGCATTCAGAAGATGCATTCAAAGACGTGATGCTGCAGCATGTAGTCTCCTGCACTGGCCACTGGCGTACCAACAGTCTCTCTCTCCGTGCAATTCACACTGTATTTTCGCTCTAATGAATTTGAACACGATAAAATGCACATACAAACAATTTTATACAACTATTGGACCTTTGATGTCAGTAATGTCGATGAGACAATAGAACAGAACAGGAAGTAAAAGAATGAGGAACTCTCCCTGTGCCAACGTGTGAGTCTATATTATGTCTTATGTATGTCTTATTGTCTCTTATGTCTACTAAATTGGATGTGAAGGTGACTGTAGGGATGTTATTTCATGTCAAAAAAACAAAAATAAAACAAGGTCATAAACAGGGTTTCTATGCACTAACTTGGATTTATAAATAACTTTGAAGTTCACAGAAGTTCACTTATCACAGTCGGGTCAGGAACCAATTAACAGCGATAGATGAGGGATTACTGCATGGCACTTTTGATATAACTTGTAGTGTTTGTCTTTTTTGCACAAAGGGTGTTTGTGAAGAGCATCACGTGTTCGTTCGTTGCACGGCTATATGTTGGTATCCATAAGTGGGGGGCAATATCGGTAAGAAAGCCAATATCAGGCATCTCAGAGTATCAGTACAAGCAGACCACGCCCAAGCATGCCAACCACTGGATGCAAATGTACTAAACTTGTTTGAGTGACAGCTGATTGGCGGATGTTGCTTGTGTGACTAACGCGGTGTCCACACTCTCCCACGCGTGCGGCCTTATTTGCGTACGAGATTGGAACGCGGGCCGATGACTCGGCGTTACGTAACAACGGAGGAGAAAGCACGGCGACATGCATTGCGCATTTCTGGGGAGGATTTGTGCACGGCTTATCCAGTAGGCCCTCGACAAACAGCTACTTGAACACGCACACACACGCGCGCACACGCACACACACGCACCAGGACGCTTGCATGCCCTTCATGGCACTGTCGCCAACCACAAACGCCAAGAATGTGCTTAGCTAAGCTCTGAATATCAAGTCAGTGGCTTCATTTTACATAACAGCGAATTATCTCTCCTCCTGACGCCCAAAAGAGGCATATTTGATTTGCAGAATAGTCCAAGTGGTGTTTTGACAATATGAGCAGCAGCGTTCATGTAAAGTTGCAGTCGCGTCTTGCAACCTCGGAAGCAAAAAATGTCCCAAATTGCAGACACGCGGCAAGCCGCCTGTGACGTTTCAGAGACTGACACATTCGCTTGAAAACGTGAAAACTATTTATATCGGGACAGAAAGCGGGGCAAAAAAACAGGAATCCTCAGCACAGATGTAACATGATGCTGGCTCGCAGACGCCTCTCACCAAAACAGGCGCAACACACGCATTTGCATGTTCACACGCAGCCATTCCTGGCATCGTGAAGAGAAGAGCCAAATGCTCTGAGGGATATTTGACTTGACAGTCTACGCTGAGGCAATTCTTAGACGTGCTTGAACAACAAAGTTCTATTGTGTCGCTGCTGGCGTGGCGCGGCGCGACCGTGGCGGCGCTCGCTTCCTACAAACTGGAGCGTCGCACTCCGGCAGTGTCAGTGTCCTCACCGCGGCCCGCTGGTGAGTCATGTGCGGTGGGTGTCCGCTCAGAGGCTCTGCGACCCACATGTGCCCCCCCCATCCCCTCCACCCCCGCCTTCAAAGCTGCTTTTGTGCCGCTGTTGGCTGCAATGCGTACAGGCTTGGACCAAAACATGGGCAGGGGATGGGGAAGCGGGCCAGCAGCTGCTCAGGGGAGTGGCGAGCCAGTTGAACTTTTGTCGCGATTTTTTATTTTTTTATTTTTTTTTTGTTTGCAGTGATCAAGCTTTTCACACATGCAACTAGTCAGGTTAGCCAGTAGGCCAGGGCTGCTCACAGCTACTTTTAAAATGACCACGTCCCGTAGAGCTACCTGCTATAAACATAGAGAATACTGTGTATGCATATGTGGTATATTTACAAATGTACGCTGGACATGCATATCAGGGGTGCACACACTTCTCCAGCATGCAAAGTATCAGTCAAACTCATCTACCTCTTACTATAAAACCAATATATATACACATCTAACCGTTATTTCACATTCACAGCTTCAAACCTTGCAGGTCATCAAAATAGTTTATCATTCAGTGGTTCATGATTTCTTGTTTTTGCATGTTTGTCCCACTTAAATGTTTCAGGTCATCAAACAAATGTAAATATTAGTCAATGACAACACAACTCAACACAAAATGCACTTTTTAAATGAAACTTTTTATTATTAAGGGGGAAATAAATCCAAAGCTCCATGGGCCTGTGTGAGAAAGTGATTGCCCCCCCCCCAATAAACATAATTTAACTGAGATTAATTAAGATTAGGTTATAAAGCATTTCTAAAGCTTTGGGACTCCAGCCAACCACAGTGAGAGCCATTATCCACAAATGGCAAAAACATGGAACAGTGGTGAACCTTCCCAGGAGTGGCCGGCCAACCGAAATGACTCCAAAAGCGCAGCGACGACTCGTCTGAGAGGTCACGAAAGACCCCACAACAACATCCAAAGAACTGCAGGCCTCACGTTTTCACACAGGGCCATGTAGGTTTGGATTTCTTTTCTCCCTTCATAATAAAAAGTTTCATTTAAAAAGTGCATTTTGTGTTGAGTTGTGTTGTCATTGACTAATATTTACATTTGTTTGATGATCTGAAACATTTAATGTGACAAACATGCAAAAACAAGAAATCAAGAAGGTGGCAAACACTTTTTCACACCACTGCAATTCCTCAATATTTGTATACGTAACCCAAGTATGTCAGTAAAAATAGCGACGCAGCCTTCATTAGACGCACCGTTCATGTGTTTACGTCCAGTTAGCATTCGCTGCCAAACATTACAGATACACCAGAAATAAAAAAATGATTATGCCAAGTCAAGGCAACATACTAAAAAGGTTTCAGCAATGGGCGCCTTTTCCACTTCATCATGAGATAATAGCTTCACAAAGAAGAGTGTAGAAAAGACACATTTCGATAGTGGAGTTCAGGACGCCTAGCAGAGCCATCAAACAATTGACTTTTTTTTCTCTTTTTGTCGTACATAAGGCATCTTACCGCTGAGTTAGTTCATCCGTAATCGGAATAATAAAGATGAAAGTTGCATTTCCGTGTGTCACGTGAGGCACCCCGGAATTTTTTTTTTCTGTTTTAAAATTGCGCCATTACTATTAACATCACAGTGGAACCTCATTTTTTGTCGTGAATCTTTTCCTAAGGGATGAAAACCGAGGCAATTTTACCCACAGCAAATAAGTTAAATCCAACAATCATCATTTTATAGAGAATAACTATAGTTTTTATTCACGTAGGGCCTGGCGAGATTGAATTCAATAGTGTTTCTCACCTTCTTTATCAAATCACTCCAATGAGGGGTGACAAAACAGCTTTATCTCAGACTATCACGATATCAAACCCTACTGTGGATCATCCATACGCTCTCGCCTTGTGCCGTTTTTTAGTCATTATTAAAAGATAGCCGCCCATAAACTTCCCGCGCCGTCCCTTCTCAGTGAGTCCAGGCCCCATTTAACGTGTCATCTCGGAGGAGCTCCTTGCCAGAGTGGAAGAAAAGTGGGTGGAAACCACAGAAGAAGAAGAAACCGCGCATTAGATGGAAGGATGAGCTCACACGGTTAAAATCAAAAGAAAGGCTTTCATAGCGAGGACGACACAACGCTAAAATCGGACACACGGGCAGCACGACAGACATGAACACCAACCTCGTTCAACCACGCTCACGGAGAAAACTGCCCAGGAAGAGAAATGTTTATTTTGGTATTCCACCTCCAGTGGCCCCCAGTGAAACTGAGTTGATGACTAATCACCAGTAATGCAAATGTCCTAATAATTGTGCACACAGTGTATTGTGCATAAGAAAATAAGCATAAGCATAAGCATTGAAACACCCAAAAACCCCTCATGCACCGTCAACTTTGTCCACCGTGCAAGCTTCAGCGGGTAGGGTGGGATGGGGGTGCGGGGGGCGGTGCTTTCGAGTCATCTAGCAGAAGATGTATGTAAACCCATTTCCCAACAAATGGGCCTGACTGCACAGCAACGGTGAGAGGTGCCATAAGCGTCCGGCGTGCATAATGCCTGCATGAATCAAGGCTCTCCCTCGGCTGCTTGAACGTGACCACACAAGCTTGCGTATGAATAGCAAGTGTCAACCGCTGCTGCATATCATCAGCCAGCAAGGCCCCCGGTCTGATCCTCACTGTGGGCGCACAGGATTGCCGGACGTACGCGTTGGTTGACCAGTTTCCCAACAGATTATCCAGCAGCTTGCTGGTTGTAGCATGCACAAACACGCTGTCGCAAACATGGTGGCTAGCAAGGTCTGTTCTCGACAGGGTTCATTATGGAAACATGCTTCAATCGGGTGTTGCAGCCTTCACAATAAGATGTCGGCTACCAAAGCCACAATTACCTGCAACAGGCAGCACTTTGGGTGTTGTACTTATTGCCTGAGAAGCAGCAGCTTGCCTGTAAACATTTCCACATTTATTAGCCGTGGTGCTGTTAGCCAAACATCACAAGTCATTCCCGAGCACTTGGGTTTCCTTTTTGGTTTTGATTTGCTTTGTTTTTGAGCAGATTTAGCCCGGCTCTTGAGGTTGTCCGCGTCAGGCCCAGACAGCCTTGACATACGTGCGCGCCCTCCCGTTCTCCCCTGGAAACTCCTGTATTTCACCCGTTTTAAAGGTTTCCTGTATCTTTCCTGCATTTTCACTCCGATACAAACTAAAACGATGACAATGGTGACGGCATCCACACATTAGCGGTGGGCAGTGTCCTCGTTTTCGGGAAAATTTCCCATATTTTCACATGCAAATGTTGTCAGAAGCCACTTGAAGAAACGACCAACTTGTACTGTCTCTATGTCATCAATCGTTTGGGGGTTGAGGGACCCCCAAAAGGGGAGAATTATATGGTAGTGACTCAGTATTGAATAATAGTGTCTCGTAAACCAGGCCAGAAAAGTAGATAAGAAGCAACAAAGCCTGATTTAAATAAATGTACAATAAACTTGGGACCACTCTCCTCCCTCATCAAGCTGTGACTGAGTACAAGTATTTGATATTCCACTACAGTATGGGCCTTGACCAGGAATCTAACACCAACTTGTATTCTTACAGCTGCAGAGCCACACTCACTTCCATCACGTTAGTGTTGTTGTTTTCTCCACCTGAGCTCCCGCTTCCATCCAATTATGTTGTTTGTCTTCTCTGGGGCCTCAGTACTTCTATCTGGGCCCCCGCCTGCACACATGCAGCAAGTTAGATAGAACTAGATCCATTAACTTGGCGAAATGAGCACAAAAAAAACAAACAAACATGCGAACGAAAAAAGTGTGCAAGAGCTTTAGCCTGGGTGCCCGCTCCTGTGTTATCCAATTTTACCGGGATTTGGAGTGATTTGCGCCTGGCTCCCCGAGGGAAATAAATACTTTGATTAATGTAATCCTGCTAGGGGAGGTGCCACAAACCATCCGACGACATCCTCAGGGACCGCCGCTGTTTAACAAACAAAAACAAAAAGCTGCCACTATAGCGAGACATGCAGAGTGGCAACAAAACCGGCTATAGATTAGTTTACCTTTGAAACGCACGGCTTAATAACACAATATCAGCCTTGATTAGCATGTGGAATGCAGGCCAGTTGAATAGAAAGTGACCAGCGCATGTCTGCTGGTTTGCATTCATAATAGGCCTATCACCATAACAAATGTTGCTGGTCTATAATTCTGCTACAAATTATCGCCTATAATCGACGTTATCGGCTATTTTTAGACCATTTTTTTCTTTCATCACAGAAGTTGCCTGTGTGGATTTTTTTGCAATGTGGCGAGCGACACTGCCTGTGAGCGGCCACTTTGCGCTATTTTGTTTATATTTACATTGCAGACCAAAACGCCTCAGTCCGGACGAAGGCTCTGCTGCACCTCCGGTGGTAGTTTTGGGAAAAGGATGGCTGTGTTTCAGGTGCGCATGCAAGTCGGTCGTGTTCTCCTTCTTCCTCGTCACTACTATGGAACAAATGCGACATATCGGTTTGCCAGTGTTTAGCGGCGAAACTACCGGGTGGACTGGGGTGGCCGTGCGGACAATTCTGAGAAACGCGGCTCTGTGGTGCAGAATATTAGTTCAGCCTAACCGCCGTTTCCGCTTGGATGTATTTCACTGCAGCACACAACTTTCCCATTTTGTGGAGGAGCTGCCAATAACGGCGCTTCTTGCATGAACTGCAAGTGGGGGGTGCGTTTCTCACGATGTTGACTCTGACTTCACCTCTCAAGCGTGATTAAGCATATAAACCAGTTAATAATGGAAGCTCTCTGCAGCAGCATGGGTGGGCATGCAGAGTTAAAACGGGAGTGCCGGTCGGCATCCACTTCCGTATTACGCCCCGCGCGGTTTGGCCGCCATGACGGTGAGCAGAATCCTGAAACTATGCCTTGAAAAGACGTCCTCGGCAATTTTGTCAATTTATCGAGGTCGGCATAATTATTGACTTCGTTTTTTGTTTTGTTTTTCAATCGCTCGATTAATCGATTTATCGATTATGGTGACAGGCCTAATTCACAATAAACCCGGTTTGCTTTGCTGGGGGACTTTCAGCGTGTGTACAGTGTGTGTGTATTATTTGTGTGTGTAACTGTCTACCTGGGATCAGATGATCACGTGATAATATTGATTTCAATTTCAAGCCAATGTGCTGGTCTATAAATGAGCTCGAGTGTAAAAACATAACTGCTAACAAAGCCGCGCTGTGCGTAACGCTTACGAATACAATGTTCATAAAAAATGCAGCTTGAAGTGTGGGGGGGGGGATGCTGCCCCACACGTTTAATGCTTACTGGGATATTCAGTGCCGGCCATTTAATTAACGGTATGGCGATCACATGATTGTTTAAGTGCTCCAAGTTAAATTCGGCTCTAAATCAACGTTTGGCCTGACACGAGCCGCACTCCATGTATGTCGTTCCACGTGCGGGGCGGGGAATAAATTATGCAGGCCATAGGCAACTTAAGTGGGCCATAATTAAAATGGCAGGCATTCAATGTGAACACTGTAAGCAGGGGTGCAGGACATGCTTTGCCCACCTTTTGATAAATACGGTATGTGAAATATGTTTTTATCTTGTGCTTTTATTGATATCGACTGGTGAAAGGCGGCGCATCACATGTCCTCCTTGGAAAGGCGCTCCAAGGTCTTTGATACACGAGAAAACCAGCCAATAGCAGGCCGCGTGATTGCACAGTTGCAGCAAATGGCGCAGCAGCGGCGGCAACAACCAGGCCGCGGAGAGAAAGTGCACCGCACTAATTTCCCGCATGATTCATGAGTCCTGCCACTAATTCTTAAAGTCAGCCCTTACATATGTTTGCACAAAGAGCTTCTGGCTGCAGATGGCTGTCTGGAGCGTGCAGGGCCTGTCTAATTACTGGACATTTGCATATCAGCTGTCATATTGAGGCCTATTATAAATATATGTTTTTTGCACCAGTAAATTGATTTGATTTCGTTTCGTTGTCTTTGTGTTTTGCAAACTTACATTTTTACCCATAGCAGCCTTGAACGTAATTTAAGACACATTCATCATATCAAAGGACGCCTCTTGAAGAGCATTTAAAGCGTTATGGGAGTATATGGGGGGGGGTGCATGCATGCTGATGCCATGCCGAGTCAGCGCGACACCTGGTGGCAAACACCAATGATTTATCTCCGTTGCTCCTCCGCCAGCCAACACAACTCCACCTTCCCTTTGCTGTGAAAATATCAATTTCACTCTTTTTGCGATCTAAGTACAAATGGACAAGTTCCTCCGTTACTGTAACGCGTTCCTGCCCATCCCGTCACTTGCGGGACACCTTTTCTTCGCGGTTCCAGCGCACAAACATACAGCGGCCGCTGTCGTCCCCCTCCTCTCTCTCTCTCTTTCTTTCTCTCGGCCCCCTCATTTTTTTACTGCGCTCACCATGGCGACCAAGCGCTGGGCTGAGAAATGCGCTCCCGCATCAATGGAGCAAGAGGAGCTCACCCGTGAGAAAGAAGAGCCAACTCCGCGCACATTCGGACTCCAAAGTGCCACCCCACGAGCGCCGGCTGTCATTTAAAAATGACAAATAACACAAATCGATGTGGTCTTTCTCCAAAAGCAGACGACGAAACGGATCTGACCGAGTCTAAAGCAGCTTTATCCATGAATGTGATAAGCGGCACTTATCTCCCACATCCCTGCGGGGCTGTGCTTCTTCTCCTCCCTGCTTCAGATGTGACGGCTGGGCCCCCCCTTTTCCTCCCGCAAAACTGCGCAGAGTATCCATCTGCCTGCTCTTCTTCTACCAAAAAAAAAGCAGCGACGCTACTGATTTCTTTTACGGCATAAAGAAACTCCCAGAAAAGGAGCGTCGCACATTTTTTTTTAGAATGTCCTTTTTAAAAGCCGCCAAACAGGACAAAACGCCGCGTAAAAGAAAAGCAGCCCGCTTACCTCAAGTCCCAAGAAAGTGCAAATATCGAAGACTCTGCAAAGGCTTGTATCATCCCTGCGACTCCGCGCTGCTCCCTGAGATTTTCTTTCTGAGCAGCAGCTCTCCTCTGCTCCCGCTATTATTTTCCACTAAAATATATGAAAATTTATGCAAATGAAAATCAGCACTAACTGTTCGGCTCTTGTTATACTTGGGGATGATTTTTTTTCTCCCCCTCGCCCCCTGCCTTTCTTTTTTTATGCATACCAAATAAAACCGAGTCCCCCAGCAGGGAACTTGGGGAGCTTTTTTATATAATAAGCAAATAAATACTAAACACGCCATATATCAGAGAGAGGTTCCTTTTTTTTTCTCTTGGTGAAGCCTTTTGACTGCTGGCTTTATTTTGCAGGTTGCAGAAACAATACGGTAATTTAGACAGAAATCCGTGCTGTGTATGAACGAAAAGAGGGTCCCATGGCTATCTGGCCTTTTCAATGTAAACAAATCCACAACGCTCCCTTGGCTTTGAGCCGGGTCCAAATGAAATCTACTGGGACGGCAGCGGGGAGGGCGTCACTGGCATGGGCCCTATATTTGCCGTTAAATCCCATCTTTGACGCAGGGAGCTTTGGAGAGGATGTTTGGGAGGCCGGGGGGGTTAAAGCGTGACATGTTGCACAAATCCGGGTGGGCTTCACCTGGCAGGTGGATGCACCCCCCCACCCCAGTGCGCATTAGGATGCACAAGGGCGCCATTCATGGTCACCTTGAGAGGATGTGGCGTGCAGTCAAGTTTCAAATATCCGTTCATGACTCATGCATGGCCCACACACATGTAAATAATAATAATGGATTACATTTTATAACGCTTTTCACATTATTCATTCACTCTGCAGTCACACACTGGCAGTGGTAAACTACATCTGTAACCACAGCCGACCTGACGGAAACGTGGCTGCCACTTTGGGCCTAACCTGCTCTGCTCTGCCTCCTGAGCGCTGGTAATTAGGCAAATGTTCCTGGGACAAGATCCTCCGGCGACTTTAATGCAGGGCTGTGCAAAGTGTAGCCCGGGGGCCAATTTTGGCACGCAGCTTGGCCCTGTGCATATGGGAAAAAAATAGAATGAATTGACAATTAATGAGATATTATTGGATGTTACGCTAATTTGCATATGTCACCTGTAACCCAAAAGCTAACAAGCTGATAAGCTTAGCATATACTGAGCCACATTGCATTGGTTTTGGTAATACGCTGGAGCACATCACATTGCACAATTCACAGTTCCGCATGTCCAAAAAGGAATACGAAGAAGCAAAGCGAGCTCATCCGTTCTCACGTCAGCTGCAATACTTTTGTTCACCTCCTGGACTCCAAATGTACTCTTTGCCAAATGTAAAGTGGTAAGGCAACACAACATTACAGTGCAATGATGGTACAGGTTGTGATAGTAATCTGCCGCCGGATCTGAATCTGAAGCTTGTTGTTTTGATGAATCGGGTAAATCGTTTAGGCCCTAGGTGGACCGAATCAATGTCGACCGATCACAAACAGTTAGAGGTTTGGTCCGCAACATGTCGGAAACGGGTCAAAGACGTCTACCGCAGCTTTTTTTTGTACCCGGAATGTGTACATGTGTACCCGAAACACATAGAAGGAGATCAGTACACACCGCAAGCAACAATAAGTTCATTACCGAAATGACTTATAAATTGTGTGGGGAAAAAATGTTGACTCCAATATTTATACATTTACCCTCATTGTTGTTGTTTTTTGTTTACTTGTCTTATTTAATGTCTCCACTTATTCTAACTCATTTTTGTATTCATTATTAACAATTTTGTCATATTTTCTCGCTTTTGTTTTATTTTAATGCTATTGTTATTCTTATTGTCCCATTCTTTCCCTCCTTTTTCCCCCCTTCACTCGTCTTCGCTTTATTTCAACACCTTTCTCCTTTTCCACACAAGAAGTGAACAAAATGTAAGCAAATGAAATATTTCCATTTCAGATATTCATTTCTATATTTTTCTTGTGGTTGTTGTTTTGTTTTTGTCACAGTTTTTGAGGTCTCACTTTATTTACTACTACTGGTTTTGTTTTGGGCCGCAATTAAAAATAAGCCAATTGGAACCGCCGGAAGCAGGCTCGGTGAGCCCGCGGCTAGGCTGGTCGCCCCTGTCAATCATTCCCCGGTCAGCCAATGAGAAGACAGGAGCAAGGTAAACATCCGCAAGCCTCTGCGCTCCGGGAAGGGGGGCGTGGGGGCGGGACTTGCCGTCCAGTCAGGGAGAGAGAGGCGTGGAGGGAGAACAAGCGAATGAGAGAGGAGGCTCGCGAGCAGCCCCGTGCACTGTTCCTGCGGATTGTACTTGAACGGGAGTTGGCTGTTTGGCAGCTTTAAATATATGAAAACAGAACAAAGAGAAAGGCTCAGCACTGCTGTAAAAGAAGACACTAAACAATAAAGCGAGGGAGAATTCTCTGACTGCTTTACAAAAGGACTCTGCTAATGTTTTGTTTTTCAAAGGGAACACTACACGCGGACTCTGTGGAGAATTTGCAAGCGTTTATTTTTCTAACCACCAAAACTTTGTTGGGACGGCTCTCTCTTTTTTTTTTTGGTTGTTTTTTTTTTTGTTTCACTTGAATTTTAATGTTCACATTTCCACTCCGGCCCAAAACTTTGGACCGCTCATGCTTTCAAGGGACTTTTGAGTTTTTATTCCCCCCCTCCAAGCCCGAATGCTGTAAATGCACGTGGATTTTAACCAGTTTTCTCACACCTTTTTTTTGGTGGCGTATTTACGCACGCATGTTATTTGGCAAGCCATACTTTCTCAAGTTTGAATAATTCATGAGATACAATTTGCCCGCACGAAAGAAGTGACTGCAAAAAGGGAGGGGGCTATCCACAAACATATTCATAAGGCTTGACGGAATGGCCACCGCGGCTTCCAATCCCTATCTGGCCAGCAATAGCATCTTATCGTCCGGCTCCATCGTGCACTCTGACTCGGGAGGCGGTGGCATGCAGCCCGGCAGTGCTGCTGTTACCTCGGGCTCGGGGGGCTACAGAGGGGACCCCTCCATTAAGATGGTGCAGAGTGACTTTATGCAAGGCGCCATGGCAGCGAGCAACGGGGGACACATGCTGAGCCATGCCCACCAGTGGGTGACGTCCCTCCCGCACGCCGCCGCCGCAGCTGCAGCCGCCGTGGCCGCAGCCGAAGCGGGATCTCCCTGGTCGTCGAGCCCGGTCGGCATGACGGCGAGTCCGCAGCAGCAGGACGTGAAGAACCCCGCCAGAGACGACCTGCACACGGGCACGGCGCTGCACCACCGGCCGCCTCACCTAGCCCACCAGACTCACGCCGGGGCTTGGGGCAGCACCACCGCGGCGCACATCAACTCCATCTCCGGCGGGCAGCAGCAGCAGTCGCTGATCTACTCCCAGCCGGGGGGGTTCACTGTGAACGGCATGCTGAGCCCCGGGAGCCAGAGCCTGGTGCACCCGGGCTTAGTCAGGGGCGACACGCCGGAGCTGGACCACGGCAGCCACCACCACCACCATCACCAGCATCATCCCCACCACCAGCACCACGGCGGCGTCAACAGCCACGACCCGCACTCGGACGACGACACGCCGACCTCGGACGACCTGGAGCAGTTCGCCAAGCAGTTCAAGCAGCGGAGGATCAAGCTGGGCTTCACGCAAGCGGACGTGGGCCTGGCGCTGGGCACCCTCTACGGCAACGTCTTCTCCCAGACCACCATCTGCAGATTCGAGGCTCTGCAGCTCAGCTTCAAGAACATGTGCAAGCTGAAGCCGCTGCTGAACAAGTGGCTGGAAGAGGCCGACTCGTCCACCGGCAGCCCCACCAGCATCGACAAGATCGCGGCGCAGGGGAGGAAGCGGAAGAAGCGCACGTCCATCGAGGTGAGCGTCAAGGGGGCCCTGGAGAGCCACTTTCTCAAGTGCCCCAAACCCTCGGCGCAGGAGATCAGCACCCTGGCGGACAACCTGCAGCTGGAGAAGGAGGTGGTCAGAGTGTGGTTTTGCAATAGGAGACAGAAGGAGAAGCGGATGACGCCGCCGGGAGTGGCGCAGACGCCGGAGGACGTGTACTCTCAGGTCGGCAATGTGAGTGCAGAAACACCGCCCCCCACCATGGACTGCAAACGAATGTTCAGTGAAACATAGAACAGCCAACATTTCACGCTAGACGCACGCACGCACACGCACACGCATACGCACGGGGCGAGGGAATACAAGCAGAATCATCTATTTTTCACCAGAGAGAAAAAAAAAAACAAAGAGGCCCTCTTTTTTACCTCCCCCCACAACCCCTCCAAACGCATCTTCTTCTGGGCCCTGAAATGTCATAACCTAAAAGGTTCCTTCTGCTTGTTTCTTTCAGGGGCATTTTTTAGTAGATTACTTAAAAGATGCGAGTGAGGCGAGCGACCAGAGGGTGACAACCACAAGTTCATTCCACCAGGTAATTTTGGCGCATTAAGAAGAGACCCCCCCCCATCCTACAGCACCATCAACTGTTATTATTATTAGTATTATTAGTAGTAGTATTATTATTATGCCCCCTCTTTCTGCTATCCTGTAAAACAACCGCCACTGTCCTGGATGTGTGTGTGTGTGTGTGTGTGTGTGTGTGTACGTGTGACACAAAGGGCCAAGCTTTTTTTTTTTTTTTTAAGAAAAGACAACAAAATGAATATCCACAATTTCTCACCCACGTGCGAAGGATCAGGGATTTTTTTCCATTGAAAAACAAAAACAAACACACACACACACACACACACACACACACACAGGAAGAGGACTACATACCCAACCCCATCCTCCCTCCACCCCAACACACCTAAAAAAAACAAAAAACATTCAGATCTCAAAGATCTCCCTTTCCTTTTTATTTTTGTATTATTTAACGGATGCTGTTGGATTCTTCTTCTTCCGTTTTTTTAATTATTATTATTCCAAGAAATTGAGACATTTGGAAAAGACTCCAGCTGCACTTATTTGAAGAAGAAGGACAAACCAATAATTAAAAAAAACACAGCGAACAAACGTGTTGCCAAGTGTGACTGTGGACGTACTCTGGATGCTGCCCTTTCTAAGCAGCGCTCTTTGCTAGCTTTTAATAAACAACAACTCTGTCAAGTTCGGCAATAGAGATCACGAAGAACGCCACGACTGACTTTCTATTTTTCACCACCATGCTTTCCTTTGGAGCGGAGCACGTGCGAGTTGTCCCCAACGGTAATTTATTGGACTTGTGTAAGATTATTTTCTTATTCTTTCTTTATTTGTTCATATTTTTCTTTGGGTTTTTTTTGTTGTTGTTTTTGCTTTGGTATTCCGGAGGAGCACAAATCGCCCCCAAGCCGAGCGGTGCTGGGGTGTGTTTTTCATGTGATCATTTGATTGTAATTTAATTTCAGTAGTGGTTCCGTGCGAGCTGATTGAGACACAATAAATTTGTTAGAATGAAACGCAGACATGGTGTTTTTTATTTGTTTGTTTTGCAGGCTGGAAATGCAAATAGATTTGAAGAACACTACATTTGCTGTTGCTGGCGTAGATGCGGCAAAACACTCAGTAACACTCTTGTCACGTTGTTCGGGGGGCTGCAGGGGGTGTGTTTGCAATTTCACTTGCAGGCTGCATGAGTAGTGCGCGTGCAAATCTATATGCTGCTCAAAACACTAAAATAACACATCCTGCATGTGAATGGATGAAATATTCTTATGAAACACGTTGCTCTTTAGGTACTCGAAGGTGCTGACAGGAAAGTCACACAAATGCGTTTATTCATTTATTTGTTTCTTTATTTGCTGGGGGTGTCTTGCTGTCCACCTGTTGTCTATTCCCTTTGCACAACAGCACGTGAAATCGATTGTCAGCCTGTGTTGCTTGCTTGCAGTGTGCTTGACTTGGAGCGTTGCCTTGATTTATTGATTGATTTATTGATTGTGAGCAGCGTGTATTTATGCTTTTGGGCGAAACGTTAGTCTGATTATGTCACAAAATTGTGTGTGTGTGTGTGTGTGTGTGTGTTTAGCTGTTAAACTCAGCAGAACTCGCAGGACGCGCGCCCGGTTTGAATTTCGCGGATGATTTTCCCCGCACTAGTTGCCTAGCAACCAGTGATCATATGTATAAAGGGAGGAGCGCTTCTTCGGGAAACTTTCTTCTCTCTTCACCGATTGTGTGTGTGTGTGTGTGTGTTTTTTTTTGTTTTCGTTGTTGCCTGTGGATTTTGTTTCACAAAATAATAATAAAGTGTCACACGTCAACGTTCTTGGGACCCGTGCGCGCGCGTGACTGGCGCGCAAATATCCAAAATGTGGGGGACACACAAAACCCCGGCTTGAAATCTCATAATGGGGTTTGATCCGCCTATTCTGCAACAGCTTTGCCTTTTTTTTAATGGCTCTCTTCAAGCTCGTGTGTGCGCGTGCGCGTGCGCGTGAGGCCCAGAGAGCCCACGAATCCCAGTATCTTATTATTGCTCCTTTAAAAAAAAAAAAAAAGCACGAAAGCAAACTTTTAAACACTTCCTGGCTGCTGATATTCCACAGCACTAGCAAAAGATGCACACTTTATTTGTTAAAAACGTCAAAAAAACCAAAAAACAAACAAGATTTCCGAATATTTACTTGTGATTTGATTCTGCTAATGCTGGTTTCATTCCATGGTCAAAAAGAGAGAACAGTTACATTCATTTAAAAAAACACCACGTTCACACGACTCAGCAAGTCCAAAAATAAATCACTTTAACATATTACTAAATGTATACACATGTATAAATGATTAGCAGAAGAAAGACATAAAAGTGTAGTTCAGTATAGCTTGTTTCATTTTTTTTTTTTATAAATACGTGTTTTTAAAAAAGGAAAAAAGACAATAAAAACGGGGAAAACGTAAACGACGTTGATGCAAAACGAATAAATGGTGAACTGGCGTAGAATAAAGATTGTGTTGTCAATAAAAGTGACACAAGGAACATGGAAATGTACATTTCTCCACAAATGAGAGTGCCTGTATTTTAACGTGCACGCATCTCCACGTGAAGCATGCTGTTGTGCCCGAACTGCCAACCGACTTCGGGCTAATTGAGCCTAGAATTGGACTCGGTGGCTGTGTGCTGCACGTGTGGAATAGTCACGATGATGACATGTTTGTGCGTGGTCGTCATCACCTGCGTCGTCTCAGGTGCGGATGTTGGCGCGATGACGTGGCTCCTCTCAATCAGTAGTGAAGGTCACGGTGCTGTGAGCTGGGGAGTGGGGTGGGGGGCCTGTCAGAAGCACATAAAGCGTCTTTCCTTGTTGTGCTGTTTTGTCTTTTTTTGCAAACCAAAACACAAGAAGCTTCACCGCCACAATTGGTTTTTTTAAAGCATTTTCTATCAAATATTTAACGATGTGGCATATTTGATTTCGACCAAAGTGACGTTACTGCTGGGAAATGTATCGGTTGTCCTCCCAAAATGTGCTTTTAATCTTCTTCTAGGCCACGTTCATTATTTATGCTTCATAATTGTAGGTTTGTGTTTTTTTGTTGTTTTTTTAATTTTGTTTTAGAAAAACAAACCGAACAGAGGTGGATTGCGGAGGATAAGCGCGCTCACGTTCACTTCAGCTCCCATAATTGCGTGGATCATTTATCCAGTGCAGCAGTGATGATCCCAACTTTCATTTATTATTAGTAAACTTATGAAATGATATTTTTCCCCCAGCGTTTTTTTTTCCTGAAGCCAACCCAGTTTCAATTAGAGGGGAAACGCAGCACGAGAAATCTCCGACCCTGTGGCGCCCCCCGGTGGCCACATCACCTGACTCCTGCATTTAAAAGCCAACGCCGCTTTTCCATGCCTGCGTTTAACTTTAAAGGGATCTTTTCGCGAGTTGTAAGACATTTACAGGCCCGTAACCAGGGGGGGTTCGGGGGGTTCGAACGAACCTCCCCCGCGACAAAGCCACAAAGTTCCGCTTGGTTAAAAAAAAAAAATCAAGTCTCAGGCACATTCATTTGTCATTTTGATGATGTCGAAAATATGCATCAGAAAAATGGAGGGAACACCAGCACCCCCCCGGTTCGTCCAAAAGCTCCGTTCACTGTGATTTTTGCACCCCCCCCAAAAAATATGTGGTTACGGGCCTGATTTAACATCATTTGGAAAGTTTATTTGAGCCACATTTGTTTTGTTTTGGTTTTTTAGCATTTTTACATGGTTTTGTCTGACCTTTAACCCTTCGCCTTTTTGTTCTTTGTGCAGAATACCTGCCTGATGATGCCCGCAAAACATGCTCATATTTGTATGAGACAAACCAACTAAGTGATGTCATATATGTTCATATATGTCATATATTTGTATTTCCACCTTTTAGATATAATATGAAAGTGGAAATAAGAAACATCAACAAAATGGTGCTTAAGGTATATTTCATATTTGTCCATATTTTATACATAATATCAAATATAAAATAATACTAAGGAACCTCACCATGTTTCCATATTTTGTATATAATATAAAACTACACAAAAAGAAAGAAATAAAACAAGAAACATCAACAAAATGGAAATGATGGTATTTTGATGTATTTTCATTTCCATATTTTGTGGATAATATACAAATTACACAAAGTAAAAAATAAGAAGCATCAACAAAATGGTAAATATGGCATATTTCAAATGTTTAATTCTATATTTGATTTCTAATATATAATTACAAGTGAAAATATATTTGATATATTTTTAATTTCATATTTTAGTTTGTAAAGTAAAAATAAGAAAGGACAGAATAGTAAATATGGTATATTTAATACACTTTATATACAATATAAAATATTATATATGAAAACCTAACCCTAACACTAACCCTTCATATATCATCTAAAATTACACAAAAGAAAAAAACTAAATGGTAAATATGGCATATTTAATATGTTTAACTCCATATTTTATTTATAATATAAAGTAGAAATAAGAAAGGCCAAAAGAGTAACTATTATAATATTATTAATATAATATAGCATATGTTATATATAATCTAAAATATTATATAGAAAAACCTAATTTCGACATATAATCTAAAATTACACTAAATAAAAAGCATGATAGGCTATATTTAATGCATGTTGTCCCATATTATGTTGGCCTATACAACATAATACCATAATCACCTGACACTCACTGAAGTGCAACCGCAGATGGATGAGCTGGAGCAGTGCACCTTCACCCTGTGGAGGGCCCAAAAAACAAACATAGCCTCCAAGTTTTACGTTAACACTCCTGACGGTGTCGATGAATATTTGAAAGAGTTTTTGTGCCTCTTGGGCGGGAATAACGTTGACTGGGTGGGTGACATCAGCAGCACGGCGGACGATGACACACCCCTGCAGACAGGCAGAGACCCAGATTAGGGTCAGTCGGTCCTCGGGGGACCCGAAAATGACATCTCCTGCTCCAGCTCGGGTGGACCGTCCCAGCGGGCCGCCGGCCCTGGCGGCTGTTAACGAGGTGACAGCAGAGGGCGGGAGGGCGCGTCATTGGGGAACGAGCGCGGAGCTCTGATGGCTTTGTCAATATTGCTTAGATGGGGAGGGAGGTGGGCTTGTTGTGATGCACGTGGACACCAGCAGTCTAACCCCAAATTCTCCACTGTTTGGCTGTTCCTTCTTTAAAAACGGTGTCGGTTGTCAGCAAAGAGTTGGGGGTAGTGGGGGTGGGAGGACTGATCCAAATGTGGGCTGTATCGATACCAAGGGTGGTATCAGTCTCATGTCGATACTAGTGTCATGAAATGGATATTTTTCACTTCCCTTCTGTGTTTATTGTCACAAACATCTGTGGGTTGTTTTGGTTGTTGTTTCTATTTTCTTACATTTAGCGATGCTTACATTGTTCCCAAACCAAGGGGGGGACTTTGGGGGCCAAAAGGGTTTGAATGAGAGTCACACCTTTGTGTTTGTTTAGTTCATGTAATAAAATCAACTCATGTCATTTACTTTATTACCATTGTATTGAAGTAAATGAATTGAATGTCATTTTATTTTGTAATTTATCTATAATTTATACTTGTTTATCATTCTAAACTCATTTTGTTGAATTATATAATATATATATTCTTTTATGTTGTTCACAGATTAGTTAAAGTACAAATATTTTCTATTTGCCTATTTTTTGTCTTGTGTTGTGATTATAATCATTATCAGCAAATTAAAGGCAAAATAATCATCATGAATAATCGCTGATTGCGGTTAATTCGAAACCGGACCCGATTTGTTATTCAGAAATGAAATATTTTCTTTGTTAGAGCATAGAAAACCTGTTTTTGACCTTCTAAACGCATTTTTATAACATTTTTAGAGCCCTTGAGACGTGAAATAACACCCCTATAGTCACCTTTACACTCCTATTACCCAACATAGTAGACATAATAAAAGAAAATAAGACACAGAAGGCCTGTTTACTACCTTCTAAATACACTTTTTAGCATGATTAGAGCCCTCTAAGCATGAAATAACACCCATATAGTCACCTTTACTCTCCTATTACCCAATATAGTAGACAAAATAAGAGAAAATAAGACCTGTGAGACATAAAATAGACTCACACGTTAGCACGGGGAGAGTTTATTGTTGTTCCTTTTTTACTTGCAGTTTTTGTACAGTACTTCCTGCGGTGGGTATTGTCTCGTTAATGTAACATTCCCGCCACCTAGTGACCAGCGTACAATACTACATATCATTCACAGGATAAAAAAAGCACAATTTGCTTAGATATGCACATTTTGTGAGTAGTAACAGAGTGTATCCAACCGTGAAGCAGCATGATTCATGAATGAATGTGTGAAGGATTACTGTATATATCCATGATAATAATACATTTTTTTGTAGCACACTTTTCATGTCGTCGGATCTCAAAAAACAACTTTTAAAACAACTAAAAGTAGGCCCTAAATAAAAGCATCAGCGGTTTTCAAAAGAAAAACATTCAGCAAAGCTTTAAAAGAATACATCTTGAAAAATGTTCACCGGTGTCGGCGATACTGGCCTTCTATTTACTTGCCGTCAGATCGTTACCGAAATGTGCAGTATCGCCCAGCACGAGCAGATGTGCGTTGTAAAAACTTTGGAGTAAAAGTGGATTTTTGACTGTGAAGCCGCCAGAAGGAAATGTTTTGTTGTGGCCGTTCGAGCACATTAAAAAAAAGAAGCACATAAACGACATTAAGAACATGCGCTCGCGCACGAACACTGTTGACAGACTGAGGCGTGGGGGCCTGGATTAAACCAGCACTGCGGAGAAGAGCGAGCCGGCAGATAGACGAGACGAGGTGAAGCAAAAGAGAGCACGCTCGGGCCGTCTCGCTCCGTATCTCATTAACCAACGCGAGAGGCGGCTTGGAAAAGAAGCATCAGCCACATTTGGGCGGTGTAACCATTTCCAGCCGGTGGATTTAATAGATTACTAATGAAGGGCCTCAGGTACTTGCAGGTTAGACATTAGAGACGGGCGCCACAAATGAGTTCGCTAATCCCGCGCAGTTTCCCCACTTTGATAGGCGAGCGTGCGGATGCTCGGACTCGGCTGTGTGTTGTGATGCTGGGAGTCTTTCCGGGTAATCGTGACCCGCTGAGGAGCGGGAAGGTGTTAGGATGAAGCTCACGATTCCTCCAATCTGACCAATCCTCTTAGCGAGACGCCGCTCCTCTCACGCGTTGACGCTCAAAGGCGGCAAAGCCGCGTGCGCGTTTGCTTTGAAACAGAAGCGAAATGTGCAAAAGTGTACACAAGCCGACGAGGAGGTTGCTTGCACTCAAGCAGCTTTGCTGGCTGAAATAAAAGCAATTAACTGCTGCGATACACCAAGGACGTCATTATCTTTTGCAGTAACTGGCACATATTCAATTAGGAGTAATTGTTCCCCCAGCCTCGTGCAAAAGTGTTCTGATGTATCCTACACTAATCCCGCACTTGGTACTTCCGTGCAACAATCATGTGTAAACGTCACACACACACACACACACACACCGGCAGGCAGCAAGGCCTTCGTCTCACACACGCACACACACGCACACACTTTGTTTGCCACCTCGAGGTACAAATTCCTACCTGTGCTTCCTGAGGTGTTAATGCCTGCCAGGTTGGAGGTAAAGTCGTTTGAGATCATTTCTCAACAACGGCTACTGATACTGATTAACACTCGCCAAGCGGTGTGGTCTCCCTTCAAAGCAGCGTCAGGAGCTAAGTGTACTCTGGGAGCCGTGGGGCTGCCGAGGCGTCCTTGAACAAGGCTTCAAGGTTTAATAAGTAAACAGGAGAGGCAGCGAGATCACGGCTTTTTGGGGCCGCTACGAGCTGATCAGACCCTGTAATTGCGGCGCCTTGACCCCGCCCCTTTTGGGCAAACGTTACATTTGAGTTGAACCTTTTCCAATCGTCATATTGCCGGGCCAGATGCTAAAGAGCACAGCGGCAGTCCGCAGCCGTCTGATCAGCAGGGAGAGTTCCTTGTTAATGTTGTCCCTGCTGATTTCTCACAACGGTGTCCTTCCCAGAGAAGTTCTTGCCCCCTCCCAGCTCACAAGCGAAGCGTATTATTTCAAATTGGTCCGGTCATTGGCTGCTCAGATGATCAATGGCGAGATCAGTTGTGCACGTTAACCCTGCAAACAGTCACAGTCACTTGCGCCAACGACTGCTGTGATTTGTCATCTGTTAAAGTGCAACACGTCTTTTTTCTTCACTGTAAAGAGAGACTTAACGTAAATCCCGTTTTAAAAGCTGCACGTGTCCACTCATGAAATGACATATTGTGGCAGGAGTCTGTGAAGACCAGGCAGCTCTTGAGTTGACAGGAGCCAATCATGAGCTACGAAAAAGGAATCACAACGAGCTCGTCAACCCATCGGAAATTGCAGGAGGTCATTGCTGAATATAACAGTCTGACTCACGGTGTCATCTTGCAACACTAAAGGTTTAAAAGGTTTACCTGATAAATATACAAACATGTGCCAATACGAGTGAAACCTTTTAAAGTTTTCCCATCGCGCGTTTCGTTTGAGCAAAGCATTTCACCGGAGGACAAGCGTCATAGGAAATGGTGGATGGGGCTATAATGCTGTCTCCGTCATTGCAGCGCCCCAAGGAATGCAATGCATCATGTTTTTTTTTTCATTTTAAACTCCTGTCCTTCTGCAGAACCCAAGTTGGTTTCAGCTTGAGGTCACCAACAGATTCTCCTTCCATCCATTTTCTATACCGCTTCTCCTAGGGTCGCTGGGGTATGCTGGAGCCTATCCCAGCTGACTTCAGGCGACAGGCGGGGTACACCTTGGACTGGTGGTCAATGGCAGGACACATATAGACGAACAACCATTCACACTCACATTCACACCTATGGACAATTTAGAGTCGCCAATGAAGCTAACCTGCATGGAAACCGGAGTACCCAGAGAAAACCCACGCACGCACGGGGAGAACATGCAAACTCCACACAGAAATGCCCAGCGGCTCTCCAGACTGTGACTGCGTGGCCAACATGCTAACCACTAGACCACCGTGCAGCCCGGCCGGACATTCTCCTTCAGCAGAATTCATGCTTCAATTTATCACAGCAAGTCTTCCAGGTGCTGAAGCAGCAAAACAGCCCCAGACCATCACACTACCACCACCATATTTTACTGTTACTATGATGTTCTTTTTCTGAAATGCAGCCAAAGGTCTTGGGGATCATGGAGATGCTTTCTGGCAAAATTTAGACGAGCCTTAGTGTTGTTTTTGTTCATCAGTGGTTCTGGTCTTGGAACGTTTTTGCCCACCCAGTGTCTTTCTTATGGTGGAGTCATGAACACTGACCTTAACTGAGGCAAGTGGGGCCCAAAGCTGTAGAAATGGCTTTATATTGCCCACCAGTGTATGCCAGTCTGCCAAAGACACCAACTGTATTCCTGTTTAGAAATGTATGGACCCAAACAGTACTGGGGACATGTTCATACGTTTTCAAGCAGACTAGGCCCCTGATGGGGGGAAGGTTGAGGAGGTGAGGAGGTCACTGGGGCCGGCGGAAGTTTTTCTTGGGTCATTCCCAGACATTTTCAGAAGTTTCAGATTCCCCCCAAACCCAAACCTCATCCTCTCCAATGAGCTCGGCCCCAGTTCACCCAGTCTGGAATGGTTTCCTTCCTCTCCAGGCCCCCCCATGAACAAAAACCCCGTGAGAGGAGAAGAGGAAGCAAAGCAGTCATGTCATCTTTTCGACCCAGAGATGGACTGAAATAACCTTTCAGCTGCCGGGGTGGGGTGGGGGTGGACTCGATACTGGGTGCGAGGGCAGGGGGCGAGGCGAGCAAGAAAGTGGTTCCATGTGAGACAAAGACTTGAATGATGGGAAAGACTGGAATCAACACCTTGCAGCTGGGGTCAAAGGGCGTGTCGCGACATGCTTTTGCTGTTCGGGACGATGTTTTCATCGACATTCTTCTCAGGAATGACAGCTTTTAGACTGCAGCTGCAGCTACTGCATACATTTTGGCATGAACTGCTATTCATCATGGGACGGAAGTCAAATGAAAGATATTTCTATCAATTATTGTTATATTTCACTTGGAGTATATTGAGGTTATTGTCACTTCCGTATGTTGTTATTGTTATTGTTATGATTGTAGCTCATAGCACCAATAGGCACACTGGCATTCCTGCATATGTTTTTGTTACGCTCTTTTAACATTTCTTTATTTTTGGTATAAAAAGCCCCATTTTCATTATTTTAATATAATAATTACTATATTATTTAACATTTGTATTTGATTTGATGAATTTGGGTTTTATTATATAAATAATACAAGCATATACATTTTATTATTTATATATTATGATTGTATTGCATTGTATATACTCGGGATGCTCCAGTCAGTGTTTGAGGCTGCTGATTCTGATATCGATCATCCAGGTCTGAAATCGACTGATACCGATCACATGGATTAATTATGCATTTAAACTAATAAAACTAATAAAATGAGTCATGAATCAACAAGGGGCTTCACTCGTCCGATGATTTCAATTATTTTTCAGGTTATTTCAATGACTTCTAAGAAACAACAAGTTGACGGGACTCCTTCCCTTTGTCGGAGGAAAAAGAGCAATGTCTCATTATGTTTGCTGCCGTTTTATTCCAAACTGTCCAAAGCTATTAGTTGCACACACACTCCACCCAAGCGGCCTCCGTGCAGGAGCAGCAGCTCCGGTCTGCCCGGGCAGCTCCCGCCCCGTCGAGGCGCTCTTGAGTGGGGGGCAGTCTAATACCTGCAGACATCTATGGCCGCTGCCCAATCTGTTGCATGCGGCGTTCATTTCACGCGCTGCCAGAAGCGCTTTCTAATTATCCTGATATTGATGAGGGCTGATTCCAACAGGTCATTGCTGGTCGTTCAGTCGCTTTAACGCTTCTCAGCGAAATGTCTTCATCCATTACCGATGGCCAATTAATTTCCACTTAGGGACAGCGCTTATTGGGACAATGATATGTTATTTCAGCCCCCATGTGTGTAAACTAATACGCAATGTAGTGGAGCACCTGCTGGAATTGGATCCCAGCCACCGAGTCTTTTACTGTCCGTGGTGGTAGCGCACGGCGCTAAGTGTGTTCAAAGATATCTGCTAAGTGATTTGTGGCGTAAATGACCACTTGTAAGTGAATCTGCCAACGCCGGCTGGCAGTGTGGTGAATCCCCTCTGCTCCGAGGGTAAATAAATGAGCTGAAGAAAAGTGGCCCTTTGAGTCTCCATGTTTGTGGAGGAACCGTAATGGATTCTTTAGAGCCGTGAGTGGTTTACTTCATAGCCGTGTTTCAGCACGACGGGCTTATCCCTACGCAAGGCGCTAAGGATATTAGGAAATCGGCGTAAAGCAGCATGGAAATGATGACGGGAGCAAAGCCCCAGCTTGCCGGTATTAAACCCCCCATCCTCAGGAAAGAGGGGGAAGGAGCGCTTGGCTCATCTCCTCTCTGTGATATCCAACATTGTGTTGTGGTTCGAAGGGCTGGCACGGTGTACTGCTGTCCCTCACCCATTACTGTAGTTGACGATGGTGATGTTCATCCGCTGCCTCTTCTCTTCTTCTTCTCTCCTTTTTAATTGTGAACGGCAACCAGTCAAGCTGGTCCCTCCCCTTCTGCTACGTAGCCAAGATGGCGTTGCTTGAGGGTGGGTAGGATCCATTTGGGTCCTGTTGAGTAGAGATGCGCACCTAAATAGTGGCTGCAGCCTACTAGTCCGCATTTGTGGGCTGCGTGATGTCATCACGCTGCGCAAAGGCTCCCCCAAACGTGTCCTCCTCCTCCTCCATTGAAAGGAAGTCTGCATTCAGACCGTCCTTCATGGCCCATCATATCCCAAGATTCTTTGGGCGCTTCCCTCCAGCCCTTGAAAAAACGTCAACATCACGCTGCAAAGCGGGGAAAAGCGTGAGTATTGATTTATTAATAAGTATTGATTTGTTTATAAGTTGCAAGTATTGATTTGTTTGTGCAAGCAGACAGTTTGACGTATGGAGCCTTTGGATGTAAAGTCTTGCATCTTTGTACGACGTGGAAAGGCTGACTTTGATCTTACCACCGTCATTATGTAAAGACAAGATGAGTTTGTGTACATCGCATACACGTTTTATTCTGAAAATTCTGTGTTAACATGCTAACTTTAGCATGTTAGCATTGCCAGCATGCTATTATTAACATCTATAACATCTATAACAGCTATTATATTAGCTTTTTTTAACCACTTTAATGGGTAGACACATATATAAACACTTAGCACTATCATCCGAGGTGTTAGCATGCTAACATTAGCATGTTAACATTGCTAGCATGCTAACGTTAGCATAGTAGCATTTTTAGCCATTTTCATTGATAGAAAATATTATGCTAGGTATTAGCATGCTAATGTTAGAATATTATCATTGCTAGCGTGTTAACATGAGCATACTAGCATTTTTTGCGATTTTCATGAACATGAAGTCCAGCAGACACTTCGCACCATCATGCTAGGTGTTATCATGTTAACATAAGCATGTTAGTATTGTTAGCATGCTAACATGGGCATACAAGCATTTTTTGCGATTTTCATGAATATGAACGTAAGCAGACACTTAGTGCTATCATGCCAGGTGTTAGCATGTTAACATAATTATACTAACATGTTGAGCATTTTCAGAGGTAGGCACTTATACAAACACTTGGCACGATTATGCTAGGCGTTATCATGCTAACATTAGCATGCTAGCATTGTTAGCATTCTTTAAGTGATTCAAACCCTTCCATGTTATATTTTCATGGTCAAAGAATCTAAGTATGTGAATACAATAAACGTAGGGCTAATAGTTATGGTGTAAATCACAATGTGGGGGGAACCATGGCACTTGGCGGAGGTCTGCGCTCTCCTGAGTGCTTTTCTGGTTTTATTTGTATTATTCAAGTATTCCAATTATTATTCTGTTCAATTTGCTTTTTTAAATGTGAATGTTTCAATGTTGTTCAGGCACCGTTTCAAATATACCGGTTTGGCATCGATATCGCGTGAGATGTAAACAACCCCAGTGTGGAGCGTACGGCATCAAAGTGCTAGAGCCATCATCTTGGATGAGGACCATCCCAGAAAGCCGAGTCACGGCTCAAATGGTTGCCCACCCTCCTTTCACTCTCATCAGCGGCTGTGTTAGCCGCTTATTAACGAGGTGCATCTCGTCGTCAACAAGAAGTGAAGTCTGAACCCCCCCGGAGTCCCACGGTGACAATTCGCATATCAGACGCAGAGGGATGATTAATGCCCCCCGCTGTGAATTAGAGACCACAGCTCCAAACTATTTTTCTCGGTGCTCAGAAGGACGCTTGTGGCAAGAAAAGGGGCGCAAACATTATTTATCATTCAAGTGACGACAGCCCCTCCAGGCAATTTAAGCGCACCGCCATATCGACTGGCACCGGCCTGGAGTCACTTTGATTAATCTTCCCGTGTCCCTGTTCCAACTCTATCAGAGTCACCGAGGTGAAGATACACAGCATTGATCTGTAGGCACAACGCACGGGAGAAACACAACGCATGCACACTCATCCACAGCACCGGAAGCGCCCACAGCACAGAGGGAGCACCGAGTTCAGATGCATATTCACATGCATATCTTCTGCAACACATTGTGTTGATTTGTGCGGCCTGTTTCTTATGTATCTCGGGGTTTTCAGTGTGCTTTTACACTACAGAGCGCAGATATTTCAACAAGTGGTGTCATTGAAGTGGCTTCTGTAAGTCATTACCCAATTGTTCGCGTATTTCACTCTTTTTGAGGCAATTTACACATTTTATTTACATCATTTGTCTTTACAGGCGGTTTTCTTTCATGGCCATGTGCTTCTTATTATCCAATTTACGGTGCATTTTTTCTGTCGTCTTGGTGTGGATATCTCAACTCAAATGACATCTCTTCATTACGTATATGAAGTGCTTTATTATTGATTATATATGCACTTTTATAGATTACAATAAATATGGAAGCCCGGCTGAAAAAACAAATACCCCAATGGTGAGTCATAATTAGCAGACAAAGTCAAAATTATGAGAGAAAAAGTCAAAATGATGAGATACAAACAGCGCACGTGCCGCCTTCTTCAAGTGAGCCCTAGACACAGCACGCAGTAGTGATGGAAATTTCAGCTCTTTTTACAGAGCTTGTTGTTTGGGATCGGCTCTTCGCTCGCAAGTGGCTTAGATTAATTTATTACCAAATTATGTGGATTGTGTAAAATGAATGAGCAAATCTCAATAAATTACCCATCTCAATCTCTTCATTCAAATTTCTCACAAACGAATCGGCTCTAATAGCACCACAGCCTGTTTAACCCACTGAACTCTATAACTGGAATGGCCCCGATCGCTTGCTGCGCATTGGAGGCTTGAAGCCACCGGAAGTATAGAAGTCGCCATGTTGTTTCACCCAAAACAAGAAAGCCTAACAACTAAGAAGAGTTGGAGATGCCGTCTTGTGCTGCTAATAATTGCACAAATCGTGATACTCGTGAAAGTCGCGAGAAGGGACTTACATTTCACAGGTAGGTAAATGCTTATAAATAATAAAAATAGATACTTTAAATCTGTAAGCATCTTTTCATCTAAGTAGTTGTAAATGAGCCCCTTATTCTCCTTTAGATTTCCACACTGCAATGTTCAACTTCTAAAGCAATGGGTAGTAAATATGCGGAGAGACAGGTGGATTCCTGCAGCCAGATCGCAACTCTGTTCAAGTCATTTCACCGAGGAGAACTTGGACAGGACCGGCCAGACTGTTAGATTACGACAAAATGCAGTTCCAACAACATTTGACTTTCCTGATCATCTTCTAAAGGTATGCTAGCATTTAACTTTGATACTACGTAGATCCTTATCGTAACAAATACCTTGTGAACACTGAAATTGACTTGTTATGCATTGTAATTTCACACCATAGAGGTAGGAAAAAACTTCAACTGGAGGGAAATTTTGAGATTTGGGTCTAGTAAATTTGCCTTGTTTCAATGTAATTTTTGTTAATTCGTGTTAATTTTTATACCGAAACATAATAAATGTAGTGTGTATGTGTAAGCGTGTGTGCTTTTTTGGGTGAAGCAAGATGGCCGACCAATGGCTTCATGCGGTCAGCAGGGACGCCCCTTCCAATAGTAGAACAGAAGAGTTCAGTGGTTTAACCCCGGCCCCTCCAATGACAGTCCCCTTTAACAGAAAAAAGACGAGGAAAAACTAATCGGCTCCCAACGAAGCGTTTATTTCAAAAAGCCTGTTCTTTCGTTCCGAGTCCTTCGCGACCCCACCGGCGCATCAGTAGCACTGTGCACATGCGCAGTTTGTATCTCATAATTTCGACGTTTTAGCTCATAATTGTGACTTAAAATTGGGATATTTTTTCTTTCAGTGTCGGAAACGGGCTTCCATAAATAAATCACATATTAATCAGCTTTCAGAGATGCTGCCCGGAGATTAACCCTTTCCGGGTTTTCATGCTCCCAGACGTAACAACTTCCGCTGTGACGTCACTATTTGACAGCCAGCATGGCGGCGCCGTGTACGCGAGCTGTTGTGCATTGCCTCAGAAGACGCGCGATATCCTGTTCTCTCATAAATGGAGTCTCGTCATATGCGAGTCGGCAGGTGAGTTTCTTCTGTTTTGTTTCAGCAATGAATGTTTCCCGACTTCCTGCAAGTTTAAAGGAGCTGAGAACGCTGACGCCCTTGAGTTAGCTTGTTAGCTAGCTGAACTGTCGTTATTAATTCATTGAAATAAAGCCAGGCTATGTTGTATTCAATTCTATGGGATCGTTCATGGTTTAATTCACCCTGAACATGCATATGAGTCAAACAGTAGCACATCACATAGTACAATTCACAGTTTTGCATGTCCAAAAAGGAGTAGGAAGAAGCAAAGCTTATTTAATCCCTCCCCCCTTGCGTTGTAGTTCTTATTCTTATTATTAATCGTAACTGTCGGTTACATTTCGTCTCTAGCAGACTGCTTCTTACAGTTTCTCGTCCTGTTTTATATTTGAATACTGTTCCTGGATGTATAAACTGCGGGGCGGATAAAAGCAATAGAAAAGGTCACTTTTCTACATGACTGTATGTCACATTCTGGCTCAGGAGGAAGCTGGAGCCTATCCCAGCTCCTCTAGACTGGTCACCAGTCCAACTAAACCACACAAACTCATGTTCACTCGAAATTTAGAGCTTAATATATAATGTAACAAGGAAAACAAGCAAAAAAGGAAAAAGAAAATGTCGATATTTTATGAGAATAACTTAATATTTTAATAAGTAATATTATCATTGTAGTAGTATCAAGTTGAAATTTATACAAAATATTTTTTCAAAAAGATGTAATATGAGAAACACAAATCGATGAATAACGTGATTGAAAAAGTTAATAAAGTTACGAGAATAAAGTCGTAATTATGAGAAGAGACTTACAAGAATAAATATACAGCTCAAAAAAATTAGAGGAACACTTCAAAAACACATCAGATCTAAACTGCGGGAAAAATGATGTAGAATATCTTTCCTGATAATAAGTGGGTGATGTATTAGTAACAAAATGATGCCACATCATTTGATAGAAATGAAAATGATCACCCTATAGAGGGGGGAAATCAAAGACACCCCAAAAATGAAAGTGAAAAAATGATGCAGCACACTGGTCCATTTTGCAAAAATGTCATTGTAGCAACTCAAATGATTCTCAATAGTTTGTGTGGCCCCCACGTGCTTGTACATGCCTGACAATGTCGGGGCATGCTCCTAATGAGACTACGGATGGTGTCTTGGGGGGGAAAAAAAACAACAGCAGAAATGGAAAAAGTGTCTGTAATTTTACGACAATAACGTCAAATATGAAGAGGAAAAAAATATTCTTAATGAGAAAAAAGTTAAAATATTATTTTACGAGAATAAACTTGTAATGTGAGGAAAAATAATATCATTTTAGTATCCTAGAGTTGAACTATTGGAGGAAAAATTATAATTTTTAAAAGTTGTGATATTATGAGAAAAAAAAATCAAATAAGGTTGGGGGAAACATAATGTGGGAGAAAGTCATAATAGATAAATCCAACAATAACAAAAAACAGCTTGACAATCAGTAATTGAGCCTCTTTGTCCCAGTACGTGGAGGCGGGGTTACTAATGAGTGTACATCAAAGCATATGCTAACATGAATGAAGGCACAGAAGCGATAGTTTCTAAGGCGAACGTAGGCCTGCCACGACAACAAATTTTGTTGGTCGATAATTGTGCTACAAATTATCGCTGATAATCGATAATATCGACTTTTAAAAAGCCCATTTTTTTCCATTAAATTTTTCATTTAAGTGTCACATATGAACCACGAGATGGTACTCAAGTGTAGTGTACCTGTGCGACGTTGCCTATTGTGGCGTTCACGAGTTGGTGAGGAAGCGGTAACTCTTTATTTCCGGAACTGTGGCATTCAGCTTAGAAGCCATCGCTTTTGTGCCTGTTCATTCATATTCGGTCATCCATACTAATATGCTTCACCTATATCGCAAAGCTGGGATGAAGTTTTTTTTCTAGAAAAGGTCTGGCCGGTTACGGAATGCTGCTTATTTTCTTTCCGTATCTTCTCCAGGTGGTCAGGAGGCAGATATACACAAGTGCAGTCACGCACAGGAAGAACCTGGCAGCCGCTGGTCCGGAAAAGTTCACGATGGAGTTTATTGAGAAGCAGGTGGAGGACTTCAACGTCGGCAAGCGGCACCTGGCCAACATGATGGGAGAAGACCCAGAGAACTTCACCCAGGAGGACGTAGATGTAAGATCTGAATTTCTAAAGTGTCTTCATCTGTGTTGTTGCCTATTCCATCTTTACTTGCCCTCTTTTCACTTGACTCGTTTTGTCTGTGTCGTAAACACACGCGTCCCCCGTGACCGCTTCTTTCCTCCCTGATTTTGACAAGCTCGAGCGTCAACCTGCCCCCTCGCACAGCACCTGTTCTTTCATTGATGGAAGCAACAGCGCAGGACTTGGCGCACACACACTTGCTGCACCATCTGTTGGACGGTTAATGACGACGCATCCATGCACGCTGAACTTATGGTGAACTGTTGCACACGTTGGCCACCCTCTGTTCGCTGTCATTGCTGTCACACACGCACACACACACCAAGGTGTCCCTTGCTTGAACCAGGGAGCAGCTTGTGGCTCCTCCCCCATCACGCTGACGGCGTGACCTCTGTTGTTGGAAGGCGTCGTCATTGTCATAAGCTGCCATTTTCTTTTCATGTAAATTTTAATATTTTCCATGCCCCCGCCACAGAGGAGCATCGCCTACCTCTTTCCCTCTGGACTATTTGAGAAGAAGGCGCGGCCCCTCATGAAGGTAAAGACGGCGACTGCCAACGTTAACTGTACGAAATGTAGGTCGTCAATCTTTCTTACCCTCTGCCCACTCACTGCCGGTCTTCTTTAGCATCCGGAGGAAATCTTCCCAAAGCAGCGAGGTACGTAACGTCTTTAATGACTTTAAAGTGTTTGTAGACATGCTCTCCGGGACTAACTATGCTCCTCCCTCTTTGGGGCAGCTGTCCAATGGGGGGCGGATGGACGGCCGTTCCACTTTCTGTTTTACACGAGAAAACAGGCCTACTACTCCTTGATGCACGTACGTTTGTTTCATCAGACACCTTTTCACCACGTGTATGAATTACTCGATCGTCAAACATTCATGATCTCATAATCCAAATGATACATACAGTGGTGTGAAAAAGTGATTTCTTTTTTTTTTGCATGTTTGTGACACTTAAATGTTTCAGATCATCAAACAAATGTAAATGTTAGTCAATGACAACACAACTCAACACTTTATGCAGTTTTTAAATTAAACTTTTTATTATTAAGGGAGAAAAATCCAAAAAAAGTGATGGCCCCCTAAAGCTAATAAGTGGTTGGCCCCCCTTAGCAGCAACAACTGCAATCAAGCGTTTGTGATAACTTGCAGTGAGTCTTTTACAGCGCTGTGGGGGAATTTAGCACAATTGTTGTCATTCAGCCATATTGGAGGCTTTTCCTTTTTAAGGTCATGCCACAGCATCTCAATAGGATTCAGGTCAGGACTTGTACTAGACCACTCCAAAGTCTTCATCCATTCAGAGGTGGACTTGCTGGTGTGTTTTGGATCATTGTCCTGCTGCAGAACCCAAGTTGCTTTTAGCTTGAGGTCACCAACAGATGGCCGGACATTCTCCTTCAGCACAATTCATGCTTCCATTCATCACAGCAAGTCTTCCAGGTCCTGAAGACCATCACACTACCACCACCATGTTTTACTGTTGCTATGATGTTCTTTTTCTGAAATGCCAGATGTAACGGGACACACACCTTCCAAAAAGTTCAGCTTTTGTCTCGTCAGACCACAGAGTATTTTCCCAAAGGTCTTGGGGATCATCAGATGTTTTTGGGCAAAATTGAGACAAGCTTTAATGTTGTTTTTGTTCAGCAGTGGTTTTGGTCTTGGAACTCTGCCATGCAGGCCGTTTTTGCCCAGTGTCTTTCTTATGTTGGAGTCATGAACACTGACCTTAACTGAGACAAGTGAGGCCTGCAGTTCTTTGGCTGTTGTTGTGGGGTCTTTTGTGACCTCTCGGATGAGTCATTTTGCTTGGCCAGCCACTCCTGGGAAGGTTCACCACTGTTCCATGTTTTGGCCATTTGTGGCTAATGGCTCTCACTGTGGTTGGCTGGAGTCCCATAGCTTTAGAAATGTCTTTTATAAACTTTTCCACACCGATAGATCACGATTCATCTCAGTTATGTTATGTTTTGGGGGCAAATCACTTTTTCACATAGGGCCACTACATTTTATGTTCAGTTGTGTTGTCATTGACTAATACAAACCTGTCTTAGCGGCCACCTTTATAGAACGGCCACTTGCCTATAGCGGCCACTGAAAAATCCCCCGCAGCAAATTTACATGTTATAGACCCTGTGTATAGCAGTCACCCGTCCAACGCGGCCAGCGGCCACCCATTTTGTCTCCCTTGGTCAATATCTGACTGCATATAGCAGCCAAATTACCAACTCAAGTAGAAGCTTCATGCACCAAAAAGTTTTGTTTTTCAATCAATGAAGCTGTCGTGTGTAGACTTTAATTACTGAGTCCTAGCTCAGTCACAATCATTCACAAGATCCACACAAACTGTCAGTTGTTCCTCATAAAAAAGTCGTCTTCTTTTGAGCTTGCTATTTCCTGGTCAAGCATGTAACTTTAAGAGCATTTGCACCAAAACATTACCGCAAAGTAGGCTGGGAACAGGACGTGCTCCCAGCGACGCTATAATACAATACAATACTGGTTGAACGCTAAAACCATGCTAACATATGTTATTAAAAAGCAGCGGGAGCAAAACTGAGTTGGGTTGTACTTAATTGAAGTATTTTAGAATGTACTCACGTTATTTTTCATCAATCCTCATCCACAAATCCATCAAAGTCCTCATCTTCTGTATTCGACACAAACAAAGCCGTCTTCTTTTCCGTTCGCTACTAGTCTGTTAACTTGTCAGTGTTATTCAGCTCCGAAGCAAAGAAGGAAACTTCTCCTGTTGCTTCTGCCAACTTTATTTATTGAACGCGGCCACCAGACAGCAGCTCAGAACACACACACATCTCTCAGCATCGTCTCTCCTTCCTGCTTGCCCACAAGGCAAAGGTTAAACAAGCCCCACTACATAGCTGTCCAGCCAATGCCTGTAACAAGTGACACCCGTTTATTTCCTGGTGTGAGACAATGTGCACAATGTGTGTCAATACTGTAATGCCGCTTGTTGTGGGGAAGGAGAGACTCACGTCGCCGATGCACTTTAATGGCTTTATTAACAGCGGAGAACACTGCAGGACTTTACATCCACGCCAACATAAACACACTTCCCAACTCTCTCCAAACTCACAGCTAGCACTGAGCCTAGCTCTCCTGCTCGGGACGCCCACCGTCACTTCCTGTCACTTCCTGATGAACTAAAGCTGTAATGACACTCTGCCGTATAAAAAGTAAAATATTAAAAAGAAGCGTAAGACATTACTAGCACAGCTTTGTTCTGTGGGTCGTGGATAATAACAAGCCTAGTAGTGCTGTACAACTTTTATCCGCAGTCCCACAGTTCCCTCTACTGGTCAACATTATTATTTTTTATTTTTTTCTTTTTTTTCCCCTTTACTGGTCAACATTCAAACTGGACACCAACCTGTCTATAGAGGCCACCTGTCTATAGCAGCCACTTTTGAAGTCTCCCTTTAATGGCTGCTATAGACAAGTTTGACTTATTTAATTTTATTTGATGATGTGAAACATTTAAGCGTGACAAACATGCAAAAAAAAAAAAAAGAAAAGAAATCACACCACCGTATCAGCATGTTCATCCAGTCTGAGTCTTTTCACTGTCTGGTGTGAAGGAGACGCAGAGTAAAATCCTCAACATCGAGAGGCATCAGGATCGGCTACGAGCCAAAGGGCTCTTCTCCAAGGACGTCAAGCAGATGTAGGAGCAAAAAGTGTTTTTTGAGGATGCATGGAGACTTGAAATGCTTCAATCTAATTCATCTACTTTTCTGTCTTTAACCCCTTCAGTTCCCTGAGTACAAGCAGGTGGCTCCTGAAGGAGGAGTTGGAGGAGTTGCTTGTGGAGACCATGTCTGTTCACGATGTAAGCGACTTTCAGGCCGGGTGTTCCTTTGAGGCATCCCATTGGCCGTAATTTTGTTTGTAAATATTTTTTGACAATTTACAGATTATTGCATTCTTGTAAATTTACGAGAAAAAAAGTTGTAATATTACGTGTCACACGTGTCGGAGGGAAAATAGAGCATAGCTCTACAGGAAGGAAGGAAACTTTCTTCTTGCTTCAGGCAAGCTTTTATTTATAACGTGGCAGCAAAACAGAGCAATTGATCATTTAGCATTTAGATTAGCATGGCTAGCTAGACCTTCTCACTTCCGCCTTCCTCACCCCGCCTCCTCCAGATGCCTGTTACGATGGAGTATTAAAATAATCTGGGATTTCGAGAATAAATCCTACATTTACCACAATAAAGTAATAAATTTACCAGAAAAAAAACTTGGAACTTTGTCACAGGCATTGCCTGAGACAGCTATGAAAAGGGAGGCCTTTATGTGTCCATATAACGACTTTTTTTTTCTTCTCATAAATGTAGGACTTTTTTCTCTTAAATTTACGACTGTATTCTCATACATTTCCGTCTTTTTTTCTCTCTGAAATTGACTACTTCATTCTTGTAAATTTATGGCTTTATTCTTTTTTTCCCCAATGTGGCCCTGATACGCCGTCGTAATGGTCAGATATTTTTTTGTAAATATTTTTTTGACCACTAGTAAAAGAAAAGTACATATTTCACAATTCGATATTCTAATAAAAATATATATGTATATTGTAAATATTTGTCAATTTGCAGATTTATGGTCAAAAATATATTTTTATGTAAATATTTTTTTATGTCAAAGTGGACCAATGGCTCCCTGCACTTTTGCAAATGTGCGGGGATCCACTGTACTTGGTTAACTCATTCAATACCAAAGACGTATTTATGGTTTTATAAAACTGAGCACCCGCTCCCAAAGATGTATTTATTTATACGTCATTTATGTTTTTTTTGTTTTTTTGCGCGAAAGGCAAAAAGAGGTGGTGATGCAACTGCACACTATTAGATGTCACTTTTAGAGCAGTTTTAAGCCATAAAAAGGGCCACAGCTTGGCAGAAGTGCATTTGGTAAGAGCTCGGCAGGGATCTTTTACTGTAAATGTAAAAACATGTTTATATCGCCATAGAAGTCAATATTCTGGTCTCAACCCTCACGTCTGACACGTTGCTTTTTCATTTCAGTACAGTCGCTTCCTCCAGCTAATGGAGCGACTGTTGTCTCTGCCGTACTGCACCGTGGAGGAGCAGTTTGTCTTAAATTACCGCCGGCAACTTACAGGCCAATCCAGAAAGGACACAATCCCACCAGTCGAGAAGGATGAAAGGGGCGTGGCCTGCAGCACCGCTGAAGGTACATACATGCCTTTGTGATATTTGTTTATTTTACATTTTCAGGTGGAAAAATGTGACCCTCGTTGTCTTTGGTGTGCTTGTCTTTATTCTAAGGACGAAGAAAGACGTCCAATGCCGCCGTGATCCTGAGAGACGGTGGCTCTGGATCTGTCAGCATCAACAAGCAGAATTACCTCCAGTACTTCCCTGTGCTACAAGACAGGTTGGCTATGTTTTTCTTGTGATTTGTGTGTGTCAGCTGCCTCACAAACACTCCTACTGCTGTCCAATCAGGCGCTCCTCTGGGAGGACTCGGGCCAACCACGCTGACGCTTACTGGTCCTCACGTCTGTCCTCATTTCATGTTGTGCATGCAGAGAACAGCTGATGTTCCCCCTTCAGTTCATGGACACGCTGGGACGCTTTGACCTGGAGTGCAGCGTGAGCGGCGGTGGGCGGTCCAGCCAGGCGGGCGCGTTGCGACTCGCCATCTCCCGAGCCCTTTGCAGCTTTCTGTCGGAGGGAGGTGTGGAGGCCATGAGGCAAGGTGAGGAAGCCTTTTTTTTTTTTTTTTTTTTTTTTTAAACAAAATTTCTTATTCAACAGAGTAAATATTTGAGGCTTTTATCTCTGTTTGCTAGCTGGTTTGCTGACCCCAGACCCGAGGGTGCGAGAGAGGAAAAAGCCGGGTCAGGAAGGTGCCAGGAGGAAATTCACCTGGAACAAACGTTGATACTACACGAACGCGTGAAAGCATTAAACTCAGTTCAGTATTCCTGACTTGGGACTGAGATCCCTCACGCCTGCAAGGGAAACATTTCATGCTCAGCCACCTGATGGCGCCCATTTGCAGAAATGACTAACTACGTTGTATAGTAATAAAGTTCCATTGCTTTTCTATCCACTCGGAAACATTTTCAGGTCAAAACGGCAAAGTATTTAGTTTCAGCCTCTCATCCACACGGGAACGGCGTTCTGGGTGACCTGAAACGCTATTTTTTGAAAACGGCTTCCAGCTTGTTGTTGCTATGTATACAGGCAATACGAGAACAGTCACGTAACCGACCTGCCGCCATCACGTGACCAGAAGTGAGCTGGACCAACAGAATATTTTGACGGACATAACTCACCCGAGTCGATATTCCCGTCATATTTTGTTGTCTTATACTCCATAATGACTCGCAAAAGTAATTCCACTTTGCGTAAGTCTTAAAGAGCTTTCCAAAGCAGAAACGTCGGACTTGTAATGGTTTGGTGTCACGTGGCTCTGCCCGCGTGCTTGTTCACAGCGCCGCACGTAGGTGTGCCTTGTGCAGTACATTGTTTTCACGCAGCATTCACTAATCTGGTACAGTATGGACGTGACTTTAGTTCAACCCGCCCAAAAAAAAGAAAATCTCAGGACCGTTCCCATGTGGACCGCAGGCCTCTCTGTATGACTTCCTGGTACTCTCCAGGTACTCTTGCTTCTTCTCACAGTCTAAAATATGTACGTTAGGTTCTTTTAGTGGTCATATCATGAGACAGCATTGCTAACCAGTCATTAGTTTTGAATTAGTAACGGAAGTACTCCATTAATGTATTTTGTTAAGCAACTATTGCATTCCCTTTTTTGAAAAACCTTCAAAAGTATCAACGAAATCGGATTATACCAAACCGCTAGGGAGCAGTGTTCTGTTCTTGAGCAACCATAACGCTTATTGACTAACTACTTGGTTTCCTTTGCTGTAGCGACATCCACATCTTTGATATATTTAGTAGATTTATGGTTGTGATGTTTGAAATAGTATTTATTGCTCTAAGACGCGTCAAACTCTTTGGGGCGATTCGCCCGAGGAAATAAATGTAACTTTGCGGCAGTGATCAGGTTTGGCCACAAGACGGTGCCAAATGCACACTTGCCGACATGCTATATTTGCTATAGTCTGATCATTTCTACGCGAAGATTTTCAAAATAATTGACTGACTGCAAGTTTGCCTTCAATTTTTATGATTTAAAAAATGTTTCATGATGATAATCAGAATAAAACACAGGACACATTTGAGGCATTTAAAAAAATGTGTGGTCACACTTTCTTAGCGATTGTGGCAGGTGCACTCGATGAAATAATAACGCCGGTTGGCGGTGGAGCTTATGGTGACATGGGCGGAGTCACAAGAGTGGCCAAATGAGTGAAGTGTCCAGGCGAGCGCGCTGATCACATTGCCAACAAGTTCATACACTGTCTGCGCTTACGTGTATTAAGTGGATGTGTGCGCGCCGAGATCAGATGGAGGCCGCGGTTCTGAAGTCCAGCATCGTTCCGGGGGTGCACTGCAACAGCAACCCAGTGAGCGGAGATCTGCAGGTGACGAGGCTACAGGAGCTGGTGCTCAGGCTGGAGCTCCACAACGAACAGCTCCGCACGAGGGCTAGCGCGGGGGGTCGCTGCTGCCCGCCGGCCTCCCTGAGTCCACAGGAGGACGCCGGCGAGGATCCCCGAAAGCGTGACGGATCCGTGCTGTTGGTTCTAGACGAGGTGGAGCTGTTGGACGTGGACCTTCTTGGATGCTCAGATGATGAAACATGGTGAGTGTTTGAGTAGTACAGTAGTTTAGTGTTTGTTAGGATGTTGAGGTAAGGTAAGGAATCCAACCCCATAAACTGTTTAGAGTACCTGAAAGCCAAATGTCTTGTTACTTTTAATTACTTTTAATTCCTTCATTACAAAACAACTTTCAATGATATTCTTGATCAATACTGTCCATTTGAAGGGCGTGGCTGCTGTCTCCACCGTTGGTAGGACACTAGAGATGTCCCGATCCACACTTTTTGGCATCCAATTTGATTTTTTTATATAGTCTTGCCGATCCGATCCGGTACACATTCTTTTGTGGAATTGAATGTGGTTCTCAAAATAGCTCTTCAAAGCATGAAAAATAACGCAACCAAAGTATTGCTGAATTGACTTTTTTTTTTTTTTTTTTTTTATTACACGGCAAATATTATTTGGCTTTTGTAACAAACCTCTGTGAGTCAGGTCCCTAATCCAATAAAAGATCCAATAAAAGATAAAACTTGAAAAAATGGTTGTGCAACTTTCAGTGTCGACGAATCATTTAACCTGCTTTTAGATCAACTTGTGGTGTGAATTAGAATATACAGCTTTTTTTTTTTTTTTAAACAAACTCTCTTCAGCACAATAGTAATTTATTGACGGTCCCTAGTATAAACAACCAGCGGTTACAGCAGCCTTGGCGGAACCAAAAATGTTTCATTGGTGTGGCAATAAGTTGATACTTGAAATGTCTGGATGGCCTGCGGGGTGGCCGGAGAGTGACCAAGGGTGGGCACAGCTACCTTTGGCCGCCACGTGGCTTCGACACTGGACAGCGGCACTTCCTGTGCACCGCACCATGACACAGCAGTCCGGGCACAGTGAGGGGGAACTACCGCTGGAGCTACGGAGCTGAATATCCGCCGTCCATCGTAAAACTAACTTCACCACGGTACTCCGCGGACACGTCTGCATACTGGTGTTGCCTTTTCTTCTTATGGTGGCGGGAGTCGAGCGGCAACCAACTTTGAGGCACATTGGCACCCCTACCATGTCCCAACGCTATACGGCCACCGGATCGGCCCGATCCCGTGGCAGAAGCCGATATTACCCGATCTTCAAAATACAGCGGATCCTGACGACCGGATCGGGACATCCGTATAGGGATACACTTTTGCTGTGATGCTTTTTCTGAATGAACTTGTGTGTGTCTGAAACAGGTTGTACGTGTCCCCCAAAGCCAAAGAGTCAAAGGCGGAGAACACCCTAACCCCACTGCAGTGGTGCCGGCAAGTTTTGGATGATCCAGATTGGGATCTGATGAAGCGTTCACTGTGCCTCAGGCTGAAGTCAGGTGGGAGAGAAGTTGTTATATATTTTTCTAGTGTTGCCATTGTGCAGTTAAACATCGGCTTTCGTAGTCCCCAGTTTTCGTAAAAAAAAAATTTGCATAAAATATTGCCACAATTTTTGCACACGGTCCCATAACAAAGACAAACAAAGAACCCAAATGCAATTTCCAATGGGAAACGTTTCCACTGTTTTCATACGGCTGGGATTCTGTCAAACCTTTTGCTCCGAATTAAGCATGAAAACCCAGGTACCAGTCTCTGTTGCCATTTACGGCCATCTGAGGCCGTAACCACGTGTGCTGTCCACTTTGCGGCTCACAATAACTACCCCAGTTGGTGAGACCGTTGTCTTTTGTCCTTTCAGTGTGTCGGTGCCAGGCGGTACCGATGAGATAACGGTTCAGTGGTACTCTATTCTCAAAAGACTGGCTTTATTTGCTACTTCAATTGTATGCTTTTATGCAAGGATGGAACAGAGTTTGACAATTCTTGTCCCATTAAACTTTAATCCGCTGTTGATTTTGTAATGAAAGTCCATATTTACGGTAGGTTCATTTTTACAGAGACGCATACAAAGGCAACAAATACAAAAAAACCCTATAATGAATGAATTTGTATTTGATTGCATGAAAGAAGTTTTTGATCCCCTAAGTTTTTGATCCCCTACCAGCCAGCAAGGATTCCCAGCAGCTACTGTATGTCCCCATGAAGTCCTGTCCCTTGAAGAAGCTCGGTGAAAACTCGACCACAGTCGGCACAATAAATCAGAAATGGAAGTACAGTCCAGACCACGTTACATCTGAATGGAATGCTCATGAGGCTGATTCCAACCAAACGACTGTCGTTGCCTGCATTGCCATTGACTGTTGCTGATTGGATTTTAACGACTGTCATTTTGTACCACAAAAGAGTGGAAACCGTTCTGGGCAGGCCCGTACCTCTTTTTTTAGAAGATACATAATTTAGATCCTGCACCAACCCCTCAGACTTGAGCTGTCCTGTCTAGTTCTTGAGCATGAACTGATGAAGCCTGCTCGGGTGAAAGGCGAAACGTCTTCTCAGACAACCTGAACTGTCCAGTTCCGATCAATTCAATGCCCCGAGAATACAATGACCTGGATGAATGAGAATATTCACAGGCAACCGACCAATAGCACTCACTCACTCTCACCTCACGGGCTAAGGGTGATTCTGGAAAGGTTGAGGGGTCAGCCCAAATCTCAAGGAAGCTGCGAACACAGGCACCAAGAAAACCACCAGTACCACACTTCGTTGGAATGGATTGCGAGTGCCCGCAAGGTCCCTCCCGCTGCTCTAGAAGACACGTCTCCAGGCCTGTCTGAAGTTTGCCCTTGAACACCCAGTTGACTTACAGGAGACAAGGCTTGGGCGAATGTGGTGTAGTCCGAGACCACAATTGAGCTCTTTGGCATCTGGATGCAGAGAAATACTAACTAATACTAACATTCTTCTTTGGGGTTGTTCCTCTTCTAAGGGTACAGGAGGACTTTACCACACTGAGGTGCCGATGTACCAGATGATCAGATGGTCCAGCAAGACCGTGAACTAAAACATACAAAGGAGTGGCTCAAGAAGACTCATTAAGATCATGGAGTGGTCTAGCCAGTCTCAGGACCTTAATCCTATTGAAATTCAGTGGAGGGAGATAAAACTTTGACTTTGACGTTGCCAACCGACAGCCTCGTGAACCTTAAGTTTTTGGTTTGGAGTCTAACAGGAGTGCGACAAAATCCCCCCTGAGATAACAACAAATGTTTTGGGTTCAAATACGTATTTCACACAATCAAATACAAATACTAACCGTATTCCGTCTCTGTAAATAGTAATAAATAAATAAATAGTAAACCAAGCGTTAAAAATAAGAATTTTTCAAGTCTTTGTAAGGGGGTAAACCTTTAAAATTGGCAGGGGATCAAATCATCATTTCCTCAACTGTATACTGTCTGTGATATCATGAATTTCTCTGTACCAGGGAAGCTACACAAAGAATGAAGACTGAAATCTGAGTGAAAGTACCATTGTCAAGTTGAACAGACATGCCTTGAAACGCATGCTTGAAGTCTTGCATATGCATCTTTACCCATGTTGACGTACGCCTGTTTCAAGGAAAGTATATAAGTGCTGTCTGCCAGTCAGAAGCTTCATCATGCATTGCGTGTCCGTGTCTGTGGCAATGGGATGATCCAAGCTCGATATCACGTTGTCTACAGTCTGACATTGTCATTGTGCCCCGTGCCCATTGTCTGTTTCCCCAAAGCATCCGCAGCTTCCTGCGGGCGCAGACCATTGGCCAACCCTGACTGCTCCCCCCAACACCTGAGCAGAGTTGCAGGCGTATCCCCCATTGGCACGCCCTGCTCCCCCCTTTGTTCCTCTGACACACATGGTAACCACACAGCATGTACACACGCACACACAATCAAAGTTATACTCTCGTAGAGGACTGGACTGTGGCGACCATCGTTAAGCATAAAGATGGTATTGGAACATCTACCCGGATGTTGTAAGGATGCGGTGGTGGCGGTCGATTAACAATCTCTTTACTGGGGGTTTGGCAGTGGCTCAGGAGGTAGAGCAGGTCGTCCAGAAACCGGAGGGTCGGCGGCTCTCTCCTCGCTCCCTCCACCCAGTCACCGGTGTCGTGTCCCTGGGCAAGACACTTGAGTGCCTCCAGTGCTGCCCACGCTGGTGTATGAATGTTTGGTGGTGGTTGGAGGAGCCGTAGGCACGAATTGGCAGCCATGTTTCCGTCAGACTACCCCGGGGCAGCTGTGGGTACAGATGCAGATGACTACCACCAGTGTGAGACAGAGGAGTGAATGAATAATGTGTTCACTTCATTGTGAAGTGCTTTGGCTGCTATAAAACAAATAATCTAACCCGTTATTGTTATTGCAGCCACGCAAAAACATCAGCAAACTCAGCTGTGCTCCTCACACAGTCGTGACTCAAGTCAGACAGTCGGAAATCACTAAACTCAAACGCGACACATGACTTGGTGTCATGCTACAGTACCCTTGAGCATGTTAAAGGATCTGCTCCTGTGAAAGCGACAGTAATAACTAAAAAATAATAATGAATGTCTTCCCTCAGTGTCCTCGCCGCGTCCTCGTCAGAGTCCCGCGGGTAAGGCAAGGACTCCTACCTTCATCCCACACCTCACCCGTGGTAAGACCAGTTCCTCACTCATTCGTTCACACTATGAGCAGTGAGATTCCATTTCCACGTCTTTAACGCGGAGCCGGGCGGGGAGTTGTGACGATGTAAGCGGCTTAAAATCTTTTGACTTGTGTTGCCAGGCAGCAGCCTGCGGTGCCGGAGCCCTCGGCCACGCGTGGACCGTGACCTCATCTCCCCAAGAGTGGGCGAGGATGAGTCTGTCACCCACGGCTACAAACTGCAGGATCTAACTGACGTGCAGGTGGTGGCGCGGCTGCAGGAGGAGAGTAGGTCCAAACCCAAAGACATCATTTAAGTTATTTGTGCTTCTTCGTGTTTGATGTCTGACCACCGTTATGACCCGCCCCCTCTAACTGTAGACCTCAGAGCTCATCGCTACTTCAGCTTTATTAACCCCACAAGGTGTGTGTGTGTGTGTGTGTGTGCGTGCGTGCGTGCGTGCGTGCGTGCGTGCGTGCGTGCGTGCGTGCGTGCGTGCGTGCGTGCGTGCGTGCGTGCGTGCGTGCGTGCGTGCGTGGCCGCCATGCTGTGCCGTGCCATTCCTCATGTCTCGCTTGCCCAGGACTCAGACAGGACTACGCCAGCACGTCCTCCATCCTGGCCACCCGACGCAGCCAGAGCATCACCTTCCCACTCAGCGCCCGTCCCGACCCGGAGGAGGGAGACAAGGGGGCAGACGAAAACTTCAGTCCCTTGCCGCCTCAGCTCCACGTCTCCCCGCTGTCTCGCGGCCGCACCTTCTCCAGCGCCAAAGACTGGCGAAGAAGCAGCAGCTTCCTGTCCACCCCTCCTTCTGCCCCGCCTCACCCATCCGCAGGGTTCGTCTACCACACGCCGCCTCGGCAGCATCCGCCACCGGGAGGAGGTGAGCGAACGTGGCCTTGACATCAAGTGATCCCACTCTGATGAACTTAATAATAACCATCTAATCCTCTTGTACAAGTGGGCTTAAAGCTCCGCCTGCAGTGCCTTTCCGGTCCCAGTTTGATGGGATTAGATTGAGCTGCACGTATCTGACCGCCATCACTGGGAATGGTTAAAGGAGCTTTATGTAGCGTCTTAAACCGTCACAAGGAGCGGCCGTGACCTCCAGATGTCACGCCATTCAGCAGGAAGTGACTTTGGGATAACTCCTGCTGCGGGTGTTACTCTTAGCACACATCAGTTCACTGTACACTACTGCAGCTCTATACATGCAGTGGTGTGGAAAGGTGTTTGCTCCTTTACTGATTTCTTACTTTTTTGAAAGTTTGTCACACTTAAAAGTTTTCTCAACAACTCAACACAAAATCCATTTTTTAAATGAAACTTTTTATTATTAAGGGAGAAAAAACATCCAAAGCTACATGTCCCTGTGTGAAAAAGTGATGGCCCCCTAAAGCTAATAAGTGGTTGGCCCCCCTTAGCAGCAACAACTGCAATCAAGCGTTTGTGATAACTTGCAGTGAGTCTCTTCCAGCGCTGGGGAGAAATTTTACACAATTGTTGTCATTCAGCCACATTGGAGGCTTTTCCTTTTTAAGGTCATGCCACAGCATCTCAATAGGATTCAGGTCAGGACTTGGACTAGACCACTCCAAAGTCTTCATCCATTCAGAGGTGGACTTGCTGGTGTGTTTTGGATCATTGTCCTGCTGCAGAACCCAAGTTGCTCTCAGCTTGAGGTCACCAACAGATGGCCGGACATTCTCCTTCAGCACAATTCATGCTTCCATTTATCACAGCAAGTCTGGCTCTGAAAACAAAATAAAATAAAATGCGCCTGCGTTCGTTGTCCGTAACTGTCAAGGGAAAATGTGCGTCTGGCTCCAAAATAGATAAGAGACAAGACAAGTTCTTTCAGGCTAATGAGAGGTACTATTTCATAAAACGTGCACGCCAGCAGACAAATCAATACATGTAAAAATGTTAGTTAATGTAAGAAACCACACAAGTGAGGGGAGGGTGATCTCCTCCGGTGAGGGACGGAGATGGTGAAGGGCAGGCTCGCATGCCCAGACACACAAGTCCATTTGAATTAGGTGATAAGCACGCAGAGGACTTTCTCCACAAAGGATCCTGCTAAAATGAGATGAAGGCTAAGGACATCATATGATAGAACACGAGGAAAGCTACTAGTAAAGCACAACTAAAATGAATCACTTTAAGTGCAAATATAACACATTTTTCTCAATCCACAACTATGGCATTTTGCCATTCATCCACGACCGTCACCTCATGTTGCAGCATGATAATGCACGGCCCCTATGTTGCAAGTGCCTGTACACAATTCCTGGAAGCTGGAAGCATGTTTGGGACGCTCTGGATCGGCCTATCTGGTATTTGCAGCAAATGGCGGTCGCACCTGACACTGACTGTTTTCTTTGTCTCTGTCAGATAAGATGGGGAGGAGCTTGCCTAACCTCGCTGGAGCTCCTAGTAATCCCAGCATCCCTAGTGCTTCCTTGCTTCGTAACAGCCAGAGCTTTGATTCTCCAGGTGGCATCACTCGCCAGGAGTCTTCTAGTGAGTCATCACATCCTACCTTTTGAGATTTGCATGAAAGCCTACCCGGCAGCTCCACGTTTTTTGCGCTTGTACCTCCAGTGGCCTCCCCCAGCTTGCTGCACACCGGGGTCCAGAGTGTGGGGGGTGTCGGTGTTAAGGCCACCTCCTTTGTCAGCCCCACCATCAAGGGCTCTGCCTCGGTGCCGACGTCGTTGTCGCTGGGTGGCAGGAGTGGGATCCCTCTGCTAAGTAAACCATCCTCCTCCTGTGTGTCAGCATCACTTCACAGCATCCTGTCTCCGCCCACCTGCTACGACGATACCACAAGCCCCACACCTCGCGTCAAGGCGGCCCAATCAGCGTGCAGGTATAGAAATATTTCGTGGCATCTTCCAAGTGACTCATGTGACCGTAGTGTCCTGATTCCAGTTTACTGACACCTCCGAGGAGCTTGTCGGCCTTCAGCAACCTCCATGACCGCGCCTGGAGGGACAGCCGCTACTGACCGAAAGCGCCGACCAGACATTTAATGACTTCCTGCTGCTTTTGTGCAAAGAAACACATTTTTAAACGACAAGTGTGATGACTAAGTTTTGCCCTTTTAGCATCATGTGTGCCATGCAAAAGCTGAATGGAATGTATTTGCATCAGTCAGGTTTAATTATAATAACATAAGGAAATGTAAGTAAATTAACTTTTATTTGACATGTTTCACAAGGGTTTGAAAAAACACAACACTGCATTTTTTTATGTTGCACGTTAAAATCGAGATATTGTCCTGTGTGTTTGCTACAGCTTACACTTAATGTCACAGTCAAGTAACACCCTTTGTTTTATTTCTTTACGCACATTGCACTTGTTTCTATGATGGACTAACTGATCATTTTATTAAAATATATTTTTAATGCTCATGGCTTGTTTCTGTCAAGTGAGTGATAAAAGTAATTGTATTTTACAGTATTTACAATATAATGCCAAAATCAATATTTGTGTTGTCCAGTAGGGGGCAGCAATACGCATTCAAGCGCCCATACAGTGTAAACTGACAGAAGAAGAATATTTACATAATGTAGTATTAGAACGACACTTTGTAAATATCACCGATGTCGTCGACCTGACTATAATGTCAAGCGTAAAATGGGGGACAAACTAGACGAAGGAAACTCGGTATGGATGTCCCGCTTGCCTGAGAAGTATCTTGATGTGTCGCTGTGGAACTTGGCCATTCCCGGTAAACAAACCCTAAAAATGCCAGCCGGAAGTTTGACATTTCCCAACACACCGGTGTGTATTTGTGTTTCTACGTGGGTTTTACAGGGAGCCATGACAGCATGTCTTTCTGTCTGGACGTCTCCTCTCCGGTTTTAGAGTCCGAGTCGCGGTTCCTCAAAGTTCTGGACAAGCTCGCTCCCTGTTGGACTCGGCCGTGTGTGTCCCGCTGGGCCACCACGCAGGTACGACGTACGTTTACGTTCAGAGTAATGTATTTAAATTCAGCTGACATATTGGGGGAGTGGTGTATTGTTTTGTTCTCTTTAATGAAGAACTGTATTTTTATATATTACCATTATTAGGATGGGGAGAATCACATGATCGCAGTGTGCCGAGTTGGTTTCACTTGTTTACTACGAACTGCAATCATATCCATGTAATACTACTGACATCTAGTGGCTGGTAGTAGAATACCACATACCATAACTGAACAGCCTCCTTTTTTCAGGTTGCAAGCTCAAAATCCTATGAAAATGAGAACTGTGTATTGACATATTTATGGTGTGCTGTCAGCAAGCTGTGCTCAGTCGCCAGTGTGACCTCGGTGTTCGCTTCTTGGATCTGCGGATTGCCAGAAAGCCAAAAGACCGCTGCGATTTATTCTTTGCCCATGGGATTTATACATGGATTACTGTCAAGGTACATGCAGACACGCACGAGCACCACCTGTTTGACCAAGTCATTTGTTGCACCATGTGTATCAAAATCACACATGATAAAGCCCATGAAACATCATGTCTTAGTCGACAAGGAGCTATCAGAGCAGGGTGTCCAAAGTGCAGGCCAGGGTTCATTTGCAGCACATTGAAAAATAAAATTTAAAAAATAGCAAAGGTGACCATAGGTGAGGGTGGGAACATAGATAGATCGGTAAATTGAGAGCTTTGCCTTCCAGCTCAGCTCTCTTCACCACGACGGTCCGGTACGGCGAGCGCATCACTGCAGACGCTGCGCCGGAGATCCGCCTATCAACCTCACGCTCCAGCCTTCCCTCACTGGTGAACAAGACCCCGAGATACTTGAACGCCTCCACCTGGGGCAGGACCTCATTCCCAACCCGGAGGGAGCAACCCACCCTTTTCCGACTTGGAACCATGGCCTCGGATTTGGAGGTGCTGAGTCTCATCCCAGAAGCTTCACACTCTGCAAACCGCCCCAGTAAACGCTGAAGGTCACAGCCCGATGAGGCCATCAGGACCACATCGTCTGCAAACAGCAGAGACCAGATCTGTGGCCACCAAACTGGAATCCCTCGACGCTTTGGCTGTGCCAACAAATTAAATCCATGAAAATGATGAACAGAATGGGTGACAAAGGGCAACATTGGCGGAGGCCAACGTTCACTGGAAACGGGATCCTGCTCCAGTTCTACAAGGACCCAATGGCACGTAGCAGAGCACCCCCTCGGGACACCGTGAAGGACACGGTCGAATGTCTTTTCCAGGTCCACAAAGCACATGTAGACCGGTTGGGCAAACTCCCAAGTACCCTCTAGTACCCTTGCAAGGGTGTAGAGCTGGTCCAGTGTTCCGTGACCGGGACGAAAACCACATAGCACCTCCTGCAGCCGAGGTTGGACTAACAGTCGTGCTCTTCTCTCCAGCACCCTGGAGTAGACTTTCCCAGGGAGGCTGAGGAGTGTGATCCCCCTTATAGTTGGAACACACCCTCTGGTCACCCGTCTTAAAAAAGGGGGGCCACCACCCCCAGTCTGCCCATCCAGAGGTACTGTTCCCGACTTCCACGCAATGTTGAAGAGACGTGTCAGCCAAGACATTCCCTCAACATCCAGAACCTTGAGGAATTCAGGGCGAAACTTGTCCACCCCCGGAGCTTTGCCACTGGGGAGCATTTTGACCACCCCAGATACCTCAGCCACGGTGATGGATCTATCGGTGTTCATGTCCTCAGGCTCTGCTTCCTCTATGGAAGGGGTGTGAGTGAATTGAGAAGAAACCAAAAATAATACATCTAAATTAAAATGAAATGAATAAAAATATATCTAAAACTCAAAATCATCTTTTTTGAGGTTTGACGTCATCAAAAACCTGCGAGCAAGTGCACCCTGGTGAAAACTTCATTTTCATCAGGACAGGACGCACCAAAGACCATTTACTCTGAGACGCACAGGTTGTCAACCATCGGGGTTTGCCGGTAACATGATTTCTTAGTTCCAGTTTTGTTTACTGCGTTGCGTTTTCATGCGGGGCGTGTTTATATGGTTCATTTTTTCTGAAGAATATGTCTTGGGCCAATAAAATTGTATAAATAAAGTACAATACAATACAATAAAAAACAGGTTGCAAGCCACACCCAGGTGCCATGGTTTGGACACCCCTATCTAAAGGATTTACATATTTTTTGTTCAGACCTATTTGTGAGTCTCTATTCACATCCTGTCTGTATTCTGTGCAGTGATGATGCCATGTGTCAGCAGGAAGCGCTGGATGAGCTGGCCACCTGGTTGGATGCTCACCCCAGAGAGGTTGTTATCATTTGCTGCTCCCATTTTGCTGATCTGACTCTCAGTGACCACACACAGCTTGTAGAGTACCTCATATCGCTGTTTGGACCCAAGCTCTGCTCCTCACAGGTACCTTCATATACTGTTTTTTTTATTTAATTAAAAACTCATGATGGCCTTCTCATGCAGGATAATCCCACTTTGAGATCCTGTTGGTCCACAGGGCAGCAGGTTATTGTTTCCTATGAAAACCAGGAGATGGTGCAGTGTCATCCTGAACTGTGGACTGGAATCCCTTACTGGTATAAAACCTATTCAGTAGGTACATTCACACAAGGTCCTGAAGTGGAAATGCCTTTTCCCAGGTATGCTGATAGCCCCGACCCCAACAAGGTGATTGCCTACTTGGAGGCTCAGAAGCACAAAGGAAGACCAGGTAGGAGCTTTCATATCAGACAGGTCTACATTTGAACAGTTGAACGTAGTAACACGACTTATGTTTTGCTCTCCAGCTGGATTTTACATCAGTGGCCTGAACCTCACCGAGCACGCGCCGTACATCCTCTTCCATCCTTTCCAGAGCATGAGAAAGATGACAACACAGGCGACCACCGTGCTGCTTGGCTGGGTGAGAGAACAACGTCCGGGACCTCAGGCGGACAGCGTGAACATCATCTGCTGCGACTTTGTGGATGTCGCTCAGTTCTGTGACTATGTGATTGGCCTGAACTATAAAGGCGGCGTGGACAGAGACAAGAAGACTGGTTAGTCCATCAGCATGCACCGACCGATAACGACACACGCACAAGTACTCGTCCTCACTGTGTGAAAACCTAAAGTTTGAATCCAGCTTTTCACAGTCCATCTTTTATTAATCTGCTGCCACATTCTAGCTCAAAAGTATGAGGGGAACACACACTTTACAGTTGAATACAGTGAATGAAGACATGTCAGCATGTACAGCACACACTGATGGCAGGGAATGAATGTGTACAAAATGCGTATTAAGGCAGGAAAAAGATGTTTGACACCAATAGTTGAGAGAGCATCAGTCCCGTCCCTCCCCTCCCCTGAAGTTCATTGTTACACTTCGCCACAGAGTCGAAAAGATGGACTTAAAGGAAAACTTCACTTATTTTGGAATTTTGCCCATCAACAATCTTGATGTGAAACATGTACACATTTCTTTCCCCTTTCTGTGCCTTCTAATGAGAGAAAATGAGTTAGCATGAGCCTGCTAACACTGCACGTCATGGGAGGCACCTATTTCGACTATTAAACTCTCTAAGAAAATCTAACAACGTTTAATGTCGATGCTGTGATCATGCTAACAGGTACATTGATGATAGCATGGAATACTTACAGTATATTGCTGTATTTTCATGATTTACAACATTACTGAAACTACTTTCCCTAGGTGCATTGATATGACATAGCCCATAGGAGCCAACGCTACTTCTGTCTGCAATGTCTGCTCTCATTGTGATGGCTGTCTTCCAGGACAAGACTTGGGCTCCAGTCCTCCGGTAAAAAATGCTGACAGCAAACGAGCATCTTGTCGAGTCCGCGAAGCGAAACTGCGAGCCAGTAGTATCCACTCTTCCGTCTGTCCCATTGCAGTGGCTTTATAGCCGAAACAGGTGCATCCCATGAGGTGCAGTGTTAGCTGGCTCATGCCAACTCATTCTCTCGTTAGAACGCACAGAAAGGGAAAGAAATACATGTGCGTGTTTCACATAAGGATTGTGGATGTGAAAAAACCTGCAGTTTTCCTTTGAGCATGTACAACGGGAACTTATTTCTTCTTCTTCTCCTGTGTGCTCGTGAACCACTGGTCCAGCAGCTTCTTGCTGTAGTAGATCTGCCAGCCGTGCACTTGCACGGCAATGACGATTACCAGATACATGACCGACACGGCAGAGAAGCCAAAGATGAAGCGGTAGGCTTTGCCGTGTCGGTATAGCTGCTGAGCGAACGGGAACATCTCCATGCTACCATAGATGAGCGGCGCCACTGAGAAAAGCCCGGCGCTGATCATGGAGATGACCAGGTAGCTGATGTTGTTACGAGGCAAAGCCAGGAAGCAGAAGACGGTGGGGATGACGCTGAGGAGGTACGGGTACTCCCACTGGTATGGTGAGGCGATAAACTTGTGAGACACCAGACTCAGCTGGCTCACTATCACCTGACACAGAACAAGACATGTAAGTAGGAGTACAACTACAACTTCTGTTGAATGAGCTTCTACCTGAGCTGCCATCAGCGCCCAGATGAGCATGTGGACAATGTTGAGCTTGCGGATTTCGGATTTGAGGGCAACACTGCACACAATGACACCGTGGGGAGAAGTAACGGATGAACAAATACCATCAATCATTTCTACATTTGGAAGGCATATTTACAACGCACCTCATTTGGTAGTGCGAGGCGACACGCTCTCTGTGCTGAAAGTCGCTCCCATCTGTGCCCGTCGCCCGCGGTCCCGCTCGGGAAGCCATGCCTGAGTTCTGGATGCAAAACAGTCTGGACTGTAGCGATGTGGATGTTCAACATTGTGCCCTGCTGTCCATTGGCAACCAGTCTGGGGTGCACCCTGCCTCTCACACAAAATCAGCTGCGATAGACTCCAGCTTACCCTTGACCCAAATGAGGACAAGCGGTCCATTTTGTTATCAGTGCTCTGTTCAAAAGCATTTGTCTCTAATAATAGGGGGTGTATTAATGCCTACCAAACATGCAGGCACTATAAACACTGAAAAGTATATGTTTTACAGCAACATACCGCATCTATCTAAAACGGGGAGATACTACACAGTTCTGGAAAACTGCCTGGTCCAGCCCAAACCATTCAGATTTAAAAAATGACCTTGTTTACGTCTTCATATTTGACATTTCACTCGTTTAAACTAAGATCAGATCTTCTACAGCAATTCTACGTTTGTTGATGTTACCGCCATTCAAAAAGCACATGTGCACAATTACCACATTCAAGTAGAGCTGGTTACCTTATTGCAAGACTTGAAATGGTATAAAGACAGCCGCTAACAGGCTAATGCAGCTGGCTATGGCAGCTAGCTTCCATCTTAGCATGGATGTTAATGTGCTTTGAAATATAACTACATGCTTACCACATACTACGTATACTTAAGAATACAAAGCACTTACATTTTAAATGAAGGTGTTCATATATTTCTCAGTGTTTGAATACTTTGGCGGCTGCTGCTGCCTGCCCAACGCCACCGTCGTCAGTGTGCTAAAGTGAAAGGATGGCATTCCCCAACTCCGATTGGCCAAACAGACTTCTTCGCCGTCGTCTGATTGCGAGCTAGGTAGTAATTATCGCCATCTTGTGGATTGGATGTTTATTGCAGGCAACTCAACGTTATCGGGTATCATCTGACTTCTCTCGGTGCGGTAAAGTGCTGGAATTTTAATTGTTACGTCTTTGCAGGTTTAAGATTGTTTAAATAGAAATAACCAAATCCCCCATATGTGATTTACAATATAGTGTGTGTAGCGGAATGAGGCAAGGCAGCTATATTTATCCACTAAATTACATTTTAAACAGAAAAGGTTTAAAGGCTCCAGCATAACAACAAATGGGCTATTGCTATTACCCTTTAATGCTTGGCATCCCATTCACAGTTTTCATGATGACAATTCCAAAACTGGAGTACCTGCAAATAACATTGCACCTCTAGAATTATACACACATTTATGTTGCAGGAGTTTACATTTTTTTGTTGTTCAAAAAAAAAAAAAAAAAACCACCACAAATTTCTTTGGTATGTGTTAGATTTACCATGCAAAGTCAACATTCTGCATTATAAGTTGACACTGTGCATTGACAATAAAGTGTGTTTTCACCTACAATATGTATATTTTTACATTTTTTATGCTTCATTTTTGGAGTGGCTTCACTCGTTTACAAACTAGTGCTGTCAAAGTTAACGGAAGTTTCCTTTAACGGCACTATTTTTCTTGACGCGCGATTAACGCTTTATGTTATTTATTATGTATTGTGTAAAACTATGACAGGAACAACATCAAATCAAAAGCACGAAATGAATATAGAGCCACCATCCACCAGTACCAGACTGGAATTTGTCTTTCAGAGAGGTTGTGAACGAAACACATTAGCACTCAATAAGGTCATCAAATCCTTTACCTTTATGCATTCTCACATAGTATCGAAATTTGGAAGCAAATATGAGGTGAAAGAAGAAGGGGAAAATACAGTATAGGAGTCTATCTGTGCAACGTGCGAGAACGTAGTAGGTGCATTCAAGGACCGTCAAACAGTGGGACAAATGGCCTCTTGCATTAAACATTCAAAAGCTGAGGGATTTCTAATATTGTATTGTTTTTTGAATAAAATAATGGCCCATATTTCCAAAATTGATATCCCTTTACATAAAATTTGATGTAGTTATCGTAGTTGGGTTTCAAATTGTTTACCACAAAGATATTTATATCCCTACGTATTATAGATAAAAACATATTTGTAGCTGCAATTAAATGCACTTAACTGAGTTAACTATGGACAAAATGCAATTAATCACAATTAAATATTTTAATCGATTGACAGCCCTATTACAAACCCAAAGATTAAATGTGATTAACTGAGTTAACTATGGACAAAATGTGATTATCACGATTAAATATTTTAATCGATTGCCAGCCGTATTACAAACCCAAAGAATAAATGCGACTAACAGGGTTAACTATGGACAAAATGCGATTCATCACGATTAAACATTTTAATCGATTGACAGCCCTATTACAAAGCCAAATAATCAAAGGACCAGTCGTCAAAGAATTTATTTTTGACACATTTGTTGAGTGTTTCATTCATATTGGAAGCAAAAACAACATACAAATTGCACCACTGTTGGTCAAATTAGTTAAGTTCTCCTGTACATCAAGTGACAGGGCAGTGGTGACTTCCTTGCATCCAACCGTGGGGTTGGTTGCTACTCAGTGATTACAGGTGTCAAAGTGTTTGTGAATGGTCTCTACATGTGCTGTGATTGACTGGTGATTGATCCAGGATGGAGCCTATCGCCCAAAGTCAGTTGAGATACAATGCAGCTTGAACAAAAATTGCACATTTTGGAGTGGCCTTTTATTGTGGCCAGCCTAAGGCACACCTCTGTAATAATCATGCTGCAATTATTCATGCTTGAGCCCTATAAACAACATAGCAATAGCAGTGTAAGAGCAAAAAGTGAACTTCATGTGTACATACAGATGAAATGATTTTAATGCAATATCAGTCATGATTTCCCACTGTTGCTGTAGCACATCGGACAAACTTGAGTTGTACATTTCCGGCTTTAATATGTTTTTATTTAGACTGGGTACAGTAAGTATCCAGAAAATGTGGAGTGGACATACTGACTAGCGTAAAGTCCTGCTGCCTGGTCAGATGGAAGCTGAACATGCACAGTGTCAGCCTGCTGTAGCGAGAGCACTGCGCTACCTGATGCCTGATCCAACAAGCCCTTGGTGCACTCATCGTAAGTGTACATGACGGGCTCATTGTTCTTCATCAGCGCCACCCACACATTATTTCCTTTGCAGTGGACGTGGTAAGCAAAATAGTAAATCCCTGGCACGCTACAGGTAAAAAGACCATTTTGAGGATTGTAGTCCTGATTGGCATTGTGTAGAACTTTGTCGAAAATAACAGGAGAACCGACAGGAGGAAACGGATCAGTGAGCTTCGCTGAGAAAGCCGGCTTTTCCAAAACATTACCACCAATGTAGGCACCATTCTGCTTCCTGTACCCTTGTTTCTGGCCATTGTATGGACCTGAAACTGGCAGGGTCTGTCCAAGGTCAGGATATACAGAAGGAAGTCCTGGAGGACCAGGGGGTCCAGGTTGTCCTGGTTGTCCAGGAAGTCCGGGAGGCCCACTAGGGCCAGAGTTACCCTTAGGACCAACTTGTCCAGCTGGTCCAGGTATTCCATCCCCAGGATAGCCAGGTACCCCAGGAGGGCCTGTTTCCCCTTTTTGACCAGGCAGCCCAGGAGGTCCAATTGGTCCACCTGGTCCTGTAAGTCCTGGAATCCCTTGTGGTCCCTTTTTCCCCTGATCACCAGGTTGTCCACCCTCTCCTCTTGGTCCAGTTAATCCTGCAGTACCAGGGGCACCAGATAATCCCCTACTACCAGCTTCCCCCTTGGGGCCAGTTGGTCCTTGAAGCCCTCTCAGTCCTGGTTGCCCCGCCTCGCCTCTCAACCCTGGCTGTCCCATAAGGCCTGGTGGTCCTAAATCCCCTTTTAATCCTGGTTTTCCTTTTGGCCCACCATCACCATCTTCTCCCTTTTGCCCTGGGAAGCCAATGCTACCTGCAGGACCCATTGGGCCTGGTGGGCCAGGTCTACCACTAGAACCAGTAGGACCAATGACACCTGGAAAGCCTTCATGACCCTTATCGCCTTTTGGGCCTGGAGACCCAGGAAGCCCACTGTGTCCCTTGTGACCTTTGGGTCCTGGAAATCCTGGTTTGCCATAACCAGGCAAACCTGGACTTCCTGGTAATCCTGGAGAGCCAGCTTCACCTTTTCCACCAGGAATTCCTGGTTGCCCTCTAAAGCCATCCTTCCCTGGTTTTCCAATTCCTGATACACCCGGTAGCCCTGGTTGTCCTCTATCACCAGGCGGTCCTTCTGGTCCTGGTTCACCACGAAGACCGGGTTTTCCTGGTATTCCTGGCTGACCAGGAAGACCATTTATGCCAGGTTTTCCAATCCCGGAGATCCCAGCATGTCCAGGTGGACCAGGTGGTCCACTAGGTCCTTTCAATCCGGGTAAACCTGGTATCCCAAGTCCTTTGTCTCCCTTCGGGCCTGGTGGGCCAGTAAGCCCAGGGGAACCTCTTTGACCTGGCTCTCCATGAAGACCCGGTTGTCCCGGCAGGCCCTGACCTCCTGCCTTTGAAATCCCGGGAAGGCCAGGTGGACCTGGAAGTCCTGGAGGACCAGGAAGTCCATTTGGCCCTTCACCACCATTGGGTCCTGGATCACCCCGTGGCCCTGGCAAACCAGGTCCTCCCGGTTTTCCGGGCAATCCTGGCATTCCTGGTTTTCCGATTCCTTGGTAGCCTTGAGGACCAGGAGGACCTGCCTTTCCTGGCATTCCCTGCATTCCCTGGCCTGGAAGCCCCGGTGGTCCTTGAGGTCCCGGTGGCCCTGGTGGGCCCAGTGGGCCTTCAACTCCCTGTAGTCCGACTCGAATACTGTTCCCTTTCGAAACAGGAGGAGGCGGGCCTTTGGCTCCTCTGGGGAATGTTTGCCCTGAAGAAACAGTGAACATTTGGTAGTGAGAGGTGAGGATTTAATACTGATAACAAAAAGTTATGACCCTTATTTTTTTAAAACTATAATAATTCGGATACCTTTGCTTTCAGTTAGTAGTCGCTCTTTGCCCAACTGAAACGGAAGCTGTGGGAGCTCCTGTCCGTACTGACCCAGTAATGGCATCTCATTCCCTATGAAGGGCTGTTGAGGATGGCCATCATTGTACTGTGGCTGGGCCTGGTGTTGCTGAGGCAGTGTCTTGCTTCTGTAGAATGCACCGCTGTGGGCCTGGTGGACCAAAGCAATGAGCAGGTGGATGTGATGGAGGAGTATAGACACCATTTTCTACTGTGGAGAAGAAAAACAGATGCAACTCGGATGACAAATTCAACTTTGACCAAGAAGTAGCTGATGTGGACCAGTGGAGCCGTGTACTTGACACGTTTACTTACTTTCAGATTGGCCAAGCAAATATCTTCACCTACTGTTTTGCCTTAAGTTAGCTTCCTTCTGTGGCTTGTCCCCAAGGCATCAGTGGTGCGGTGGCCATGTATAGGCTGCGGTCAGGTATCAGGTCTGCCAAAATAGAAACATCAGGTCCATAAATACTTGGTAGCTTCTTCGCTTTCATGCTTCTTCACTGAGTAAATATGAAAATGTTGTGCGATGCAATGTAAGTAAATGAGTAATACAAGTAAGTACAAAGTACAAAGTACAAAAAATACAAAGTACAAAGTCACTTTGTACAAAGTACAAAGTACAAAAAATACAAAGTACAAAGTCACCTCTCATGGTGACATCAGCAGATGTGCGCAGGGTTCTGAACAAAACAAACCCACGAAAAGCAGCAGGCCCAGACAACATCTCAGGCCGTGCACTTCGGGTTTGCTCATCAGAGCTAGCTGATGTGCTTGCTGACATATTTAACCTGTCGCTTGCACAAGCATCTGTACCGACCTGCTTTAAGTCCACCACCATAGTGCCCGTACCCAAGAAGAGCAACGTGACCTGCCTAAATGACTATCACCCAATAGCACTCACTCCTATTGTTATGAAGTGCTTTGAAAGAATAGTCATGACCCACATATCGCCAGAACCGGTCCACGGATGATGCAGTCAACACTGCAATCCACACAGCCCTTTCTCACCTACAGGACCAGGACACATATGTCAGAATGCTATTTATAGACTATAGCTCTGCTTTTAATACAGTCAGCCCCCACAAACTCACAGATAAGCTCCTCACACTTGGCCTGTCACCCTCCCTCTGTAACTGGGTGTTTAACTTTCTAACAGGCAGGCCCCATTCGGATAGATTCCACAATCGCACATCCAGCTCAAGAATTGTGAGCACTGGGACCCCACAGGGGTGTGTGCTGAGTCCGCTCCTCTACACGCTCTTCACCTACGATTGCGTGGCCTCCCAGAACAACACCAGCATCATTAAATTTGCGGATGACTCTACAGTCATCGGACTGATCACTGGTGGTGTTGAAACATCATACAGAAGAGAGGTGGCGGACCTCATAGCTTGGTGTCATGATAACAATCTCCTTCTCAATACAGATAAGACTAAAGAGATGATCATAGACCCAAGAACAAGGGAAAAGGAGCCGCATAAACCCCTGTTCATTGATGAGACTGAGGTGGAGTGGGTGAAAACCTTCAAGTTCCTTGGCACACACATCAGCGAGGACCTCACCTGGTCTCACAACACCTAACAAATTCTGAAGAAGTCACAAAGGAGACTGTACTTCCTGAGAAGACTGAGGAAATTTGGCATGTCCACCACAATCCTGAGTTGCTTCTACAGATGCACTATGGAAAGTGTCCTTACCGCCTCCATCACTGTTTGGTACGGTAACTGTACAACACGTGATAGGAAGGCACTCCAGCGGGTGATCAAGACCTCACAGAACATTGTTGGGGCAGCCCTCCCCTCACTGCAAGACATTTATAAAACTAGAGTCCTACGAAGAACACACAACCTCATCAAGGACAGCACACATCCACAACACTCATTATTCACACTCCTACCGTCAGGCAGACGCTACAGGAGTTTGAAGTCCAGGACCACAAGGCTGGCAAGCAGCTTTTACCCACAGGCCATCAGGCTTCTCAACGAAGCACTCACACACGCCGCACGCAACACACGCACACACTCATAGCACTTTATTTATTTATTTATTCATTTATTTGTATTATTTATCTGTATTAATGTCTCTTCTGTTGTTGTTGCTTAATTTATTGGTATATATGTTTCTTATGACCCCGCCTGTCGCCCGAAGAACAGCTGGGATACACTCCAGCATGCCCCCGCGACCCTAATAAGGAGAAGCGGTATAGAAAATGGATGGATGGATAGATGTTTCTTATGTTCTTATTCTTTTTCTTGTGTTTTCTTTCTTTTCTTGGGAGAATGAACAGAGTAAGAATTTCATTGCATAGTATAACTGCTGTTTTACTATGCATATGACAATAAAACTCTTGAATCTTGAATCTTGAAAGTGCATATAACTTTAACTCTTACACACTATCCAGGTCAAATTTGACTCATTTTGACATTGCCAGCTGTGCAAATACCCTAAATGTTTTAGCCTGTAATTTGATGACTTTTCAAAAGTGATCAGAAATACACAAAAATAAAAATTAAGTTTTAAATGTTATATATTCTACAAATTTGATTGACAGATTCAACAAATTTCTTTTGTGGTAAAAAGATCCGTCACTAAGGAGATACTGATCGATTTCAAATCTACCAGTGTTTCGAATCAAAGAAAATGGTGGTTTTAGGGAATCTTGAAACTTTGAAACTCTAAAGGTCATGTTTGTGACCGTAACGCATACCAGCTGGTGTGGCTGTGCAAAAGTACGTTGGTAAACCTCACTCCAAGATGCCTGGGAGGGATAGTTGGGATTTTTTGGACATGAGGTTGTATGACATCCCCATCAGCAGTGTAGTCCGTCAACAGCGACTTACCCCCACTTAGTCCCCTGAGTCCAGTTCTGGTCGGATTTCGGCGATGAAGAACGTAGTTCCAGGTAGTTGCTGGGGTTACAAGTAGGGAGTTTGGCTTCTCAAAGCAATATGCGTTCAAAAGAGTAATGAATTTGCGTGATTAAAAATGCCACCTCGATGAAATCAGACGTCACAAATTGCTCTGCGTTATATTTGTCTCCCGTCGTATTCCTGCGCACTGTCGCCTGTGCATTCATGTGTATGTGACGAAGACTCTTGCATCTTCGTCCACGACAGAGCGCCGCGACCATCTTGTTTACGTGTGTGTTCCACAGCGGAAGGAGATGCAAGCGTCTTCATCACATAGACATTTGAGAAGCCAAACTCCTTACTTGTGAAACCTCAGCGACTACCAGGAACTACGTTCTTCATCACCAAAGTTCAACCATAACTGGAGTTAGGGGACCAACTTGGGGGTAATGCAGTGTTGATGTACTCCACTGCTGATGGGGATGTCATACAACTTCATGTTTGGCAGAGTACCACATCTACCGTGAATGGGTCAGACTTCTTGTCAGCGCTGCAAACCAAGCTCCTGCTTGAACCCCAAACTCTCAGAGCAGTCCCAGTAGGACACCACGAGGGACACGGAGGAAAGGCTTTTCCACAAAACCCAAATGGACTGGTTGGGGAAACTTCCATGCACCTGCCAGTACCCAGCCAAGGGAGTAGAGCTGGTGAAACGTTCCACGACCGGTATGAAAACCACATTGAACCTGCTGCATCTGGAGTTCATCAAACACAGTCTTTCCTCTCCGGTAGGCCTATTTGGAAATAGATGTGCCGGGCCACTCTTTGCATTAAAAACGTTGGAGGTTTCCAGTGCTGAAATTGTTAATCATTGTCCAATTATTCTCAAAGTAAAAGTGTTTGGAAAAGACCCAAACTTCACTGAGTGCAAAATGAAAACTAGGACAGTTTTGAAACACACACTGAGATCTGAAACAGAAGTTGACTGGACATCCAACGATTATGTGGCAATCCAGGCGGCTTCAAAGACAAGCCTGACAACAGCATACAGTGGTGTGAAAAAGTGTTTGCCCCCTTTCTGGTTTGTTTTTTTTATGTTTGTCACACTTAAATGTTTCAGATCATCAAACATTTACATATTAGTAAATGACAACACAAAGAAACTTTTTATTATTATGGTAGAAAAAAATCCAAAGCTACATGGCTCTGTGACTGCCCCCCCTGTTAGAACATAACTGAGATGAATTAAGATCTATCAGTGTGGAAAAGGTTATAAAGTCATTTCTAAAGCTTTGGGACTCCAGCCAACCACACTGAGAGCCATTATACACAAATGGCAAAAACATGGAACAGTGGTGAACCTTCCCAGGAGTGGCTGGCCAACCAAAATGACCCCAAAAGCACACTGACGACTCATCCAAGAGGTCACAAAAGACCCCACAACAACATCCAAAGAAGTGCAGGCCTCACTTGCCTCAGTGAAGGTCAGTGTTCATGACTCCACCATAAGAAAGACACTGGGCAAAAACAGCCTGCATGGCAGAGTTCCAAGACCAAAACCACTGCTGAACAAAAACAACATGAAGGCTCGTCTCAATTTTGCAGTAAAACATCTTGATGATCCCCAAGACCTTTGGGAAAATACTCTGTGGTCTGACGAGACAAAAGTTGAACTTTTTGGAAGGTGTGTGTCCCATTACATCTGGTGTAAAGGTAACACCGCATTTCAGAAAAATAACATCATAGCAACAGTAAAATATGGTGGTGGTAGTGTGATGGTCTTCAGGACCTGGAAGACTTGCTGTGATAAATGGAAGCATGAATTGTGCTGAAGGAGAATGTCCGGCCATCTGTTGGTGACCTCAAGCTGAAAGCAACTTGGGTTCTGCAGCAGGACAATGATCCAAAACACACCAGCAAGTCCACCTCTGAATGGATGAAGACTTTGGAGTGGTCTAGTCCAAGTCCTGACCTGAATCCTATTGAGATGCTGTGGCATGACCTTAAAAAGGAAAAGCCTCCAATGTGGCTGAATGACAACAATTGTGTAAAATTCCTCCCCAGCGCTGTAAGAGACTCATTGCAAGTTATCACAAACGCTTGATTGCAGTTGTTGCTGCTAAGGGGGGACAACCACTTATTAGTCGAGGAAAAGGCTTCTTGAGACATCATCTGTACTTCTGTGAAGAAGGTGTCGGACGTTTCGCTCCTCATCCGAAGAGCTTCGTCAGCGAACTAATAAGTGCTGGTAGCTTAGGCCTTAAATACAGTAAGAGTGGGCGGAATTGGTGTGCCAACACCTTCCTCCTATTGGTTCGTTACACCAAGCCTGGGCGGAGTAGTGGTATAATCCTATCCTGCTATTAACACCTCCGATAAAAGAGAAGTGTTGCTCCCTGAATTGGGTATGAACGACTCTGATACTGGCTCGTTAGCATCTATTGTTCTGGCTCGGCCCTGGCTTCACCTCATTTGCAAGACTAAGAGCTGTGGGTTTTGGTCTCAGTAACCTGCTGAACACAGGGTCCAAATTAAACCTCAAACCACCATTCCGATTCAATGATGGGTTCTGTTGTTTGACAAAAATAGCTTCCTTTACTCCTCTTTCAAACCATCTGTTTTCTTTGGTCTAGCACTAACTTAGTGCTAGACCACTCCAAAGTCACTCCAAAAAACCAGTCTTCCAGCACTTACTTAGTGCTGACCACATCTGCCAATTACTGGAAATTTGCCTTAACACCACATATTTTCAGTTTAGAGGGAAATTCTACAGACAAATTCATGGTTGTGCTATGGGCTCACCAGTCTCACCCATAGTGGCGAATCTGTACATGGAAGAGATGGAGAAACAGGCTCTCACATCCTTCTCAGGGACAAAACCAAGGCACTGGTTTAGATACGTGGATGACACCTTTGTCATAATCAAAAAACAAGAAATTCAGTCTTTCACAGATCATATCAATGCGGTGGACACCAATATCAAATTTACTCGCGAGGACGCTAAAGAGAACCAACTAGCCTTCTTAGACTGCAAGGTAATTATAGGAGAGGACAGACAGCTACTTACAGAGGTCTTTAGAAAGGCCACACACACTGACCAATACCTGCTTTTTGAATCAAACCATCCACTACAACATAAACTAGGGGTTATTAGGACCCTCCAACATAGAGCGGAACAAATACCAACTAGTGCTGAGGGAAGGAAAAAGGAGACACAACATGTCCAGAGAGCGCTCTCAACCTGTGGGTACCCGCGGTGGGCTTTTAACAAATGTCAAAAGAAGAGAGTAGGGAAAGAAACCCAAAAGCCCACAGAAGCAAAAAGGAGAGGAGTGGTAGTCCCTTATGTAGCGGGGGTCTCCGAAAAACTCCAGAGGATCTTATGGCAACACAAAATTCCTACCTATTTCAAACCAGTAAATACCCTGAGACAAAAATGAGTGCATCCTAAAGACAAGGCTCCAAACCAGAAACAGAGCAATGTGGTCTATTCCATCCACTGTAAAGATGAGGAATGCAAAGAACACTACATTGGGGAAACCAAGCAAATGCTCCAAAAAAGGCTTTATCAACATTGCAAGGACAATTCTAGTGGTCCTCAATCATCAGTACATCTACACCTTAAAGCAACCAATCACTCTTTTCAGGACAGCGAGGTAAAGATTTTGGCCAAAGAAAACAGATGGTTTGAAAGAGGAGTAAAGGAAGCTATTTTTGTCAAACAACAGAACCCATCATTGAATCGGAATGGTGGTTTGAGGTTTAATTTGGACCCTGTGTTCAGCAGGTTACTGAGACCAAAACCCACAGCTCTTAGTCTTGCAAATGAGGTGAAGCCAGGGCCGAGCCAGAACAATAGATGCTAACGAGCCAGTATCAGAGTCGTTCATACCCAATTCAGGGAGCAACACTTCTCTTTTATCGGAGGTGTTAATAACAGGATAGGATTATACCACTACTCCGCCCAGGCTTAGTGTAAGGAACCAATAGAAGGAGGGTGTTGGCACACCAATTCCGCCCACTCTTACTGTATTTAAGGCCTAGGCTACCAGCACTTATTAGTTCGCTGACGAAGCTCTTCGGATGAGGAGCGAAACGTCCGACACCTTCTTCACAGAAGTACAGATGACGTCTCAAGAAGCCTTTTCCTCGATGGACAACTCCTGTACGACTGAGAGCCTACACAGACGAACCACTTATTAGCTTTAGGGGGCCATCACTTTTTCACACAGGGACATGTAGCTTTGGATGTTTTTCCTCCCTTAAAAATAAAAAGTTTCATTTAAAAACTGTTCTCATTGACTAATATTTCATTTTATTTGTTTGATGATCTGAAACAGTTAGGTGTGACAAACCCACACACAAAAAAAAAAAAAATCAGGAAGGGGGCAAACACATTTTACATCACTGTATTTAACTCAGGACCTGCAGGACCTGATGCTCATATGCTCATTTCTCATGGTGAATGTGTGCCAGAGTAACGAATAAATGTGTCAGCACCTACTACTTAGCATGATATTCCTTTTCAGAATAAAACATCTGTTAAATGTGACCCAATGCAGTAAAGATGGCATAAAACAAAATGGAGGCTGGTTCCTCGGAACCTCCTTGCCAGATGGGTGGGTTTAGTGAGGTGCCACACGTCTTTTATCACCTCCGGCTCGGCTTTGAAAATAATCATATTTCCATTTTGGCCTTGACTGGTTCCAGTTGGACAACTCCAAGAGCACAGTTTTTGGAGTGCTGTTTGGACTCAGACTTTGACGTGCAACACTCAGCTGACAGCAGGGGCTGAGGCCAAGACATCTGGGGAATGCAACTTTGTGTGTGTGTGTGTGTGTGTGTGAGAGATTGTGTGAGTGCTAAAGTTTTTGACAGCTGAATTTTTATTTAAAAAAACCCAAAACAAAACATTAAGGAGTCTGATACTTTATATCAACCCTACCAAACAAATTATCAAACCTTTTTGTTCACTTCCTGTATTACAAATGTACTCTTTGCCAATTTTAAAATACATAGGAAAATGCTAAGACAATATTTTGGTTTTAAACAGAATGAACACGGTGAGCGCATGAACACAGACAACTGACACGGACAGTTTTCTCAACAGGAAAAAAAACTACTGATGTAGGTGCCGCGGGCGGCGGAGCCTTCGTCCCCACAGTCGGCCCTTACCGGGGCGATTGGTCGGCAAATATAAACACAACATTTCAAAATGTGTTGAGGAATGACGTATTTATTGGTGAACACCAATGAAAGTGCAAAATCACTGAGAAAAATAATCTTTCCAACATCGCACTCAAAAATATTACCATGACGCAAAAATAGGCTTAGAGGGAGTTGCGCACCCAGAGGTGAACCGCCCCACAAACACCGAATGTCCATGAATCCATCAGGACCACATCATCTGCAAATAGCAGAGACGAGATCCGAAGACCAAGCTTCACATCGTAGGCGCTGTCCACACAAATACGGAACTTGTTGTCCTTAAAAACTGAGCTTTTGGAAAACTCCGGCCAGGGTGAAGATTTTTCTCAACTTTGTATTCGTGTGGATGGCGAAAACAGAGCTTTTCCTTTTTGCTGACAGTCGACGTAACAGTTACGTGCCGTTATTCCCACATTGAATGTGTGCAAAGGCAAACATAACACTGCTGCTTCAAGCATGCTGAAATGACTTTTTGTGCGTGTAAGAGTAGACAAATACAACAGAGGAAGAGAAGAAGATGATGCAACAGGTGGCCAACTTTCTACAATTGAAGGGGGTGGATAAGGATGCCATCAACGTCAGCGTGGAGTTGAACAAATAAGTATGTTTATTTTGTGCATTAAGAGTGTTTCATCTTTCTCATTCATAGTCTGATTCCCCTGAAAATGAGGCTTTATCGCTGGTTGTATGTATTTGTGTACTTTGGCTACTGCTTTATCGTGATTGTTCAAGTTTCCCCTTCAATTTGGTATTAATTAAATATGCAGACTTCAACTGTAGCCAATGTGAGTGGACAAAAGGGGTGTAACGCTTCACTTTAATAACAATTTGATTCGTATCACGATTCGTCTGCGACTGGCTGGCGACCAGTCCGGGTGTACCCCGCCTGTCGCCCGAAGTCAGCTGGGATAGGCTCCAGCATGCCCCCGCGACCCTAAAGAGGAGAAGCGGTATAGAAAATGGATGGATGGATGGATCACGATTCGTGGTTGCCGATACAATTCTAGGACGATATTAGTTAATTTAAAACAATGTGATCCAAAACGATTCAGTAACTTTAAATCGATTCAGTAACTTCTCGTTGTTTTTTGTGATCAGGTGTAAACAAACAAACAAGTAAACAACAATTCATGGCAAATGTATTCACATTTATTTGCATAAGGAATGAATGAATTAATTAATTAACAGGTTGAATTAAATCAAATCTGTCAATAATTCTTTAAATGTAATCCATTTTTAATTTAATTAAATCTGATAAAACATGACTTGAAATTGAATGCGATACCTCATTCGCTCATGTACCCCAAGTATTAAAGAAGTTAGAGCACATTTCACAGCAGGAAATACAGGACTGCCTTTGGTTCCCGTTGCTTTAACATTGAGTCAGACAAAAGCTGTGATGGACCCACGGACCGAGTACAACCGCACTACAAAGTATATCATAACGTAGGCTGGTATGTGTTGTGGATTTGGACGGAATTTTCAGGAAATGGAATATGGAAGAATTGATTACATTTTGGGGATGATCCAAAATTCCAAATTTTCCCCAAATTCACCTTTTTCCCTGCAACTTCTTTATATTATGACCCGCTACTACTGCCACATTTCTCAACCGGTTCAAGCCATTCCAACATCAAACTGCTCAATATGCTCAGGACATTCAGGCTCCCTATATTTATACTGAAAACAAATTCTAAATTTTCCCCAAATTCACAATTTTCCGTAAAACTGCTATTACTTCCACATTTCTTTAGCGATTCACTTCATTCCAACATCAGCTCGTTCAACAACGTCAGGACATTCATGCTACTAGCCACAGCACAAAAATACACACATTTTCTCTTCCGGAGCGCAAAATGCCTTTGATCTAAAGAGTTGTAGCTACTTCTACATTTCTCAACCCATTCGGACCGCATGACTAATCAACTTACGCCAAATCAAGCTGTTACACGAGTAACGTTTAACGTTTTTATCATTAAAAGTGCAAAAAACACACACATCCATAACACAGCCATGATATCCATTATGCCAAATTCAACAATATTAAGAAACATTTATTGGTAATCACCAATACGCTGTTGCTCAATTTATGTACACAAATTACTGAAAAAAATAATTTAAAAAATGATTGTAGAATGTATATACAGTATTTATCCTCCGTGTTTTGGATTTTCTTGTTCCATTTAATGTCTCCACTTATTCCAACTTATTCCTATTTATCCTAAACAAGCTATCCATATTTTGTCACGTTTATTAAAATTCAATCTTATTTTTGCATGTTTGTAGACGTCGCTGGCGCCCCCTGCCGAGCGGAGGAAGTACTGCACGGGCAAGCACGTCTTCAGTTTGACTGAATGGTTTACGTTTTTAGGCTAATGCCTATTGACGACCTAGGGTATGAGTTGTGTCGACATTTGAAAAGAAAATGCCTTCATCATCTTGACGCGTCGGCCCAGAGGCCACTGATAGCAAAGTCCACAACTTCTCAAGGCTCCTCACCCTCCAGAGAGGTGACGGACGCTCCATCACCTGTTATTGGGGTTACTTAAGCTTCCCAAAACAATGTGTGTTCGAGAGACTAATACATTAGCGTGACAAAAATGCCTCCTTGAAAAAAATCAGACCTCACAAATAGCTCGGCTTTACTTTCCCTGAAGTCGTATGAATGCACGCTGCCGGCCGCCCGGTGTTGTGTGTGTGATGAAAACCCTCGCATCTTCATCCGCTGTGGAACACATACGTAAACAAGACGGCTGCGACGTCGCGGTGGATGCATCTTCATCACACGCACGACAATGGGCAGCCGACAGCACGCTTTTATACGACGTCAGAGACGGTAAGGCCGAGCGATTTTTGAGTCTAAGTATGCTAAGTATACTCTGTGGCAGAAAGACGTCAAAAGTAGACTGAAGTATACGTTTTAGTATGAAAGTATACGTGTAAGTCTTAGTATTAATGTACTTAGTCTTAGACTTTGGTTTATGCTTTTCAGTATAAGCCAAGTATACTTCACTGTGCTATTCTTAAATATAGAAAATATAGTTTATAAAAAGTCAACCTCAAGTATGCTTCCTCAGTTTTAGTATAAATATACATGTATACAGTGTTCCCTCACCACATTGCGGTTCACTTGTGGCCTTTTTTTAAGTCCAATTTTGCACTTTTTTTAAGAACGTATGAACGCGCAATTTGTGCATCCTTGCGGCGTATTAGACTGATCTATCGGTGCTCTGTTGCTTGGGTCTGTTATTGTATTTACTACTGCTACCAGTACAGGGTTATACACCCATGTGAGAGTATCCACTTCATCTCAGTAAGCAGAGAGCCACAGCAGTCCTGATTGGCTAAGGGAGAACCCGCCCATTGTGTTCTGCTTTCTGACTGGCTGTAGAGCATTGTCAATCAAGCTCCTTCGTGCAGGACTGCTTGTTTCCTGTTGCCATCATACATGCTGAATGAAGGCAGAAGTTCCGCAGCTGCAGGGCGCCTGGAATGCTGTAAATGAATCGCTTCATGGAGGACGAGGAGGAGGAATGTGTTTTAACAAAAAATGCTCCAGCCTAATGGCGCCCGGACAAGCGCGATGGAGCGAGGAGTGAATACGTGAGCCACTTCATTTCTTGTGTCCAACCCTGTAGGTTGATCATTAAAATTCAAACGAAATTAGAACTTTGAGAGTGTTTAAACAAGAGAGGAATGTGAGAAAACCTTCATACCTGTCTGAGAAAAGTGTATAAAGGCTTTACAGCCTTAAAACATATCAGAATTGTACAAAAATAAAGTTGGCTACTTTTGTGGATTTCACTTATTGCAGGAACTTGTCCCCCACGATAAAGGAGGGAGCGTTGTATTCATAGCATACTTGAATCAACTTAGAGAACAGTACGATGCCGTGCGTTTAGCAGAGTGACTCAGGAGTGGGAGACAAGAAAGCCGACAGGAACAGAGGAGCAGAGACTCATTGCGGTGGGATCAAGAAGCACATTCCCTCCACACTACATCAACACTTCCTGTTCAGGCGGCGAGAAGGAGTGAAAAAGAAAATGTGGGGCGCTGCGGAGATACCGTACAACAACGAGGCAGCCCAGTCTGGGCTTGGTTCCTCCTCTGTCAAAACAACACCTAACAATCTGATCTCTTTGGATTTTCTTCTGTATCTCCAACCAGGGTCCACAGATGCCAGCTGCTCAGCGCTAGCCGACTAGCTGAAGGCCCGAGCTGTCAACTCGGCACAGGGAGTGAGGTTTACCGACGTACTTCACGCATCCGTTACGCTCGCATGAAAGTATTCTGTCACATAAACAGCAACTCATCACAGTGCAGAGGGTCAAACCCTTGAGCTCTGAGCTGGCAGGTGCACACGTGAAACCCGTGGCTGCTTGGCAGCCTGTGGGCCGTGCATGATCATCACTTTGCTTCGTGGATGCAAGAAGAATTGTAAAAGGGCCCGTTTGTGCACAAGGAAGAAAATGCAGGATTTGTGATGGGAAAATGTCTAATTCACAGATATAACTTCAGTCACATGCTCTTTGGGTCTGTGCTCGGTCTTGGGACTCTGACGTTACATTTCGATACAGGGTGGCTCCTCATGTTCCTGCATGTTGTCTGACCTCTTTTGGAAAAGAAATAAAGCTCTCTTTATGTGCGGCATTCTTTTTTTTAAGAAATCATTTTTCCACAACAGGCTATGCAACAAAGCACCACTTTTTAGTGTCCTGCTGGCCTCCATCTCCTGGGTTTTCTTTGCGTAAAGCAACTTCAGAAGGATGCCAGAGAGCGACAATACTTCAACGATCTGCATTGTTTTGATTTTTAAGAGCCAATGCAATGTGACATGCCAAAAAAAGCAGACTGCAAGTGGTGATGCACGTCTTACCTTCATGTGTTCTGCTGCAGGGTGGACGTAGCGCAGACTGGTGAAGCTCTTGAAGCTTTTATGTGCGAGAGGGAGGAGCCGCAGGAGCAGAGGAGGGAGTCCAAACACAAAGAGAACAGGATCTGTCTCGGAGAAAAGGCGCAGACGAGGAAAACCGGGGAAAGTACTGTAATGTATTTGTCTTGGCCGGGCTGCGAGTCGTTTTAATTTCTGTCTAGTTGCAGACACACCTGCACAAGCTGTTTAGGTCCAATGCAAACCTTGACAAAAAAACAAATAATGGCCGTCTCATTGACCTCATGATGTGACTAAAATGCCTGTTAGACCATCATGCGGTCCTGCTTGTTTGTTGTTGTCTCTCTCTGTACTGTCCCCCTCTTGTCCTTTTTGTCTTCTCTATCCCCTCCTGTCCCGGTCCCGCCGCTACAAATTTGCATAACAACAAACATAAAAAAGGCAAATAAAATCTATAAAACAGGGCCTTTAGATCAGCACCTATCTGCCCCAATGGCTGGACAGGCCAAAAAAACACTTTCAGTATCAGTGTCTTCATGCCTTGCCTGCAAACATGGTATTCATGCTTGAACGATACACAAGACTCCAGCTAGGTGGCAGCAGTGTAAGCGAAAAAAGTGAGGATAGCTGGAATGAAAAGACCAGGAAATACAGTGAAGCATACAGTCCGCAGCCCTTGGCCGTTGAATAAGTGAATAAGATCGCTTTGTGGATTCTTTGTCAGCTTTTCTCTGCTTTGACGATCACACAGGCTGAGCCGTGTTGCTCAACTTCTAAATTGTTTAAGATGTTCTCTCGGCTCATTTTGCTCACGTGTTTTGAAATCGCCGGTGCCAGCGACTCGTGTTGTACAGGTAAATAAATATCCGGTTGTCAGTGTAGTATTTCAATTTGGGGGGGTGTATATAATAATAGAGCAGTACTACATTAGGCAGTTTCACGTTGAAAGCAACCTAGACAATCACCATGCAGGTTTCTTCTAGCGAGCATTTGAACTTGTAGCTTATTTCAAGTAGGCAATCCCCGCTCGGAACAGCTGGTTCACATTTGAAGACTCATTCTTCATTCTTTGTTTTATTTCACGTCAGCTGCGGCAGAAGGAAAACATGTCGTCTGATTTGCAGCGGTTTTCACAGCAAACGGTATCGTTCCATCGAGCTGAGCTCACGTTGATTGTTTCCCTGCATCCATCACTGTGACCTCGAAAGGAGCGCCCCTGCTGCCGATAGGCTGTCTGGCTCTTTCACGTGCTCATGGCACCGAAACACATTATTTCCGCCGTAAAAAACAGCATTGAAAGGCATATTTCCTGTGGTAGATGTGTGCTTGAATGTTGACATCTTGATTCTTTTTTACTGTTTTTGTCACGTCTTCCAGGTCTGGAGGAGGAGGAGCACGTGACGTTACAATCGAACAGTCCCACCCGGAGCTACAAGGCACTCTCTGATTTATGCTCAACTCTTGGATGGATTTCTGTTGTGGTGTGAAAAAGTGTTTGCTTCCTTCCTCATTTCATATTTTTTACATGTTTGTCACACTTAAATGTTTCAGATCATCAAACAAATGGAAATATTAGTCAATGACAACACAACCACCGCGATTGGCTGGCGACCAGTCCAGGGTGTACCACGCCTCTCGCCTGAAGCTGGGATAGGCTCCAGCATACCTGCGACCCCAGCAAGGATAAGCGGCATAGTAGATGGATGGACAACACAACTGAACACAAAATGCAGTTTTAAATGAAACTTTTCATGATTAAGGGAGAAAAACAATCCAAGCTACAAGAAGTGATGGCCCCCTAAAGCTAATAAGTGGCGGCCCCCCCTTAGCAGCAACAACTGCAATCAAGCGTCTCTTCCAGCGCTGTGAAGACATTTTGCAGAATTGTTGTCATTCAGCCGCATTGGAGGCTTTTCCAGCCTTTTTAAAGTCATCCTACTTGTATTTCAATATGTTTTGACTAACGGTAGACCACCGTGTACCACCAAACAACGATCATCATTCATTTGTGAAAAGTGTGATCTAGCGAGGGAGCGATAATTGAATCGCGATATTGCGAGGGACGACTGTATGTCACTTTCCTGGCTTTGTTGTGAGGTAATTCATGGTTGCACGTGTTTGAATGCGCTTCACAGCCGAGATGGCGTCGATTCAGAAAACCTGCTGGGGGCGTGTCCAAATCACCACTTCATTTCACTCCGATTTCTTAGTTGTTTACTTTTCGATGGCAGCAGTGCGACAAAAACATAAGACGAAGTGTGTACTTCCCATGAGCACTTTAAAATGGATTGTAGCTGGGACATGCCGAGTCTTTCTTCCATGCTTGGACTTCTGCTTTTTGGATGTTTTATAGTTGCCCCGTTGTTTCCCTGCTCTTCTTTATATTATGATACTTTGTGGCTCCCTTCTTTGTTGGCTTTGTTGTACTTGGTGGGACTATCATCATGAGATCAGAACTTTTTGGGGGTCACACACAAGCTGCACAAGAGCACAAGAGTTTGAGGAAGTCCCCTTCATGCTCTCCTTAAAGTCTAAACTGAGTTTCCCCGCACAGGAACATGAAATGGTCATTTTCTTCTTGTTAAATCAGGTAAGAAAGGGAAAAGATGACATCATTGCAATTTCAGCTGCTTAACGCTGAAAGAAAACACGTGGCTACATTTAGCTACAAGGTCAGTGAGGAAAACTTCAGCTCGTGTTTCACAGCCGTCTCACGATCCTTTTCCTGCAACATCACAAGGAATTTACCTCCTGTCAAGAGTCATGTGATATTTCCATAGTCTATGTCTCATGGAACATCCACATTGGATAGTGTGAATAGTGAATGAGGAGGACATCATCTACTGTAAGACAAATGAACAGAACAGAATAACTGTTCGTGGGTTGTAAGGGGGCGATTAGGCACACTAGGGACGAGGGCTCTCATGATAACAAATTTTGCTGGTCGGTAATTGTGCTACAAATTATCATTGATAATCGATTTTATCGACAGCACTTTTTGAGATCATTTTTTTCATTGTCGTGAGAGGTGTACTTCACATTTGGACCGCTAGATGGCACTCAAGCATAGTGTACGGTTCACCAGTGGAAGACATTAGTTTGACACAGAAGTTGCCTGTACGAATGTTTTTGCAACGTGGCCAGCGACACTGTCTGTGAGCGCGCACCATTTTGCAGTAGGAGGCCTCGGGGAAGACCCAGGACCCGTTGGAGAGACTATGTCTCTCAGCTGGCCTGGGAACGCCTGGACGAAGTAGCTGGGGCGACCCCAGCGACCCCATCTTAGATACGCGGTAGAAGATGGATGGATTGATGGACGGATGCAACTTATTGTTGAGTCCTGGCGAGATCAATAGTGTTTCTCACCTTCTTTATCAAATTGCTACAACGTGTGTGGTGTTTTGATTCGGCACTTGATTTTGTGAACGATACCGTACAAAGCATACTATCGTGTTACATGCAATACTGTACGAAAACCGAGGCGAAACTGTCGCGAACACACAAAACGAATCATACAAAAAGCGTGGTGTACTGTACAACAAATATTTCATTTTCTAACGGCGTCTCAATGACTTGCGGGGTTTTTTTGCGATGCGCTGCTAAGTTTGAATCGGAACCCTGAGAAAAGCGGGGCTCTACTGTGTGTCAAAAAGAACCGATCATGGAAGCCTCGTTTCTGGTCAAACAGCTGTGACAGGTTTTATGTCTAACATCAACATGAAGACAATGAAATCTCCTCAGATTGTCAACGTTAAAGGACTTCAGCGTGGGTGGGGGGCTGTGACAGCAACAGAACTACACAAGCCAACCCAGAAAGGAAATGAAGGATTAGAGGATGACTGTTGTCTCTGCTGCTGGCTCGGATCTGTTTGTGCTGCTTTGATGAAGCGAGGGTTCTCTCTCTTCCTTTGCCAGCAGAGTCCGTTTTTACTGGCGCTTCGAGCCTCACTGGAGACACGCAGGGGGCTCCTATGCACACCGTGTTGACAGAGCGGGACGTCAGCGCCGGTGAACTTGTCATGGAGGATTGCTGGCGTTTCCAGAGGCTGAATTAGGACCAATCAGCACCGTGGAGCCTAAAAGCCGGTTTACTTGCTTGAGGACCAACGGGGGCAAGAGTTCCAAAATCAACTTGGATGGATTTAGGGATCCGGTTACGAGATATAAGATAGCTGATATTTATCGACCACAAAAGAATGCAGGAAGGCAATTAAAAGATAAGTTGGAATAAGTTCTTTGATATTCCAAGGTGAACTAGATCCATCACCGCATCTCCTTGGGCCCGGATCCCAGCAGTCTGCTCGGACGCGGCCTGGATATAAGATCGCCTTTCTCCACATGTATCGGAGGTGCCTCCAGGTTTGGCGAACAGGAACACTGCAGGAGGAAGGGAGAATAGAGGAATTTGTACAGTGGAAACCATTTTCCAAATAAACTCATTGTCCCGAATTAGTCAGAGGGAGAGGAGCGGCTGAACGACCGTTAAACTTAATGACAGGATACAGAACCCACCAAGACCCTGCAGTGGGCCGGTTGCCGAGCATCACCACATTCACCTCGGCGGTTATGGACTTCTGGCTGACGGAGAGAACAGAATTCTCTTCAAGGACGAGGTTTGCTTGCACATGAATATCAGCCGGACAGCAACTGGCTGCCGGTGGAATGAAGCAGGGACCCGCGCCAGACCACAACTCCGTAAGCACCGAGTGCTCAATCCACAAGCGTTTGGTTGCTTTTTGATGCAGGAAGGCTGTTCGCTGTCCTGACTGCTCAGTCTAATATGACAAAGTCAACAATAAAGTCATCTTTGCATCGTTGTTAGTCACTGGACCATCACTCATAAAAGCCAAGTGGCGAAAAGACGCAAGTCAATTGATACACCCACACGGCTTGCTCCTCCCCCTCCAAATCCTTGGAACATTTCCAATAAAAGTGACTGCTGGGATTACTGGAGTAGATTCAGCTCCATAACCCTCTCTCTTCAATTGCCGTGGGGTACCAGCGACGAAAACTAACAAGCTATGTGCACAATCCAGGTCTAAAGTACGCCTCACACACTTTTTAATCGCATTTAAAAGTTCGCTGACACGATTTATCAACTTAAAGGTGTCTTATATTCTTTGTATGTACAGGGGTGTGAAAGTGTTTGCCCCCTCCCTGATTTCTTATTTTATTGCATGTTTGTCACACTTAAATATTTCAGATCATCACATTTAAATATTAGACAAGACAAAAAGCAGTTTTTAAATGAAACTTTTTAGGGAGAATAAGAATCCAAAGCTGCAAGGCCGTGTGGAAAAGTCATTGCAACTCACAGCAACTGTGGTGCGTTCAAGGGCCGCTAAACAAGTGTGAAATTTCAATACTTCCAAAAAAAACCCAAAACATTCCATGAAGCATAAAGACAAAGAAGGTATTTTAAACTGTGGCACACGTATGATGTCCATTTTATCTGCTCCATCACACTTTTAGAAATGAGGCTGAACAAGATGCGTTTGTCACATAAAACAGAAAACAAAATAAAAGTGATTCAATAAAGTGCATGAATTTGCAGGCCTTATGCTGTATTGCTGACTTTTATTCATTTTTCCAAAAGCAAAACATTTCAAAAAACAGTCTTACAACAAAAGTGCGCCCCTGTCCAGCATCATCTCCTGCTGGCGATCCTCTTGGACCGTCTCAGAACCAGGCTTGGTTCCTCCTCCGCAAGTTTAGAGTTCTTTGCCGCTCTGCCACTTTTCACCTGCGAGGCTCCGGCAGGTTTTCGCCTCCCTCGGGTCCCCTCCACAAGTTCTGGCTCGTCTTCCAACATCTGCTGTCCAGTGGATGCTTTGGTTGTCTTCTCGACTGTGGACTTTAAGGAGATATTCTTGGACTTGCTGCTACTTTTGTCCTCGTCTGCTGGCTTCCTGCTTATTGGCTGACTTGTCTTTGGAGCAACAATCTTTCTCTTGGCCTTTTCTGGATGCTTGACATGACTTTCAGCCGCTTGCACGTCCTCTGAGGCGCCGCCGCCACCGTCCTTTAGCTCCTGAATGACCAAGCAGACGTGTAAAGCTTTCACACGTTACACCAGGGATGTCCAAACTGTGGCCCGGCGGCCATATGTGGCTCACAGGTCATTGCACACACACCATTTTTACACATGCAAATTTTTGACACATTTATACAGATACACATTCATGCACAAACACACACACATTTATACTCACACTTTCACACATTTTTCACACACGTACCAACCACATTTTTCAAGCACAGCCACACTTTTATGCACAAACACACACACATTTATACACAAACACTATACATGTAAAATGTAGAATTGTGTGTAAAACTGTTTGAAATTTGTACGTGTAAAAATGTTGTGAAAGTGTGTGTATACATACTGTATATACACACACACACACACACACAATACATTTTCCAAAATGAAAGAGCAAAGTGAGATCTTACGTCTCGCTGAGCCAGTTGAGACGTGAGCTCGGACACGTCACTGATCAGCCGCTGAATGAGCAGCTAGAAGCAAACGGACGAGTTGAATAAAAAGTGCTCGTTCTCATGCAGTCGTGTTGGTTCTTCCCTCACCTGGTTGCTGGCAAGTTGTTTCTCTTGCCGTCTCCTCTCCTTGTCGTCCTTCTTTCTCCTGAAAAACACACACACCCACACACACACCTCACTCTGAGACAACACACACATACTTGAACACCCTATGGGAGAGCAGCGCTACACATACTGGCTAGCAACCATCTTCTCCAGCTGACTGACGGCCTCCCTCTTCTCGCTCAGCGCCACATGTACGTCTCCTGTCGTCACCATGGCCAGCAGCGACCTGGCGTCCAGCTCGGACACTTGCGCTACGGGCGACGCCACTCGGAGCACCAGCTTGAGAAGCTCTGCAAGCTCCGAGCACGTTGGGAACTGACAGGCGGCGTTGATCATGAAGCAGGACAGCACGCGTATCAGAGTATTTATCACAGCGTGTTTGACTTGGAAGGTTCCACTGTCTGAGTGACTTTGGAGATGCAATGTCACTTGAAAGGACAGCAAGCAACCTCGGCTCACCTTCTCAAGGTCAGCTCGCGCTTTCTCCCTGGAGGCCAGCGCGAGCTCCAAGGCCATCGTCTCACTGGTCACCTCCCTCTTCAACGCCTTCAGCTGTTCCTGCATGAGGAGCGCGCCGTTGCGGTCGGCTTCCAACCGGGTTCGTGTGCTCACTGCACTGGGAACAAAACCTCACCTCCAGCAGCTTGCTTTGTTTGTCCTCTTTCAACGTCCTGATGAAGTCCAGGTCGTTTGGCGTCAGCTGATACCCCTTCATGCCGTTCAACAAGGGGTCCGAGTAATCAGCACCGCCTGGAGGGCATGCACGGAAATCCTCGCACGCATTATTAGTCATTTTACACGACGGAGAATTAGGGCCACATTGAAAAAACAACCCAGATTACGAAAATAGGGTTGGAAATTTATGAGAAAAAAGTTGGAAATTTACATGAAAAAGTAATACAATTACTAGAATAAAGTTGAAAATGTACAAGAATAAAAAGTAGATTTATGAGAAAAATGGTCACATTTATGGGAATAAAGTTTTACATTTACAAGAAAAAAAAAGACCAATTACTAGAATAAATTTGAACATTTATTACACAAAAAAACACTTTTGAGAAGTTGTACATTAACAAGAAAAAAAAACTAATAAATTGACAAAACAAGTCATAAGAATAAAGTTGTAAATCTACAAGAAAAAAAAAAATAATAATAAATTGAGAAACGATGAGAAAAAAATACATTTGAGATTTTTAAAAAATGACATGAATAAAGTTGCAAATTTACAAGAAAGTCACAAATTTACTAGAACAAAAAGGTGTAAATTTATGAGAAAAAAAATTGTAAACATGCGAGAAAAAAACTAGCAAATTCACAAAAAAAGTCGTACGAATAAAGTTCTAAATCTATGAGATAAAAGTGGTAAATTAATGAGCTAATTCAATTTACTAGAATTTTTTTTGTAAATTTGAGAATAAATTTGTAACTTTACAAGAAAAATCATAAATTTGAGAAAAAAATGTCATACATTTACAAGAAAATAATGGCAAATTTAAGAGAATAAAGTTGGAAATTTACAAGAAAAGTCATAAATTTACTAAAATAAAGTTGGAAATTTATCAGAAAAAGTCAAATTTATGAGAATTGTCGTAAATTGACATGAATTAATTTTTTTAAAATAAATTTGAGAAAAAGTAAGTTTACAAGAAAAACTCATACAAGAAAAAAAAAAAGTAATAAATTTACGGAAAAAAAGTACATTTACGCTAAAGTTGTAAACGTATGAAAAAGTCACACATTTTCTTCATGAAATATTGTGACTTCATTCCTATAATAACTTTTCCGCAACCTAATTTTCCAAAATGTACATCTTTGTGTGATTTATTGCAAAAAATTATTCTTTCATATTTCAACTGTGCTACTAAAATAATTTTGTCACAATATTACGACTTTATTCTCTTAAAATTGCCTGTTTTTTTTGTGAGAATTCAACATTTTTCTCTTAATATTTTGACTTTGTTCCCGCAGTTGGTCCCCCCCCCCAATTATGTCAAATTTCTTTGTGTAAATTCTGATTCATTCCCGTCATATTTTGTCTTTATTCTCACTTTATAAACATAACGTTTTTTCCACAAGGTCATGTTCCAAAAAAAAAACAACTTTATTTGTTGTTTTGCTCGTTTCTCATGATTACGACTTCCGTTCATGTTTCAACGTTCATCATTTTTCTGCTACTTGAATAAGGTTATTTTTCCGTGTAATATTCCGCCATTATTCTCGGAACATCACAAACATTTCTCGTTAGATTTCAACTTCGACTCGAAATACTGCTGATTTTTCCATTCTTGCTTTTGTTTTTTCTTGCTAAGTTATATTTTTCGAATGTACCAATAAAAAAAAAAACTAACAAAAACCCCACCCCCGTTTTAGAAGGATCGTGCATGCACGTACCTGAATTTGCGTCCGTCCTGCTGACCTTTGAATCAAGCTGCTCCCCGCTGGCCCCCTTTGGATCACAGACTTCCAGGTCACCGATAAGAAGACAAAGAAGCGGTCAAGTAAAAGCACACACGCAAACGCACACCTCAGTCATCTCCTGGGGGGTCAGGGGTGGGTCACTAGCTGGAGCCTCGCTGCAAAAGTCCAACTCTTGCTTCACTTGGATGAGAGACGGGGTTCTGGGCAGTTGACGGCCACTTGGGATAAAGTTGAGACTGCTCCAGTCCTCCATGGCAACGCAGGCCTCTGCGTTGTCACAAAAACGTACTGTTGTCCTCCTCGTCGCCTCTTTAGCGGAGTCCGTGTGATCAGCTATTGTTTGCACCTGGTGGCGCATTATTACATTGTGACCACAAGGAGGCGACAGAGTTGTAGTTTGAAAATGCAGCCGGTTTACTTCGAACAGGAATTTATTTTGTGCATTTTTTTAAAATACCACTTCAACCGCGCCAAAGAAATATAAGTGTGTGTGTGTGTGTGTTGGGGGGGGGGGGGCTGTGTGTGTGTGCGTGCGCTTTGTCAAGTACATCCAAAAATGTTTAGGCTATACTTGATTTGCACATTTGCAGCGCTACATACTGTTGGTTGGACACATGCTGGGTTTGCAATGCAGATAGGATGATCGTGAATGACCTTTTGTGTTGTTCTGTTCAGGGAGAGCTTGAGCCTACCCCAGCTGCTTAAACTATTGTATTTTATTTACTAGAGACAAACCTTTTTTTCCATAAATGTATGACTTAGACAGAGTTGAAATATTAAATGAAACATTTATTTTTAAAAGAAATTGCAATATGTGAAAGTACGACGGAGTATTAGGGCCACATTCAAATCCCAGATTTCGAGAATAAAGTCGTAAATTTATGAGGAAAAAAAAGTCAGGAATGTCCAAAGTGTGGTGGTGGTGGTGGTGGGGGGGCATTTGCGGTACGTATGTGTTTTTTTTAATTAGCCAGTGGCACATTCTAAAAATGTAATTTAACAAGGAAACTAATAAAACAAAAAACAAAACAACATTAAAAAAACGGACAAATCAGCAGCATAAAAGAATAAAAACAAAATATAAAGATGCTAAGTTTTTTTGTTGTAATATGAGAAAAAAACCAAACAACAAATGAAGTTGGAATTTTTGGAAAATTAGGTTGTGGAAAAAGTTCTAATATAATGAGTATAAAGTCAAAATATTATAGGAATTAAGAGAAGAAAATGTTGAAATGTTGAAAAAAGTTGAAAAATAAACAAAAACAACAACAACAGCAGAAGTGGAAAAAACAGCTGTAAAAATAAAGTAAAAATATGAACAGAAAAAAGTCATATTTTAATGAAAAAAGGCACAATTTGACAAGAATAAACTACTCATTTTGGGCCGCACGGTGGTCTAGTGGTTAGCATGTTGGCCACACAGTCTGGAGATGGGAAGATCTGGAGTTTGCATGTTCTCCCCGTGTGTGTGTGTGGGGGGGTTTTCTGGGTACTCCAGTTTCCTCCCACATTCCAAAAACATGCATGTTAGCTTCATTGGAGACTCTAAATGGTCCATAGGTATGAATGTGAGTGTTTGTCTATATGTGCCCTGCCATTGGCTGGACACCAGTCCAGGGTGTACCCCGCCTGTCGCCTGAAGTCCGCTGGGATAGGCTCCAGCATACCCCTGCGACCCTAAAGAGGAGAAGCAGCATAGAAAATGGATGGATGGAACTGCTCATTTTATGAGAAAAATAGTGTAATTTTAGTAGTATAACGTTGAAAAATTAAAGAAAAAAATGTTCTTTTTAAAAATTTGTAACATGAAAAAGTATGACGAGTATTAGGGGCACGTTGAAAAAAAAATCTGAAGTCATAAATTTGCAACTTATTTCTTGTAAATTTACGAGCACAGAGTTGAAATATTCAAGAAAAAACATGCTATTTTTTAAAATGAGTAATATGGGAAAGTACGACAGAGTATTAAAAAAAATCGGAGATTTCGAGAATAAAGTCGTAAATTTACAAGAAAAAACTTGTAACTTTATGCTACAGGCATTGCCTGAGACAGCTATGAAAAGGGGGGCCTTATGTGACGTTAGGAGGGGGCGGGGTAAGGAAGGCATGCTAGCCATGCTAATCTAAACGCTAAATGCTCAAGCGCTCTGTTTTGCTGCCACGTTCTGAATAAAAGCAAGAGGAAAGTTTCTTTCCTTCCTGAAGAGCTATGCTCTATTTTCCCTCTGACACCTAATATTCAACACTTTATTCTCAAGACCTCAGATTATTTTGTTTTCACTTCCTCCTTCCTGTCATGTGTGATTTCTCCATCTATGATCCCTGCCGAGCTCATAAATGCCCTTCTGCCACCTTGTGGCCGTTTTAGGGCTAAAAATTGCTCTGAAAGTCACGTGCATCAGTGGACAGTCATCACCTCTTTTTGCCTCTTGGGCAAAAAAAACAAACATAAAATTGGATTGGGCGTTGGGGTTTATGAAAACGTAAAGCTGGGTCTTTGGTCCTGAATGAGTCGAGTATAAAGTGATCTGTGCCCCCCACTAATGAATGATAGTGTAAGATGATCCATGAACAGATGGAATCGGAGTCACAGTGAAGATGTCTTAAATAAGTTTCAGCAACGATGGTGCAGTGAAGCATGAAGACACCAACATGTCAAGATGGTGGTCTTTTTCAACAGCGGCGCATGCAAGCTGTACATGTGACCTCTCCTGCCACCTATTTAGTCGACTTTTGGTGAATGAAATGTGTTTTCTGTGTAAAAAACGGCCTATTGTTTGACCGGAAATCTGCTCATTTTGCCGTGAATGCTGAATTGCGGATGCGGGGGGGTGCACCGTGTTGCGTGCCTGCACAGCCACAAGCTGAGCTTCGGCCAGGAAGTTTAGATTTGGCGTGTGTGAGACGGGCAGACAGATGGGCCCAGATAAACCAACGGAAACACGACTATGTTTAACCTGCAGGTGTCACACTGCCAGTGCCACACGCTTTAGGGCACTCCAGGAACTCGAGAGGCGAGCTCTGAGTCGTAAATACTTCTGTTTTTAAACGCCCGGCTCTCAATGATGCTGTTGAAGTGGGAGAGGGAAAAGGGTCATGCACAACGCCGATGGGGGGGAAGAACCTACTTCAACTTATTGTATTATGTATGTCGGCCGCACACTGGAGGGCCGTTACTGGGCTCCGGAACAACTAAAAACTCTTTTGTGCCGCTAAAAGACGCAAGGCTCACTAGTCTGCAACCTGTCCAACTCAATTATAAGACCACTACATTCTTTGTTATTACTGTCACTTTCATAGGAGCGCATCCTTTAACATGCTCAAGGATACGAGCTTTGTCCTTCCTGATGGTCACGGCTGTTGAACGATTCAAGAGTAAAAGTGGGTGTTTCTCCTCTTGATGCTCATTTTCACTTCCATGGTGATGGCTTTTCTTTGCCTTGGCGCAAAGTACCAGAGACTGAAAACCCTGTTTTGGAATAACTATGAAAGTCCAAGAGTTTGCCACTTATAAAAAGGTATATATGACATGTTCTCTGAATCTGCTGACTAAAAACCTGACAAGAGATTCAACATTTTCCATTGAAAAGTTGATATTTAGATAGCTATAGCCTTGCAGCTGGTGTGTGTTGTGAAACAAAACAGAAGGCGTTCAAAGCGCTTCCCGCAGTCATTAACGCGCGTGACGGAGGAGGACATGTGCTGTGACATTGGATCACGTCGGGGTCACCAGTGCAGCAGTTGCAAGGAAGACGCGCTGGTTGTTTTCTAAATTCTTCGACTGCCCACGACAGGATGAACACGAAAGCAGGAACGTCTCTTTCTGCGGCCAAAACACTGCACACAAACCATGCCCCCCCCAACCCAACTGCTGCCTGGGTGAGAGATGTGCCCCCTAGTGTCCGCCACAAACCAACTGAACCCAACAAGGGCAACCACTTGGCGACGGCGGCATAGAAAAACTCCCTCATTGGAAGAAACCTCAAACAGGCCCCGTAGGGCGGCCAGAGTAGAGGGACAGATAGTAGATAGGGGGGTTGGGCGAGCGACAGGGCCGATCAACTCCAAACTACTGCACCTGATTAAAGTTCAGGACTCAGGGTTCCATTTTTTTGGTGCATTTTTGGCTCATTTTCTCAACCAAGCATGAGCGCCTTTAAATGTTCATCCTATCCTCCTCAGGGACTGCTTAGGCCTCGGGCTTCTGTGAGGGGCCATATGGTAGCGTCATAGCCGTGCGTGTGTCTGAGTACACCCAAGTACGTGTGTGTGTGTGTGTGTGTGTGTGTGTGTGTGTGTGCGCATGAGACGGAGGGCAGCCGTGGCTCAAGGTGTCAGAAGGCAGGCTGGTTTAAATTTAACTGGCTGATAGCTGCATGGCATCCCCCTCACTCAGACACACACACACACACACACACACACACACCCCCACACACACACACACACACAGGCTCAGACAGCAACGTCCCCGCACAGACTCAGCTTCACACACCATCGTGCAGCACACCTTCAGCAGCAGCCTCCCTCCATCAGACCACCTGGATTGTTCGGGGGGGCTTGCCGAGGACATACGACTGGCGGCGGACGAGCAGAGAGGATAAACATTTCATCCCAGGCGGCAGGCTCTGCAGCACCACAGCGGCGCAGTTAGCGGTCGCTTAGCTACCAGAGGTAAGAGCGGAGGGGCGTGTGTGCCGTGGTGCTCATAAACACGTTGAATGCTGGACGGGTGAGACGCATCGCCTGGAGTGGATGAGTTCATGTGCACAGACACGAGAGAGAATGAGGATAAATCACCACCCTTTGACTGCCGAGGGTAGAAGGGATGCTGCACTGGCGCCCTGCGGCCACTTTGCACGCCAAAGCTGTGGTGATGTTGGCTTCACTCGGGGAAAGTTCCAAAGGCTGCCGTGTCCATCAGAACCGGCAGCCGCCTACTGTACTAGCATGTTTGGGTGGGGTATCTGGGGGGGGTATTTCCCACTCAGTTTAGAAACACACGACGGCAGCAGGCGGGGGTCGGTTGACAGTGATATGTCACGCTGTTCAAGCATTTGCACTTCACTGCATAGCAAAGGTGTTTCTATTTCTCATTGCCATCACAGGCTGAGCGGCGGAAGTGGTTTGTTGATGCGTTGACATGCGATGAGAGCACACGAGCACGGCTCACGCTTGCAGGGACACTTCTTGCAAAGCGTCCAGTACTCCTTGACAGAATATCTTAGTCATTGTCAACATCGTAAGATCTTTTGGTACAAGAGCTTCAGCAAATGGGCGTCCGAAGTGTGCTATAGCCTACAAAATGCAAATGTCCCAAATCTTTGAAAAATGGCACCTCCAAACCAAAATGGTCGACTACCTGTGTGTCTCACAGCGTAGGTTCTGTGATGATTCAGGAGTCCTGTCTGATGAATGTATGTACTGCCAATTCGACGCCCTGGCGACCGTTGCTAATCCAGTATTGTCTAACTCTCCGGGGGTTGATATGAGCGGGTTTTGGGGCAATTGTGTCTGGGACCCCTAAAACAGTTATTCTCGACCGGTGGGTCATGACCCAAAAGTGGGACCTGAGACCATCGTGAGACCGGTTGGCTTGTGTTGTTGCAATAGTAATCCTGGACGATGCTGGTATCAAAACAATGCTTACAGATTAATATAGCGCAATCCCTCATTTATCGCACTTAATTCGTTCCATACCCTCCGTGATAAGTGAATATTCGCATTCATCCACTGAATCAATCGCAGCTGGACTGTTCGGGTTGTCTTAGAAGACGTTTCGGCTCTCGTCTGAGCAGGCTTCATCAGTTCATGCTGAAAGACTAGGTGGGACAAACACTAGTCAGACTAGATAGGACAGCTCTCGTCTGAGAACGTGGTGCAAGATCCAGTGTGTTTATCCTGTAAAAGAGGAGGCAGGTCCAGACAGGAATGGTTTCGCTCTCGCTCTCTTGTTACATTGGGAAACCAAGCAGCCACTGAGCAGGCGGGTGGCACAACGCCGACGGGCTCACGTTCAGGTCAAGACTCTGCGGTCACCTGCACCTCAAGCAGAAACCAAGCACTCTCCTCAGGACAAAAATGTACACTTTCTGGACATAGAAGGACAGTTTTTAAGAGGAGTGAGGGACGCCCTCTATGCTACGGTTGAGAAGCCGTCTCTGAACAGAGGGGGGGTCTGCAACACCACACATACTCATAAATGAAATATATTTGTAATTAGAGTGTAGAAAACCTGTTCACAACCTTTCAAATAAGGTTATTAGAGCCCTCTAGACATGAAATAACACCCCTATAGTCACCTTTACACTCCTATTACCCAATACAGCAGACATAATAAGAGAAAATAAGACATTTGAGACATAAATAAGACTCGTGCTTGTGTGTTTTGCTGTAAATGTGTTCCAGTGTTAGGGGAGCTGAGCGGGGGGGGGGGGGGGGGGGGGGCAGGCAGGACATGACGTTGGGGGTTCATCATTGACTTTTAGCTTGCTGTGGGTTACGGCCGTAACAGTAGCCCATGTTAGGAATTATTGTGCCTGTTGTGAGATCATTCCAACCTGCAATAAAAGTCTGTTGTTCCGGTGATCAAGTCTGGTGCTTGTGTGTCTCACCAAACATTACTGACACCTAGTGACCAGTGTAAAATACTACGTATCACCACAACATCTTTGAATGCCTTATATTTGTATTTTAGTTCATTTAGCCATTTTTATGCTTGAAAATGCTTAATTTTGGCAAAAAATACATACAATTTGCTTAAATATGCATATTTTTGACGGATAATAGGCGGTAATCAACAACGCTACAACGTGATTTGCTGATTAATATATTTTTGAAAAACCATGCTCGAGTGAAGCCCCGAAAAAGTGGCGAGGGATTACTGTACACGTAAAACGATACTCGCATCTCCAAACCCGCAAGGCATGCTGGGTAACCTCGCGGGAGCACCTCTTCCCCACTCTGGTTCACAGCTTGTCATTCAGGGCCGATGGCAGCCAAACCAGTTGAGAGTCACTCCGCTAACATGCGCAAATGTTCACTCGCAACATTTTCTTTGTCAGTAGGGTGTTTTTTCTTTGGTTTTTATTGCGTAATATATCTTGACCTACATTTTCCTCAATGGAAAAAGTCGCTCTACAGAGACAAATGCCTAAAAGGAAACACGCAGCATGCTGCTCGTGCATTTTGGGGTTTGGCACGTGAGTGGAAGTGGCAGGTTGATCTGATTAAGTGCGTCCAATAGCAGGGCAGCAGGCCAACGCCTTCTGGTGCTGCTAATCTGCCTCAAGGGATTGTTTTGCTACTTTACGCTTTTGTAGCCTCACGTGAGCCCCAAGTGCGAATGCTGGCAGTTTCAGCGAGAGCAGGGAAGACGATATGAAGGCTGAAGTCCAGCTTGTCATTTCCTTTGTGACACATTGATAAGCAGCTGTGTGGACCAACACAAAGCTTCATTAAGCGATAGAATTTCGAGTGCAGTCGTCCCTCGCTTACTGCGGTTCAGCCGTGATACATGATTCAGTGTGAATAAATGGAATATTTTAAGTAGTTAGAGCACAGAAAAAGTCTTTTTTAACATTATAGAGCCCTGTGGACATGTTATATAGTCACCTTTACACTCCTATTATTCCTTGTTTACACCACATTGTGCAACTCTTATGATGCAGCCTCGAGCTAGCAAGCTTGTGAGATAACCGGTTAGCCTCAAATTGAGTTCTTGGGAACCTGAAGGAAAACTGCACTTTTTAAAAGATGTTCGGATCATCTACAATCCTTATGTGAGACATGAACACATGTCTTTCCCTTTTTTGTGCGTTCTAAAGATATAGAAACCAATAAAAAAGAGACAGCACGTAATGGGAAACACTTACTCCGCCTATAAAGCCTTCGGCGCGTATATTAACTAAACAGTGACATTGTTATTATTATTATTATTAACATTGCTACTCTGATTGAGCTACATGACAGGCAGAGGGAGTGAGGTTTACCAGCGTACACTTGCACAGCCTCACAGGCTGGCATCCGTTACACTGATACCAAACCACACCACGCCTGCTAGCTACTAGCCGGCTAGCCACTAGCTTCACCACACACTTGCTCACAGTGCCTCAGACCACTACCAAAAAGGTAACGCTACATATTAGAGCTGCCTCCACTGCTGCTGTGCTGTTGAGTTTGAAAAAGTTAACTAGGTGGAGGCGTTTGTTTCTATGTTGCTCTGTGACATCAATGCACCCAAGAAGGAAGTTCCGCTAATGCTTAAAAGCACCGAAATATGGCAAAATACTGTAAGTATTACATGTTATCAAGAATGTACCTGTTCCTACATGCGGAAAGCATGTATACAAAACCATGAAACCTTGTTGGAGGTTTTTGGAGGTGTTGTAATAGCAGCCTTTGTAGGTGGCATATCCACACAGAAGAGAGGAAGACGTATGTTCACGTCTTACATAAGGATTGTGAATGATGGGCGAAATTCCCCCCAAAAAGTGCAGTTTTCCGTTAAGCAGCCATTAACTTACCACTTCCACACAGAATGGGAGGAGAACTTTTTTTCACTCTATCATGTGGGACCTGTCTGACTTCATGCAGTGTTAAGGTAATGTCATGTAAGCTAGTGCCACCTAGTGACCAGAATACCACACATCACTTGTATTCCAATATGTTTGGACTAATAATAGAACATAGCCTACCACAAAACAGCCATGTTATTCATTCATTCATTTCTGAAAAACCACGAAGTAGTGAGCGATCAAACCTCATCATTGGGACGACTTCATCGCTCGTCTCCTGGATAAACCTTTGTTCCGCGTCACGCCCATTGCTGACGAGCAGGAGACATGACAAGAAACGTACAGGAACTTGCTTTATGAGACAACCGCGAGGTGCTGACATGCGTACTCGTGCTGTGCAGCAACGGTCGCTCACAGAAAGCTGCACTTTGCCTCTGATTGACAGTTTGGGGGCAGTGGGGCACAGGTTGCTAAGGTACTTTGAACTTTACCAGCTGGAGTGGCGGATTGCGACGTCTGGCTGGGAGGTTCTGTGTGGGATTCATCAATGACTGTCAAACACGCCACCCGCATTCCTGCGGCTGCAGTGTTGCACCTGATGCTTCACCCCCCAATCTGTGGTATGAATCCATACCAGGAGAGGATCTGCCACTCATTTCATTAAAAATGGAGGAAACACTGTCATTTTGGCTGTTTTACAGACCAGGAGCACGTGATACTGGCCTACAGGCATGAGCCAGTACGACATTCTGATTATGATAGCCTTGAGCAAAAATAGCACGGTTTGACGGTTTCATGGGAATGTAATTCCAGCTCTAAAATGTCTTTAGTGAAAGGAGAATAAAGCCTGAAAAGGTGTTTGCCTCCTTCCTGATATCCTTTCTTACAGTTTTTAAATGAAACTTTTCATTATTAAGGGAGGAAAAACATCCAAATCTACACGTCCCTGTGTGAAAAAGTGATGGCCCCCTAAAGCTAATAAGTGGTTGGCCCCCCTTAGCAGCAACAACTGCAATCAAGCGTTTGTGATAACTTGCAATGAGTCTCTTCCAGCGCTGGGGAGGAATTTTACACAATTGTTGTCATTCAGCCACATTGGAGGCTTTTCCTTTTTAAGGTCATGCCACAGCATCTCAATAGGATTCAGGTCAGGACTTGGACTAGACCACTCCAAAGTCTTCATCCATTCAGAGGTGGACTTGCTGGTGTGTTTTGGATCATTGTCCTGCTGCAGAACCCAAGTTGCTTTCAGCTTGAGGTCACCAACATTCTCCTTCAGCACAATTCATGCTTCCATTTATCACAGCAAGTCTTCCAGGTCCTGAAGACCATCACACTACCACCACCATATTTTACTGTTGATATGATGTTCTTTTTCTGAAATGCGGTGTTACTTTTACAGCAAATGTGATGGGACACACACCTTCCAAAAAGTTCAGCTTTTGTCTCATCAGACCACAGAGTATTTTCCCAAAAGTCTTGGGGATCATCAAGATGTTTTCTGGCCTTAATGTTGTTTTTGTTCAGCAGTGGTTTTGGTCTTGGAACTCTGCCATGCAGGCCGTTTTTGCCCAGTGTCTTTCTTATGGTGGAGTCATGAACACTGACCTTAACTGAGGCAAGTGAGGCCTGCAGCTCTTTGGATGTTCTTGTGGGGTCTTTTGTGACCTCTCGGATGAGTCGTCAGTGTGCTTTTGGGGTCATTTTGGTTGGCCAGCCACTCCTGGGAAGGTTCACCACTGTTCCATGTTTTTGCCATTTGTGTATAATGGCTCTCACTGTGGTTGGCTGGAGTCCCAAAGCTTTAGAAATGACTTTATAACCTTTTCCACACTGATAGATCTCAATTCATCTCAGTTACGTTGGGGGCGCTTCATCACACCGGGACGTGTAGGTTTGTTTTTTAACAATAAAATGCTTCATTTGAAAAACACATTTTATGTTGTGTTTTCATTGACTAATATTGAAATTAGTTTGATGATTTGAAACATTTAAGTGTGACAAACATGCAAAAGAAACACTTTTTCACTGCATATTGGGTAACAGCAGTGTGAAGGTGTTATAGGGCTGTTATTTCATATGCAGAGGGCTCTAATATGTCCAAAACCTCATTTGCAAGGTTGTAAACAACTTTTCTATGCTCTCACTACGGACAATTTAGATTTTTAAATCATTCTGCAGAATTGGATGAGTTTTGTTTCTGTCTCCATCTTTAATATTTCATCGCCAGCCAGGTTCTCCTCGCCATCATTTACAACACGTGATGTATTTTCCCACCATTTTCTCCCCCACTTCCATTTTGTATTCTAATAGTATTTTTACTCAGTAGGTGATGTGATTTCAAATGTAGCGAAGAACGATACTGCAAGCAAAGCATACTTATGTGAACAACTACTCCATTAGTGAGTAAATGTAATTTGTTACTTTCCACCTCTGCTTTTAGCAGCTGTAATGTAGAACATCAAATACCAAAGCGGCCCACCCATCTTTTCATATTTCTCATACCTGTATGCAGCCTGTACAGAGTGAGCTGGAGCCTATCCCAGCTGACTGCGGGCAGCCTGAACTGGTCAGTCAATGCCAGGGCACATATAGACCAACAATCACGTTCACTAGTGGCAGAGTTAGCTGTGTACGTTACTAACACCTTATTTATCTTTCACTGTATAGCATACACTAGCACCGACTGACGGCGGCGAGGTCGACCGGTCCACATCAAAGTGTGGAATGAGGGCCACATGGTGCTCGCTGACTCGTTAGGGCTCCCTGGATCCAGTTTCACTCATAGAATAGCTGCCACTCCGAGCTCTGGGAAAAGAGCACTATTTATACCCGAGCAGAAACGCCAGTGTTGTCCAACATTAGCCTCGCTCTGAGCTTGACCTGCAGCCCAAACAGTCCAAATAAGTCCAAGGAAGCTAACAGTGATCACGCCGTGCTGCGGGATGAACGTACATAGCCATTGTTCAGGCAAGCAAGTTCAAAGGGAGGAGACATTTGTGAAGTGGAAGAAGCACAAAGACACCTGTGTAGGGCTGAGTTAGTTACCTTAAAGCTTGCCAAGAGATTCTGGACAATGCCTCCAACTTTGTGGTCACATTTTGAGGACGTTTCTGTGTCCCAGTGCTCAAAAAATGCCCATAAAGCTTGGATGAATCTGCTGAGGAAGGACTGGACAGCCTTGACCGCAGCCCAATCACATACTTTGATTTGGGGAACAGAAGATTGAAAGCGAACATCACTGACGTCCACCCCACAAATACTCCTCTGGATGAATGGACCAAACTCCACAGACATCACAATCTTGCAGAAAGTCTTCTCGGAAGAGTGAAGCTATGTCTCAAACCGAATACTGTGCATACTGTCTTCAGCCCTGTCCACTCAGGAACCTTCCTGGGATTTTTCCTTTGAAGGGTTGATTTGCATCCAACTGTGCCGCATTGCTAAATAGTTGCATGCAGAAGGAAACGCGTGACCGGGGTGAAAAGCATGTAATACACAAGGCACACCTACGTGTGGCGGCGTGAACAGGCATGCATACGGAACCACGTGACACCAAACCATAGAAGAAGAAACAACAAAGTCCGTCGTCTTACGCTTTCCTAGGCTCGTCCAGACTTGCGACAAAATGGAATTGCTTCTGCGAGTCATTTTGGGAGTCTAAGACAAGAAAATACCAGGAGAATGTCGACTGCGGGGAGTCCCGAATTAGCGTCCTGTTTGGATAGGCGGTGTCTCTGTTATAAAACCAAAATACTGCGATAAAAAGGACACACATGCAGCTATGTAGTGTATCGTTAAAGCAAGGCGGGGGGGCAGATTATCTGTAAAATGCAATGTTGCTGATTGTCCTTCAACACGTCTTCTTTCCCTCGGTTGTACGGTTCAGGAAGTGACGATTGTGCCATGTGCACGTACGTTTTCCCAGGCAATTCATGCTGCCTGCCAATCATTTCTAACATTTCCCCAAATGTTGGCTTCTCAACCATATTGAAAGGCTGCATTCCTTTTGCAATGTAGCGAGCGACACCGTCTGTGAGCGCGCACCATTTTGCGCTGTTTCGTTTTATATTTACTCCGCCGATCAAACGGCTCAGTAAGCGTTGACTGTCGGGATCAAGGCTCTGCTGCACATCCGCACTGGAGCTGTGACATTCAGCTTAGAAACTATCGCTTTTGTGCCTTCATTCCTATTTGTGTTTGCTTGCTAACTTGCTAACTGCTAGCACTCCAGCTGTGTATCCACTCGCTAGCAGCCCCCGCCTCCACGCACTGGGGGACAAAGAGGCTGAATGGCTGACAGGAGGGTTCACTCTCTCGCACAGACACATGCAGAGTGAACCCTCCTGTCATCCAGCTTGTGTGGCACAGCGAGACGAGGAAAAGGAGCAGGCATATTTGCGCATGTCAATTTATCGAGGCCATCAAAATGATCGAGATCAGTTTTTTTTATCGTTCGATGGACCGATTATCGTGACAGGCCTCGTTGCCATGAAAGTGTACTCGACCTTTAGCCAGTCATCATTACCGATCACTCCTCTCTTTCTGTCTTTGAGCATTTCTGTGTCAATTTGCACCCTTCTGTACTTACGCTTGCATCAGTCTTTTGAGTGCATAAGTGCAGTGCACTGTCAGTACCCGGTTGTTGCACTCAAAATGGGTGAGTCTGCAGCGCTGGACCAACACTACCTTCTATTATCTTGGCTATGTAGCGGAAGGGGGGACCTGACTTCAATTAACGGCGGTCAAGTCAAGTAGGGATGTTTGATATTGGCATAAAAATGAGATATTGTATCATATCGGTATCTGGTCACACTGAACTGTTTTCTGACCTGATGGGAGAATCTGCCACCTGCAGTGCTCACATGTGCCAGTGCGTCATTGCGTTCACTCTAATTAGTACACGGGCTTCGTGTTAACGACACGGCAGGTTGAACTCGGTTTCCCCTGCAGGCAGCTTGACGAGGGCTGGGATTTTCCATTGTGCTGCACAAATCCTGGAGGTGGTACACATCCTCACGGAGCTCCGCATGCAGCATCTGCATCAGCGGCTATTTCTGCATTGTACTCCCAGGAGGGACTCGACTTTGCCTGTGAAATTCCTGGCATATGTAACATGATTAACTAAAGCGGCACAGGTGGCGGACTGCCGCTAAATATTCACGCCGGCAGGGGCCATGCTGCAAACGCTCCTTTTTGAGCTGCCATTGTTGCCCTGTGCTGTGTTGCACGTTGTCATGGAGACACCTTGGCTGGCTAAGTGTGTGTGTTACTTTACTTGCAGAGATTGCAGGGCAACACCTATACCCACTCCTGCTATTAAGATAATTGGAGATGAGCAAGAACCGACGAAGGTTAAGGCATGCACGGTCCCCGGAAAAACACTTTGGTCAGTCAGACCTCCAAACTTGCAGGTTGTGAGTGCCAGACAAAGGCCCGGTTCCACCTTCTTTGCGGTTCCATTGTAGTGATGTTCTTTCAGCTCATTGTTCTACAAAGTTAATGATCAGCAGCGGATGGTTTAGCAGCTAATGGGCCAGACCTTTCCCTCAGGAAACGATGTCATTGTTCGTGTTTCCTTTCATTGATTCTTTCTTGGAGAGCAGCCTTCTCCACACTGCATCTTAGAGTGGACACGGCTTTGCAAGCGGCTCACGGCCGGCGTGACCTTGCAATGATGCCCGGCATCATGCCATGTGACAGAAGCAACTCCCGCAGATGAAGTAACAGATTGCCGACCATCCCATAAACCCATTTCCTGCTTAATCTGCCCTCAAGTGGGGGCTAAAACCCACAGAGGAGGGCATGTAAGTGTTAATCCCGACCAAATGGTCCTAATAGGCCTTTGACTGTCCCGGTCCAACATGCATGTGAAGCACACCATCCATTCAACTAGCCTATTAACGCTGAAGTTCACAGAACTGAGCCAGACTACCAGGGGCGCCAGACCTGAGGGTTGATTAAAAAACACACTGCCATCTGCTGGTTGTTTGGTAAAGATGAATGTTTACGTCTTTGGGAAGATGCTTCTCACACATTTCTCCTACCTTGTCTGTGAGGTGCAAGACTTACTAATCAAATGAAGAAACAATAAAGTTCTGCAGTGTCACAGCCTGCCTGAACCCAATGACCCCTGAAATGATTCATTGTGGCAAGCGGGCTGATATTACTCCCACCCAGCACCTCTCCTGGCTTCTCAGTCTCATAATCACCTGCTCCAGAACAGACCCGGTTACAGTAAAGTTGCTGCAGCGCACGCCAAGACAGGAAAGGCGATACGGGATATTAAATGCAATTGTGTGTCGGAACATGCGCTGAGGCCCTAACGGGGTTCACAGCGCTAAACATAGCACGTACAGTTCACTTCGTGTGCGTCATGTTCTGTTCATTGATGGCTGAATTCACACAGCGTGACTCTCGCCATTAAAAAGCAATTCGCTTTCTTCTTCTACTTCTGGTACTTGTGTTTTCACCAGCGCTGACCTTGTGGCACCAAAAGTGTTCAAACGTGCCAACAGTTAAGGACATTTTACGCTCTTCCGTTCAGTGTTTTGGTCCATCCCTCCGCAAACTATCAAAATATGAATGGCAGGGAGATCCAGTGAGTGTAAAATCATTCTCATAGATCATTGAGAGATACAACTCATCAGAGTTGTACTGACTCACAGGCGCTCGACGAAGACTCAAGTTTCACTGACTGGACGATGCCTGACAAAGATTCTTGTTTTACTGACTCACGGGTGCTCGACAAAGATTTGAGTTTTGCTGATTCAGGTGTGCTTGAAAAAGACTTGAGTTCTATTGACTCCTGGGTACTTGACAAAGACTTGAGTTTCACTGACTCACTTGTATGAGACAAAGACATGAGTTTCACTGACTCAAGGGCGCTCGACGAAGACTCAAGTTTCACTGACTCAGGGATGCCAGACAAAGATTGAAGTTTTACTGACTCAGGGGTGTCGGACATAAATTTGAGTTTCACTGACTCATGGATACTCTCTAAAAACTTGAGTTTTACTGACTCCCGGGTACTTCACAAAGACTTGGGGTTTACTGACTTGGTGATAGGACCCGAGTTTCACTGACTCATGGGTGCTCAATGAGTACTCGAGATTCACTCACTCACGTGTACTCGCCAAACACTCGCTTTTCACTGACTCTTGGGTGCTCGACATACAGACTCGAGTTTCACTGACTCACATGTACTCGACAAAGACTCAAATTTCCCTGACTCAGGGGTGCTCATTGAGCAGCTACAGCTTGACTGCTGAACATGTTGCGCATGTGCGGGTTAGCAGGTGGCCCAAGTGAATCAAGTACCATCTAAAAAAGAGCAAAAAGGGTGAAATGTAAGGAGAACAAGGTGAAATAACACTTCAGCATATTAGGTTGGAATTGGCTTGAACCTTTTGTAAGAAATGAAAATGAAAAGACCCTTTGAGTTTTTCAATATGTGGCTGTTGATGGGAAACATTTAGCACTTCTATCCGTAACCGCGGTCATCTGCACATGTCGGGCTCGAACCGACGACCACACAGCCGCACTTATTGCGAGTTAAGTTGAGACAATGAGGTAAGAGCCCTGAGCTGTAAACTCCTTGTCCAGTGCAGCTGGTCCGTTACCACCCCCCGGCCACATCGTAGAGATCAGATTCTTCCACCTTCGTCCCGAATGATGGCTCACTCTCATTTACGCCCTCAGCCCATCTTGGAAGGATTACTGCAATGGCCCCCTCGGAGGTACCACATTAAAAGACTTCAATAAACGTGCCACGTCTGCTCACAAACACCTCATCCAGAGACCATAACAACAGTCCTCCACGATGTTCACTGAATCCCACTCTGATATGGAATTCCCTTGAGTACTGGATGTGAGGTCTGCACTATGATGTATGCACTTGTTACTGAGCCTATCCCAGCAGATGTAGGGATGGGGCGGGGTAAGTCACCTGTCAATCAACTATTTACACTCACATATGGCTTCCAGTTTCACCATGTAGGTATAGTTTGACGAATGGCGCCCCCTGGTGGAGTGCTTGCCCGCAAACTGTGAAAGCACAGAGGAGGTTCAGATGTCGCGATGCTGCTCTAAATGCATCTGAGACGCTGAATGTGCTGAGTCGGCGCTGCTGTATTGACACAGAAGACTCGATAGTGAGCAAACGTGAGGCCGGTCTTCTTTCCAGGGGGTGGAGGACTTCACTAAATTCCCACCTTGTTTCCTCTCGCGGCTTTACAAGGCTGGATGACGTCGGCAGGAAGCATCTCGGAAGATTTGATGGCACCTCATGCAACCCCGAGTTTTGGGCGCCACCTGTTGCTACGGCAACCATCTGCCCTGTTTGTAAACACTCCGCTCCCTTTTTGGCTGCGTGATTGTAATCTCGGCAGGGAAGCGTGCTACTGTGGTGGTGCTCTTAGCGCAGGGCTAATAGCTGCAAAGTAAAACATGATGACTTACTTCCTGTAGATTATCGTAATGCGCAGCTGAATAAATAACACACTACTGCTGTGCTTCACTAAAACAACACAACCTGGCAATGGCATGCAAAAGTCATTAAGTCCCTGTAATGACCTTTTAGTTGTTTACGAAATTTATGAAATTGCAGACAAATGACTGCACAGTTGTCCAGCCTCAGACGTTTAGTGCACACTTTGCGGACAGTAGTGGCTTCGCCCCCCCTTCGCAAAGGTCACACAGAGGCTCCTCCATCTTTCTCTCCCTGCACTCATTTGATCCTTGTCCCTCCTGCCCTCAATCACGTTGGCAGCAGCATGAAGTCAGGCTGCAGGAATGTGCCGCTAATGCGTGCGCGTCCACATGCGGGACAGAAAAGGTTTACTTTCTTTGCAGCACACCTGCTTCCTCGCCTCGGGATTTTAACGGGCAAATGAGCAGTGAAGGACAAATGGAAACAATCATCGTGAAGTGCGAATGGGGAGTCCCAATATTGTGAGGAGAATGGCTCTGATAGCCAGTCACAGAAACATGGCTTGACCCAGAAGCGGTCCAAACTACTTCCAGGTACTTACAGAAGCTGACAGGCACCAAGAAACAAAAAGTCCTTTGAGACACATGTTTGTCTCCCTCATCCTGAAATTTCAAGTGCATTTTTACGCTGAGATAGAGAACCATCTGTTCGACTTCCTTCTCCCCCCGTGTGACCCTTTTCTAGGGACGATGTGATATATTTCTGATCCCGCTCGCAGTTTTGGCAGATATGTGATACTTGCACATGCTGAGCTGCTGTACACGTCTGTGACCTTTGGGTCTGTTGCAGCACCTCGCTTCTGGGCCATACAGCTTGCCAAACATGCTTGTGTGTGTGTGTGTGTGTGTGTGTGTGTGCGTGCATGTGTGAGTGTGTGTGTGTGTGTGCGTGCATGTGTGAGTGTGTGCGTGTGCAATGTTGACGGGACAGTTGCCATAGTTGCCAGTAAAAAGAAGCAAGACATGTTTCCGTGTATCTCTGCTACTATGTTCTATCTATGTTTTAGTGATGGGAAACTGAATTCCTTTTACAGTCTTAATGTCTCAATGACTCACTCACTGAAACGAATCGGGTACTCGATTCTCTCGAGTCAATTGTCGCAACGCGCATGCGCAGAGTTGCACCCGCAAGTTAGTGCAACTCCAGCTCGATTCTTCGTCAAGCATCCGTGATTCAGTGAAACTCGAATTTTTGTCGAGCACCTGTGACTCAGACAAACTCAAGTCTTCATCGAGTACCCCTAAGTCAGTAAAACTCAACTCTTCATCAAGCACCCGTGGGTCAATGAAACCCCAGTCTACCTCAAGCACCCGTAAGTCAGTGAAACCAGTCTTTGTCAAGCATCTGTGAATCAGTGAAACTCGAGTCTTCATCAAGGACTCACGAGTCCGTGAAACCAGATTCTTCGTTTAGTAGCTGTCAGTCTGTGAAACCCGAGTGTTTGTCATGCACCCATTAGTCAGTGAAACTGGAGTCTTTGTTGACTTTGTAGAGCACCTGTTAGTCAGTGAAACACTAGTGTTTGTCGAGCACTTGTGAGTCAGTGAAACTCGAGTCCTTGTCGAGCACCCGTGATTGAGTGAAACTAGAGTCTTTTACAAGTACCTGTGAGTCGGTGAAACTCGAGTCTTTGCCAACACATATATCAGTGAAATTGGAGACAGTGAAACCTGAGTCCTTGTCAAGCGCCCGTAAGTCAGTGAAATTTGAGTCTTTGTTGAGTACCTGTGAGTCGGTGAAACACAAGTGTTTGTTGAGCACTTGTGTGCCAGTGAAACCCGAGTCCTTGTCGAGCACCCGTGATTGAGTGAAACTTGAGTCTTTGACAAGTACCTGTGAGTCGGTGAAACTCGAGTCTTCGCCAACACATATATCAGTGAAATTGGAGTTTTCATCGAGCACCCCTGAGTCTTCGTCAAGCACTCGTGAGTCAGTGAAACCCTATTCTTTGTCGAGCACCCTGAGTCAGTGAAACTTGAGTCTTTGTTGAGTACTTGTGAGTCGGCGAAACCCGAGTATTTGTCGGGTACCTGTGAGACAGTGAAACCAGAGTCTTTGTCGAGCACTCGTGAGTCAGTGAGAACAGAGTCTTTGACAAGCACCCGTGAGCCAGTGAAATTTGAGTCTTCGTTGAGTACCTGTGAGTTGGTGAAACCAGAGTCTTCCCCTCCCCCCGAGACAGTGAAAACCGAGTCTTTGTTGAGCACCCGTGATTCAGTGAAACTCGAGTCTTTGTCGAGCACCTGTGAGTCAGTGACACTTGCGGTAGCAGGGCTGAGGAAGTGAACCCGTGTCTCCCAATTCAGTAGAAACGTGTGAGACACACACCCGTTCTGCTGGCAGCAGATGTGGGAGGGAATTACCTCAGCTCTGAATCATGTGGCGTCTCGCCTCCAGTGCGCACAATGCAATCAGTCAGCCATTTCCATCAGCGGGCCTCACACGACTGCTCGAGTCACAGACGCGCAACTGAAACGCTGCTGCAGTTATCCGGCAGATTCACAAGCGCTGAGATTTGGGTTCAGCCGAGCGGAATAGAGCGACTTTCTCAACAACATTCCATACAGTAAATCTCCAAGTTTAGAATTCGAGGTGATTTATTGCCCACTAATGGGTTTGTAAACCCTTGGAGGCCCGTGCAAATCTTTTCTTTAAGTCTGAACTCAGATAAAAGCCCAGATAAAAGGTGATGTAATGCTTCTGGCATCCTTGAGACTTTTGCTTTCGGCTGAGAAATGGTTACAGTTGATTTGCTTGTTCTGTGAATTTATCATAGCTGGGCTCATCATAATCAGCGAGACCCTGATCGGCTAGGTCGCACGGCACGTCAGCGCCAAGAAGACTTTGCTCGATGATTCATTTTATCCAAAAGTCGTCTAATTTTTCCGATTACGCCTGAGGGGGGGGACAAAGACATCGGCTGTGAATGAGTGGCAGCTTTTGGCAAAATTATCCAAGAAAATTTTGGCACTTTGTTTGTTTATTTGCGACTCTGTACTGATGACTACATTCCATTCTCCATTCATATCCAATATCGGTAAGAAAGCCAACATCAAGCATCTCAATCGTCTCCTTTCAAGACAGCAACATGCGCTCCCGAAGCAACAGCCTGGAGGATGTCACCAAAGTCAAGTTAGCCAAAGAGCAAGTGGACCCTCAGAGGCAAAACTCAGAGCGGGAGGAACCCTCAGGACGGGCAGGACGCCGGAGTCGCCACCGGGAGCCGCCAGATGACACCGGCACCATCCAACGGAATCACAAGACGACCAAGAATGGTGGGAGCGGCGCTGCAAAAGTGGGCCGGAGGGAGAAGGGAAGGGACCTTTCACGTGATGACCTGGTCTTCCTGTTGAGCTTGCTGGAGGGAGAGTTGCAGGTAAGGTGAGGGGACATCATTTCCCCATCCTGCCAAATGCTAACCTATGTTCTTCTGCCTGCAGGCCAGAGATGAAGTGATCACAGTGCTGAAAGCAGAGAAAATTGATGTTGCCCTTCTGGAAGCCAAATATGGCTTCATTGTGCCTCAAAAAGTCCTGCAGGCTCTGCAGCGAGATGCCATTCAGGGCAAAGCTGATGGCCTCCAGGAAGACATCTATGAACAACCCATGGTGGAGGTACCTGCCGACTTTTAATGATTTCTCCGTAACACAAAAAACATGGACTTGAATGTGTCCTGCGACTGTCTTGCAGCTGGACAAGCTGGTGGAGAAGCAGAGGGAGACGTACCGCCGCATGCTGGAGCAGCTGCTGATGGTGGAGCAGGCCCACAAGCAGGCCTTGTTCAAGATGGCGGACGAGAAGCGCAACCACGGCGAGTTTATGAAGAAGAGCGATGAATTCACCAACCTGCTGGAGCAGGAGCGCGAGAGGTCAGTGCCAATTATCGCAGCACCGATGCCATCAGAGGTTCTCAGTGGGTCCACCTTGTCAGAGCAAGGTAGGCAGATAATGAGAGCGTAAGGGGGGGCGGGTGCACTCGACTCCCCCTTGATTAATCAAGGGCCTGTCCTTGAGTGATGACCTCATCGCATGCCGACTGATGCGGCAGCAGCAGGGGTGTGAGAGCGAGAACGGCGTGCTAACCAGCAACAGATGTTTCCCAAAACATGACATCAGCGAGAGGCGGCATCTCGCTCGGCTTTGTTCTTCTGCAGAAAAGTCAAGGCAGTGAGCCAATTTCATGGATGTCTGTGTCTGCTGCGCCTGAAACGACCAACGAGAAAAAGACACGCAAAGGAAGTACAGTGATACCTCAGTTTTTATATACCCCGGTTTTTGTAGGGTTTGGTTTTCGACGAAATGACGCTATTTCGGTTATCGAGTGGCCAGACATTGCACCTAACCAGAGCCCCCCCTCCCTAGACGCAGAACCCGGGCTGTGCGTAGGGCCCCACGATCCATGCAAAGGATGCGCATTACTGCCTGCACTGCATGCGCACCTACTCCCCTGTGACTTCCTGGTGGTGTAATGGTACAGCTGCTACCTTTTAAGGCAGACTGTGAGGGTTCAATTGCAGCCCTGAACAGTTTTTAATTCTGTTCGCTCATTCAATACCAAAGAGTGTTTATATGTATTGTTTTAAACCCGAACGCTCGCTCCCAAAGACGTATTTATAAGCCTTTTACGTTTTTTTGCGAGAGAGGCAAAAAGAGGTGATGACGTAAGTGCATAATAAAAGAGGTGACTTTTCAAACAGTTTTAAGCCATAAAAACGGCCAGCTCGGCATGGACCTTTTGCATGTATTAACACACTCGACAGCAAGAAGGAAGTGAGCGTGGAGGCGTGCAGCATGCAGGAGGTTACACACTGTAGGGCAATGTTGCCGTCCGCGCACGCGTGCACACACACTTTAGTTCCAAATGTGAAAATTGTAAATAGTTCATGGTGTTATATTTGTACATCAATTGTTATTTTCATATAAAAAATGTGTTGTGGTGTAGTTGTTTAGATATTTCAGTTGTCACAAAAGCAAAAAAAAATGATGTCAAAGTGAAAGTTATGCTTGAAATGTAACTTTTCACAAAATGCTGCTTTTCTCCCTTTTTTTGGTTGGGAACTGATATTTTCCTGAAACGTACCTATGTTCTACTGCTGATAACGAAACAACAGAAAAAGGTAGAAACAAACTTTTTTTTCCCGATGAAAGACGAGAGTCTAATGTTTCTTTGGGCAGGTTCCATGTTTATAGAACCATACAACACAATATTCTGTGTGCCTTGAAAGATCAGTCAAAATCGTCTAAAATGGCCGCTACTGACGGGGTTGAATTTTGAAGAATGGCCGAGATTGAATGAGTTTATTTGTTATTTTGCACGAAAAATAATGTATTGAACAATTTCTTCCCCATGTATTACTCCAATATCAGCTATCTAACTAAATTCTGGTTGAGGTACTTCGGTCCTTGACGTGTGGTGACCACAGCTGCCCAGTTGAGGGCCCATTGTGACTTTTTTTCGTTAGGGTCCAGAATCCTGTTGTGTTCATGCATCCATTTCATTCGTATGTATTTTGCATGTAAAACAATAATTCTACTTCATAAAATGTGTTTGGACTTCATATTTTTGAGCGCCCTGAACAGATGAGTTGGATTTCCAAAGATTCCGTTTTCAACTGACCTTTTGGATGGGATTGATAACAAAAACTGAGGTACCACCCCCTTTTACGGCTGCAGAAGGATGTTTTGCACCCAAACGGTAGCTGCAAACATGACAGCCACGACCTCCCTCCGCCTCCTTATTGCTCCGTAGGGCTTGCCATATATCTTCCTCCCATCTGGTTGGCTTAAATGTGGCAGTGGTGACATCACTCAGGATCAGTTCTAGAACATTCTTGGGCGATGCGCTCATCATCGTGAAGATGCTTATTATCGAGACCTGCCCTATGCTTGGAATCAGAACTGCATTTTCTTTTACAGTGTGGGATTTTGGTTAAAAACGATCAGTGTTCTCTGCTCACG